>NC_083243.1:36592962-36898170 GCF_032191835.1 Heteronotia binoei | reverse complement strand
ACGTACTGTAATTGAGAAATGCTTTAAATATGAAATATGATATTATTCATGTAAACCCACAGTATATTTCAACAATTAAATGCTAAATACACCCAGTTCAGATGTTGTGCCATGTAAGGTTTATTTGGTATTTATTTCTGTTTATTTTTATTTGATTACATTTCTTTCCCTTCTACCTTTTTCAGGATCCCTAGAGTATTTTACATCATCTTAATTTCTGTATGATTTCTGTGGAGAGCCAGTTTGGTGTAGTGGTTAAGTGCGTGGACTCTTATCTGGGAGAACTGGGTTTGATTCCCCACTCCTCCACTTGCACCTGCTGGCATGGCCTTGGGTCAGCCATAGCTCTGGCAGAGGTTGTCCTTGAAAGGGCAGCTGCTGTGAGAGTCCTCTCCAGCCCCACCCACCTCACAGGGTGTCTGTTGTGGGGGAGGAAGGTAAAGGAGATTGTGAGCCGCTCTGAGACTCTTCGGCGTGGAGGGCGGGATATAAATCCAATATCTTCTTCTTCTGTATGTCCCTATGTGCCAGCTATGGTCATTAGGCAGCCATCTTTTGACTGTCCCACCACTAAGGATGGCCCATGTAGCACTGACCAGAGCCCAGGCCTTTTCCATTTTGGCTCCAGCTCCTTGAAGAGATGAGCCCCTCCCCCCTTCTTGGAGATCCCCTGGAGGCGCTGCAAGTCCTGCCTGTCAGGGCTTTTGAGGGGGGTTGAATGGTATTTATTTTATTTATTTATTATTTTCAATTTATAGCCTGCCCTTTCGCAAACGTGCTCTGGGCAGGCAACAACCATCAATAATACAAGATTAAAATTAAATACATATAATAAAACAATATACAATCTAAAAGCAA
The DNA here is from genome assembly GCF_032191835.1 of Heteronotia binoei. Taxonomy (NCBI): domain Eukaryota; kingdom Metazoa; phylum Chordata; class Lepidosauria; order Squamata; family Gekkonidae; genus Heteronotia; species Heteronotia binoei. The sequence goes on along the minus strand of NC_083243.1, from coordinate 36,897,312 downwards.
TATAACAATCTAAAAGCAAACTCCAGTCTTGCAGTTGGTAATATCAGTTGCCTCCACTCCTTCCATACATCCCCCAGCTGTGTAAGATAAATGGGTCATTAGAGTTATATCATCAGGTTCCCTGCAGCAGGGAGGCCCCAGAATAACAAAATGTCCACTGCCTCAGCTGATGTCTGGTGGAACAGCTCTGTCTTACAGGCCCTTTGGAACTTCAACAGTCCCTGCAGGGCCCTAATCTCCGATGGGAGCTTGTTCCACCAGGTAGGCATCTTTTAAGGGCAGGAAAGATTTGGGATTTGCTATTTTTTTTTTTGTTTTAACTGAAAATGCTCTAAACTATTATTGTAAGCCATTCTGAACCAAGAGGAAAGGTGGGATGTAAATGTTTCAATAAATGGACAAATAAATGACAGACGTAACCAGAAACTTCAAAATGATCACTATTCGCAAGCCAAGTAGCCTGCAATTTAACTATCATAGGCCCTCTTTTAAAAGGGACTGCTTAGCATGTGTGAAAACATAGATAGAGAAGGAGTCAGGAGGACCTTCCTTGGTAAGGCATTATAGAATCAAGGCATTCCTATTGAGAAAGTCTTTCCTCTCATGGCCACCCATTGTACTTCCAATGATGGGGGGGTACCGAGACGTTCAAATATGACCCAATTGTCTAGTTGGTGCATATGGGAGAAGGCTGTTATAGTGGGAGAACAAGGACAGCTGGCCAGACACTTTTTAAGGCAGGAGGACAATAGGGGCAGGTGAAGACCCTCCTGGGAAATGAGTAGGGGATACGGATTGCAAGGGTCCAGCCATGTACAAAGCGCCTGTGGCTAGGTTGGTGGGGGGACCTCTTGGAATGTGGAAGCAAACCTTTGGCCAGGAAGGAGAGCTGGTAAGGACAACAAGGTTGAAGAACCTACAGACCAATCAACTACACGTGCCCAGGAAGCACCTTAAATGGTCTGTTTGGTGGGAAGTGGCCCAGAAGTAGAAAGAGAGGGTGGGAGCTTGTGAGCCGGCTTGAGTTCTACAAGGGAAAAAGGTGGCTAATAAATGTCTTAAATAAATAAATAAACTTTCTTGGGAGCATCAGCTGGGGAGTTAGGTAACTTCCTGTGGATGTAGGAATATTATTTGTATCCATTGGCAGTGAGCAAAACCATAGTGATTCCCTCATGGTTTCGAGTCTTCTTCAGTTTCTGAAGCACCCAAAGCTAGTACCATGTAGCCAAAGCCACTGCCTAGTCTCCTGTGATCTGCCACTCTAAATCATCAGACACCAGTCCTGATCATAGTGGTACTGAAGATGCTCTATTTCCATACCCTTTAAAGTTTGGATACATGTAGCTGAAATTGTACTTGGGGGTCTTCTGTTCACTTGCATAGAATAAAAATGGTTTCCAAGTAACCAAGCAGCAAAGCAATATAAACCCTCCCTTCTTTAGGCTACAAATGACTATCATAGAGGTGTTAGTAGGTAGTCAGGCTAGTGACTTTGCAGACTGATTTGGAATAAAGGGTGTCTAAGTATATGGAATTTGTAGGGAATGTGATAGTTTATTGGCTCTGTCCTTTCAAAACAACGCTGAACTCCAAGAGACTAATTTCTCAGTTGTAGTGTTTGATATAATGGGCTCTGCCCTCTGGAAACTTAAATTACTGGAAATGTGCAGCAGATGGGCATGGCAAGTTTGCAATTTTTTAATTTCCGAGCTGTTTCTGGAGGAGCAGGATATAAATGTGCAGAAACAAACAAGACAGTCATCAGAAAGCTGAGATCCTGTTTGCATTAGTGGTTACAGCATTTGATCCCTCCTTTCCCATGAAGCTCACTGGGTGACCTGTCCATCTCATAGGGGTGCTGAGGTGAAAAAAATAATGGTGAGGGCCATGTATTCTGCCCAGAACTTCTTAAAAGAAGAATGGAATGAAATCTAATACATAAATATTGTGCTCAGCTGACATCAGTATGGTCAGAAGCATAACAACAATCACATTTACACAGCTCTTGTTGAGTATTTAAAATACTTCTCATACATTATTTCTGTGTCCTTCCAGCCCAGTCAGGTCAGCTTTAATACCCCTATTTTGGAGCTGTGGGACTGTGTGAGGGGAGGTGGTTTGAAGTAGAGAGAACATTGGCTTTCCTAAGGCCACTTCGTCATACTTCTTGGCTGAGGCGAGATTTAAAGTGGGTTAGCTTCTGTACCACACAAACTCAGCAGTCCACAGGTTTTCATATTCTGTCATGAAATAGTCTTTGGCTGTCACTTCTTTATCCTTACTGAAGTTATAAAGATCAGGAAACTTTTTTTTTTTTTAGTTTAGGCCTTCTCATACGGGAAAGCACATGGGCCTGGAAGATTTTTCTGATGTTCTTTGACCTTCATTTCTAACACTTTTGCCTTATTCTAAGCTGAATTTTCCCCATGTATACTGAACAGCCACTTGAGCCTCTCAGACAATCTAATTGGAATATCTGCCTTAATAAGACTTAGATTTGGCTTTCAGGAGAGCCTCAAGAGATTTTGTTTTGATGATCTCAATACTTTTTTTTCTGTTTTGCAACTTACTCCCCCCACCATCAACCAAGGTCTCTTAAAAAATAACATTAAATTTCTAAAGAAGTCTCTTGGGAAATTGTGTGGTCTTATTAAAGAGGTTTTGGGAGGGAGAACTGTTTACTGCCTATTATTCATTTATTCTTGCAAAAAGTCATTAGAAGTGTCACTCAAGATAACAGCGGAGAGTCTAAGTGGATATGTATCTATTTATACATTATATTATCCCAGATTGTGTCAGGAACATCATGCATTAAATAAGCCAGATACTAGGAGCAGGAAAACCAAATTTCTTCTTTCAACCCTTGTAACAGTAATGGATTGTGTTTCTTTAGCAAAAGGACTTAAAACCTAAGCACCCTTTTTTGGGGTGGGGGCTTTTGCTTTTGAAAAGAAAAGTGATGGAATGTAGAGGGTGGAGGCAGGAGTAAATGAAACATAAATGGAGTGGAGGGAGTGAATTGGACCAAATGAAACAACGGCCCTGTTCAGACGTATAGTATAATCAGATGTTGCTGCTGTTTCCTTCTGGATTTAAAGTGACTGATCAGACAGCAACATCTGCCTCCCGGTATTAACTCGTGGTAGCCCCCCCCCAATCATTTTCGAAACCGGATTATTTTGTTACCTGCTCCTTTGCAGTGTTTTTTGAGTTCTCTGGTTTCACCTTGTAGTTTTCTCCATCTGGATAGTTCTGCTTCAATATTAACCAACTTCCGGATGTCTGAAGGCTGTCCCAGAGCAAAAGGAGCCTCAGATATCTGGTTTAGGTCGCCATTTTTTTTACTACTTAGCGATATGCGCATAACCACAAAATGTTTTAAGCTATTCACATGCGCATATGCGATAGTGGAAGAAAAAAAGAACTGCATGGTGCCGTTGTGTGGATGGCAGAAGATGGTTTCACCGCGGAGTGATTTGAATTGCGGTATGGCAGTCTGATCGATAATATCAGGAACAAAGATATTCGGAACAGAACCAGGTCAGTTTAACACGGACTCAACACGCTGTGTGAACAGGGCCAACCAGTCTCTTTCAAACATAAAATGTGGTCTTCCTCAAAGGGCAGGCAGGAGATTTAGGGCAAGAAGAGGAAGTACTTTTTCACACCCAGCATGTAATTAATCTTGGAATCTCATAGCAGCATGCAGCTGACTAAGACTGGGCTTTCGACTGATCAAAAGAAGTGTGGCAAGTTGCTTTGTTAAATATTGGCCATATATTGCCAGATAATGGTTCACTTATTTTAGCATTCATATTATTTAGGACAATACAAAAAGGACCGACAAGTTTCATACTTGAGCAAAAGCCATATTTAGACCTTGAGATCGTCAGACAAGAATTACTCTTTTTTCTCCTTGAATGAGGTGACGTCTGTGACTGCCAGGCAAGACTGGCTTTTCCTGAACGGTTCTAATGGTGTTTAACTGAGAATACTTTTCTAGGGGTAAACCCCATTGAATAGACCTGAGCAAGATTTTGGGTAGTTCCTGCTCAGGATTGCTCTCTGATTGTGTTATTGTTTTTAATGTGTCAGTTTTAATTTGTTTGTGTCCCATCCCGGCTGAGACAGGACTATGCCTGGAGCTCCCCCCCCGTGCCCCCCGGGGCCCCGACATACCTCGCAGCCTCCTGGCCGAGACATCTGCCAGTTCGAAGAGCTGACGTGCCCGCCCTTGGGGAGGGGGAGGCCCGAACAACGCCCCGCAGAGAGAGCAGGGAAGGCTGAAACCTCGAGCCGTGGCGGTGCCTGAACACAACACCGACACCCCAGCCACCTCAGCAGACCCAAAAAGGACACGCCCCAGGAAGCCCCACCTCAGCATCCTCGCTTATGAGCGAGGGTGGAGCTAGCTGGGGGTGGGACCTGGGAGGCGGGGAGAGGGCCCGGGGGGGGGAGATAAAAGGCCAGAGGCTGAGGGATCGAGGAGGAAGCAGGCTGATGCAGCGCAAGGGCGGCCAACAGAGAGAGAGGGAGTGGGGCCCAAGCACAGCCAGGGAGAGGCAAGAGCAAAAGGGGTGAAGTAACCCAGCTCTGCTCTCCCAATTCTGAGACCTTCGGGACGCCTAGACGGGCCCAGATCAGAGTCAGGGCACACCTAGAGCATCGGCCACAGTGGGGCAGGGGCCACCAGGGGTGTGACAGTTTGTTTTACTGTAAACTGCCTTGAGTGATGAGGAAAGTGGTATAGAAACATGGAAGTCAGTAAATATTGAATTGGATCCCATCAGCTTTTCCTTTGGTGTAAAAGGGAGGAGGGGGTCCTCTTTGATTGCCTAAAAAGACTACGCTGGGGATCATGAGGCCTGCATGAACAAAAGCCACATGCAGTTGATGCTGTAGGAAGAAAGTGAGTTGGGTGAAAAAGGTGGCTGGATCCAAACCATTAATTGTTGATATGAAATGATTAAATTAGTTTTAAAAGCCATTGCAATGAATTATTATAAATTTCAGCAATGTTAAGTTTCGTTTGTGAATGGATCAGTTCTGGCTTTGTCATTTACCCTGGAACATCAAGTTCACTTTGCAGCCACAACATAAAAACAACCACTCGAACAGAAGCAAAGGAATAAGCAGCTATTAAAATAGCCTTTCTGAAAACGGCAGAAGTTATAGCAGGTAGCCACTGCCTACTTCAAGGGTAGGAGAAAGCAGGCTTCCCTCTTGCCCTTGCTAATGATACCATAAACCAGGGGTGTCAAACTCCTTTGTTACGAGGGATGGATTTGACACAAATGAAACCTTGTTGGGCCCGGCTGGGCTATGTCAGGCCAGGCCATGTGTGTATCTGTTTAAGATTAGGTAGCAGAGATATAAACTTCTTAAAGAATACAGACAAACATGACTAAAGGTGTGTTTTTTTTTAAAAAAAAACCCACTGAAAACGTGTTTAAAACATTAGCATTTGTTGGTCGTGAAGGTGCTTTCTTTGTATTTTTCCCATGGGATCCAGGGAACTGGGCAAAGGAAGCTCTGGCTCTTTTCTTCCTTCCCAGGGGACCAGGAGAGGGAGGAGCCTCAACCAATGGAGAAAATTGAGGTTTTGCTCTATAGCTCCTGAGTGATTGAGCAAGCCTTGTAAAGCAAGCTGAGATGCAGAAGGAAGCAAGAGAGAGGGAGAAGGAAGCAAGAGAGAGGGAGAAGGAAGCAGACAAGAGCCAGTTGCTCGGGGGGACTGATAGAAGTCCTCTAAGGGCCTGATTTGGCCCCTGGGCTGCATGTTTGACACCTTTGCCATAAACAAAGCCTACACAGTTGCATTCTTGCCTTCATGGACTGTTTGACAATGCTTGACTGTGGTGAGGTTGACTGATTAATGGATGGGTCAGCTGGCAGTGAGTTAACCACGTGGCTTTTGAGGATGCATGCAAGATAGTTGATCTGTGTCCATAATAGCAAAAAAAAATATTTTTCCTTTCTCAGAGATAATAGAAGAGGGGGCGTTGCCATCATATCTGCCTGTGAACTTCCCAAAGCCATCTGGTTGGTAGACAGAAAGGTGACAGCCTGAGCCCACAGTCTTGGATGAGTAAAAATGTGAAAAATCTGTTTAAACAATTAAGAGTAAAACAACTGACTAACCCCCAAGTGAGTACAAACAGTTGAAAAATCGAGAATAAATCAAGTAAAACATCAGAGTGATGTATCAAGCGTTAAAGGCCTCGGGGAATGAAAGCTAAATCTGGCATTGGATTGGTTCCCTATAACTCTTAGCTCTTCAGCTTTACCAGATCAGATCTTCAGCTGACTTCCTTTTTATATGTCGGAGGTGTTGCAGGTTCATTTTAAGGACCCCAAAACAACACAGCTTAATGAAAAATGAGAAGACAATCATTTTAGGGAAGGAAGCTGGAGGATGTCAGGAGAAACTTGTTTGTTTCCAGGAGTTTCGGATGTGGTGTGTAAAATTGATGCCTATTTGTAAAGGATTGATAACAGAGTCTGAAAAAAAATGTTAGTTTTATATAAATGAAGAGAGACCTAAGAGGAGGATAAAAATGGGCTACAGTGGCTCGGCATCCATAAGGAAACAGAGGTGTTCCTGAGCTGCAAGTGGACAGGGATATGATTCCAGTTAAATAGGAAGCATCCAGATAGGTGTAATCTCATCATTGTACCAAATGTGGTGAAGCTAGAGGCTGTTGTAGGTATTTATTTATTTGAAACAGTTGGATTCTCACCTAATATCTCACAAGTCAGCTTGCAAAAATTAAACCAATAAGACAGCAGTAAAAAAGCAAATAAAAAGCTGTATACATCAGTAACAAAATCCACAGCATAAACCCCAGTAACTACAGTGTAACAGATTTGGTGCCAGGTAGATCCCTGCACGGAGGGGATTCCAAAGGTGAGGCATGATAACAGAAGAGGCTGTGCCTCTAATTGCCACCCATGTGAAGGAGTAGGACCTTTGAAGATTACCTTGATCTGTGGGGTTAGAAGAAACAGGTGGTTCCAGTTTGTGGCTTCAAAGGCGAGAACTGGCACTGCGAACTAGAACAAGAAAGAAACAGGCAATCAGTGTTCTGTGAGATTTGTCCTCTGTAATTGATACCAGCTTGCAGTCTGGTTGGTGTATTTTGAAGCAACTGAAGGTGCCAGACAGTCTTCAAATGCAGCCCCATGCAAAGTACATTTCTCTAACCTAGATGTGATTAGAGCACTGAATCACTGTGGCCACATCGTGCTTCTCATGGAGAGCTAGTTTGGTGTAATGATTAAGTGCAGAACTCTAATCTGGGAGAACTGGGTTTGATTCTCCACTCTTCCACATGCACCTGCTGAGTGATTTTGGGTCAGGCACAGTTCTTGAAATAACTGCTTTCTAAAAAGCAATTCTGGAAAGAGCTCTGTCAGCCCCACCTACCTCACAGGGTGTCTGTTGTGGAGAGAAGAAGGGAAAGGAGATTGTAAGCTGCCCTGAGACTCTGAGTGAAGGGCGGGTATAAATCCAATCTCTTCTACTCTTCAGAGTGTAGATGGTCTATGAACTGAGATGGAAAAATGCTACATGCCACAAAGGAAACCTGAGCCTACATTTTTAGGCAAGAATCTAATAGGACCTCCAAGCTACTCCTTCATGGCGAGTATAACCCTATATAGAGCAGGCCCTGATTATATTATTGATCTACAGCATCTCAGTCTTGTCTGGGTTGAGATATGCAGGACTTTTTTTGAACAGGAATGCACAGGGACTCAGTTCCGACTGGCTTGGTGTCAGGGGTTGTAGTTTAATATGCAAATGAGTTCCTGCTGGGCTTTGTTTACAAAAAAAGCCCAGGAGATATGACTTCGTATGACATTTGGCAAATACACTGATAGCAGAACTATGTTGAAAACTCCTCCTTGGCAACCCCTCAAGTAACAACTGTGGCTATTTTTTCCAAGGTCTGTGTGCTTTTGACTCTCCTCCTTTCAAATGGGGGTTATGCTGTCTCAGAACTGTGGACCATAATCACTCGTGAACAGCCCTAGATTTTAGATAAAAGTGAGGCTGTCAGTTTAAATGCAGTGTAGTCACATACGAAATGAAATATTATATGCTTGTTATAATTGTCACTTTTCACATTGAAGAGAAATTAATTAAGGGGAAGAAGAGAGCGAATGGCTTGTACATGTGCAGTGTACAAATACTGAAAGTATTAGTTATGTTGTCATGCAGGCATGAAGATGAAACAGTTGGCTTTAAGAGGAAGGCAGAGAATATGCTTGCTAGCACTGATGTTGCTGAGTTTTTAGAAGAGGACGCTCTGAGCCAGTATAAAGCAGTGGATGAGTCACTTGTACGCTGCTTCTTGTCTTGAAATTCTACTGATAATTGTAAACAGTGAAATCCTTTTTGTCTGTGTTGTTTGTTTCTTCTCCAGGGGGAGGAAGTGAGACTTTTCCACCTCTTCTCAGTTTGAGACAAGTGTTTTGCAATAAGAATTGTGGGGTTTTTTTCCTCTTCTGTATCAAACAGGGGGAAAGAATATGTGGATGAATGTGAAAGGAATTCTGTCTGGCTTTGCATTGGTTTATTATGATTCTTCCTTGATCCACAGACTGATATTGAGTGTCACCTTAAAACCTTGTAGAATTTGTTTTCCAGGCCCTCTAGAACAGGGGTGGCCAATGGTAGCTCTCCAGATGATTTTTTTGCCTACAACTCCCATCAGCCCCAGCCAGCATGGCCAATGGCTGGGGCTGATGGGAGTTGTAGGCAAAAAATCATCTGGAGAGCTACCGTTGGCCACCCCTGCTCTAGAATATTTGTTGCCCTCCTCTGAACCTGTTCCATCTTTCTAAAAGTGTAGCACCTGGAATAAGACATGGTGCTCCACATGAGGTCTGGTTAGCATGGATAGGAGTAAAACTGTTACTAGTTCTGACTATGCTTCTGTTAATGCAGCCTAACTTGCATGAGCCTTTCTGCCTTCTAAGGTGTTAGTTATCCCTCCCAGTTGTGTGTCATCTGCAAATTGAATGATTCCCTCTACTTCTTCATGCAAGTCATTGATAAAGATGTTGACGAATTCAGTGAAATGAATTATTAAGAGATTCTAGTGCCATGAGCCCTTATACATCATTGGTCTGATGTAGTAAGACTGTTCACTATTCATATCTATCTAAATGTGCATTACAACACTTTGGCATTCTTTAGTGCCCCCTCGGAAGCTGTTACACTGCAGATATTATTATACTGCAGGTTCTTCTCCAACTGCGGAAGGATGTTAATTCACTTATTGGTAGTACAGGCATAATCATTTGTTTACCAGATGGGACCTGGCCCAATGTATACAATCAAGATGCATGTAAAGGAAGATGAATTTCCTTTAATAAAACATAGCAATCTAATTTTAGCAAATGGTAGGCTAGAGTAAAATGAAATAAAACTGACAATAACTCCACTCATTAAACCAGTTTTGTTGGTTGACATCAGAACCTTGTGGAAGTAAAGAGGGGCTTTGAGTCAGAGAGAATAGGACAAAGCATGGATGACTGAGAACTTAACTTTTACACAGGTATGAGCCTGGCCTAGCTTTTACTGCAGGGTTCTTCATTTGGTAAGTATAACCACTTGACCATCTTGTTCCCTTCCCCTGATGCTAATGCATGTAAAGTGTAATGGGTGCATGTGCACCCACACAAAAGCCAGACCACATATGAGTCAGCTATACTAAGAATGCAGAATCACTTGGAAATGATTCCTGTTTTATGTGAGAAAACTTTCCTTGATGTATAGTTAACTTCTGGGGGTGGGGCGGGGGGGGGGGGAGAAAAAGAAAAAGTGTGTGCTGTTTGATGTGGTGGAACTGTTCCTTCTGATCCGAGTAGTGGAGGTAGCTCAGAATACAGTGATAATTGGATGGGGGGGGGGGGGAGAAGAATCCCATTATTAGCCTGAGAAGCTCTCTGACAGTTGATAAGATATGATAGAATACTGAGCCACTTATTTTGTTGGCCCTTTGGGAGAAGGGCAGGAGGGGATGTTCTTTGTGTTTGTTATGACTTTATTAGAATAAGGAAAAGAAAGATCAACAAAGGACCATAACATGCAAATATAATGAACATACATACTTGGGAGCAGTGTTCCCTCTAATGTGAGTTAGTGTGAGTTAGCTCACAGTTTCTTAGCCTCTGGCTCACATGTTTTTGTCTTAGCTCAGGAAGGATGGCCCCAGAGCAAACTAATTTATGCAGTAACCAAATCGCTGGCTCACATCTTTAATGTCAGTAGCTCATAAAGTAGAATTTTAGCTCACGAAACTCCACAGTTTAGAGGGAGCATTGCTTGGGAGCAGGGGTCATTTCATAGAAAAATAGGTGCCAAAGCTCATTAGCACAACTCAGTTGCATATTCCACACACCCTTGACATTGCCGGAAGGTGTACTAAATTATATCAGCTAGCATATACCTTAAAATGCTTCTTGAATTATAATTGTCATAATAAAATCTTATTTCCATCATACTTTTTAAATTGCTCTCTCCGATGTGGCCACAGTAGTATGATGAAGATTTCCATCTGTCTGCTTGATATGTTTTGGTTATTTTTCCATTTTTTTGTGGGGAAAAGTATTAGAAAATTTGTCAGATCTTAGAGTCCAGCAAAATTCTCACAGGGGGTTTGAACAATGGAGCCCAGAAACAAGGGGTTTTTTTTTCCCCTTGGGTGGGGGTAAGAAAGAAAGAGCACAATAAAATTTAGAGGTTCTGGAGTTCCTGCTCAAAGTGAGACCTGCTTGGGAGTAGACTCAAAGTATAAAGAAGTTTCCATATAGCTAACAGTAATTGATAAAACCTTCTTTTTTCCTGGAAATATTCCAGACTTTCTCTGCATTTTGGCTTTGAGCTTTGCAGGACTCATTCTTTTACCTGTGTGTTGCTTCACAGTGTTCCAAGGTCTAAAATGGCAGTTTTCTGTTCGTTCATTCTTTTTTAAAAAAGAAAATCCTCAAAGAACTTGTGCCAACAAATGTCCCTTCAGACTTAACATTATTGACATAATGCTTTCGACGCTGGAGTCTTTGAGCTGATTTACTTGACCAGATTGACAGGCTGAGAATGTAGCTTGCATGGGTCTATGCAAAGATTGGCACAGGGTGAAGCCCTTGTACGAGGGTTTTTACTGCACATCCAGCTGCATTCAGCCCACATAGGCAAGTTGGAAGCTTGTATGATAAATTTCTGAGTTGGGAGCATGGTAAAACTATGACATGATAGCCTAACCTCCTGCCAAAATCTGTTCAGATCTGTCTTGTCCACTGTCATGCTGTCAGATAGGGCTCTGTCAGCTTTGCCTCTTCAGAATTCTGTACATGTGGATGATGCGAGAAATGACTGGGATGAAGCAGGATATCATTAAAACCAGTTTTGAATTTTATGTTTTGGTTCAGACAAATAATGATTTTTGTGAGTCTAGTTGAGGGACAGGAAGTAGAGTCCTAGTGTCAAAGATTTATTGATGATCTTGAGTTCCAAAATCAGCACTAGTAATAGTGTCAGAAAGAAAGTGGATCCTCAGTACCTCAGTTGGAGCGCTCCTTCCTTGCCATCTTGACAGATGGCTGTTGGTTCCTCTGGAACACCTGAATATCTTCTGTTTTCTCAATACGGAGCTGCAGTACTCACTCCATGGCTCACAGAGTCACCTTTGCAGTTGGCATCAACCAAAAGAGCCATGTGACTGCTGTATACCCTGTGTAGCTATTAGAAAATATAACTAGTAAATATAAAGCATAACCTTTTTAATTTTCAGAGTACCCCTGAGCACATAGGGTGGCCTGTCCCTCTCCCTTTGAACCTTAGCCAACCGTTGTGTATCTGGAGTGACAGGAAGGTTTTTGCTCTCTGTCTCCTTGCTTTCTCCTCAGCATGAGGCACAGTAGCTGAGGTAAAAAACTTAGATTGCCAGAGCACCTGTGTGAGAGCAAGCTGTCATGGAGATAGGGGAGGAAAATTTTCTGTGCTCTGTAACCAGCTTGCTTTCCTCTCAGAAACTGCCCTTGTGCTGGGATGAGAATTCAGAAGCTGTCAACTAGGGTGTGTTGGTAGCAGGAAAGGATTGCCCTTTATTTACATCCCTACCAGGCCCGTAGCTATGGGGGGCCGGGCTGCTCCACCCAAACCCCCCTTCCTGGCTCTCGCTGCCCCGCTCTCCCTGCCGCTGCTCTCACTACCCTGCTCTCCCCACCACTCTTGCTGCCCCACTCTCCCCTCTGCTCTCACCGCCCCCACTCTCCCCATCACGCTTTTCCCCACCACTCGCGTGGCCCTGCTCTTCCCGCCGCTCTCACCACTGCTACTCTCACTGCCCTGCTCTCCCCACCACCACAGCTGCTCTCGCTGCCCTCGCTCTCACCACCATGCTCTCCCCACCACTCTCACTGCCCCCCACTGCTCTCACTGCCCTGTTCTCGCCACCACCACTCTCCTTTTATATTTATCTTTTTAAAAAATGTGTGACATCATTTTGGGCCCCAGGGCCCCTCCACCTAAAATTTTATTCCCTGCCCCCCCCCCCCCTAAAATTTTCTGACTACGGACCTGATCCCTGCCATAAGGACTGTAGCTCACAGCTTCCTCATCCTCCAGTTTCTGTGCTGGTGGCCAGAGAATGACCTTGCTCTCTTTACCGGAACATGGGACAGGGGCCACTTTGGGGAAGAATGCTCAGCAGAGTCACAGGTGACATGCCAAAGATCCATATGTGGCTCATGAGCCTCTGAGTATCAGTGATATAGAGGCTTGTGTTGATCAGTTAATGCATGCTTTATAAAGCTGATAGCACATTCCAGGGACAATTGTTTCCAGAGGAATTCTTCCAGTTTTATATTATTGTCCTACATGTTACATTTCAAATCTTCAGAAGAGGGTAGTTTTGGATGCAGGCACGCTAGTGAACATCTGGATTGCCCTGGGAACCTTTACACAGTTGGAAATTCTAGGTACCCACTGCATGATTCATCTCTTCACTGATTTAACTTATTTCATTATTCAAGCCTATTGCCATTTCACATTATTGGATGAATAGTTTGTTTACCTGTTTTGAATTTATTTAAAACACTTCTGTGCTGCCTTTTCACCCAAATAGGTGGCGGCAACCATTTCAACATTAAAAACTTTTAAAAGACAGTGAAACAGCGATTAAAATAAAGTATATATGAAAGTCTGCAGGCACTTACAGCAGAACCTGTCCTGTATCCTGCACAGCCTCAAGGTGAAGCTTGGTCTTTGAACGCTTAATGGCCAGAGGAGAGCCCTTTGTTGGCCAGCCTGAGCTGAGAGCTCACAAAGGCTTTTGCCTTCTCTGTTCCTGGGATTCCAGGGGTAACTCTGGGGTCCCTGCTAATAGATTAATCACCTCAATGGGTTCTTCAGCACTCCCAATTTCTGAGTGTGACTTCTGCTCATGGGGCACCTGGGCTTCTGGCCCAGCAGCCACATGTCCCCTGACAATCAGAGGGCCTAGAATCCTTGGGGTTTGCTAGGGTTTAGACTTCTGTAGGATCTACGACCATGGTGACCTCATCCTCTAAGGAGGACCCAACCCTGACCATACAAGCGTATATGCAGGGGGCTCTCTTGGGTTCAGGAACCCTGGAAACCAATAAGAATCTGATGGCACAGAGAGAGAGAACCTTTGTGTGTTCTTTTAGGTATGCAAGTTCCAAGGATCATATCTAGTTTGGGGCAGAACATTCCACTTTGTTCCTGCTTTACCGTGTGCATGTTCACTCTACTTTTGTTGAGCTCCCTGAAAAGAGTTGCTGTCATCCTCTCAGTTTGATATGATTTGATCTGCGAACTGCTCCATCTTTGAAAATTCTTTCTACTCCAGGGAACTTTTGCTGGCAGAAAGCATAGATCAGATTGCTTGACAGGAGATGAAAACTGGTTCAGAAAAAGTTAGGGGCAAAAACATTTTGAAGAAATATCTAACCTAATTGTCCTGAGAGCCAAATTAATTGAGTAGCAGGAGAATATAGGGCAGTCTGAAAACAACCGGGAGCAAGAGGGACTAGGCTAAGATGACACCCAGAAGACACCCATTCATGGCATGTTTTAAATTGCTGAATAATAGCTGAAGGGGAAGGTAATTTGGATTGGGGCAGAGGACAGAAGGTTTACTCCTGACTTTCGGTGCCCCTGACCAATTGCTGTTATTTTCCCTGGAAACCTGTATGTTTTTCTCCAGCCATGCAAACAGTTTGAGGAGTGGTGGTAATTAGGGGTTAGGAAGAGAGCACAAGGGCAAGATGTCTCACCGCCTCCCACGGTAACCTTAGATCTGAATTGGAACCCTAATGTGGCTGCTGTTTAGCAATAAGCATTCATAGATGAACCAGTCACAGATCTTCCATCATCATATTCAGTTTGATCCTGCTTTGCATTTTAGGGGGGAGGAAGTAGAAATGCACATGATGAATGTTAAACAGTAAGGTGGGGTTTCTTGAATTTATCTCATGGCCTATTGATGCTTCAAAAAAAAGATGAAATACACTTAGAAGTTACGTGACTTTAAAAACAATTTTTGGTGGGGATATTTGCCTTCTTGGGGTTTTTTTTAAAGCAGAGGCGTTAGTTGGTATTGCATCTCCCTGTTCTTCACAGAGGTGAGAGCAATGTACGTGATAGTATCCCATTTTTCTTTAAAGAGCAAACCTGTGACTCATTGACCTAAAGTGAGCTTTATAATAGAGCAGAAACTTGAACTAAACCATCCTCGGCCAAGTCTAGCACTCTTTCCACTACACCAGATTGGTTGTCAAATATTTAAAATATTTGCTCAAATGTGCTATTTTTGCATGTGTGAATCTTTATTGTCTGCAGTCATGAGCATTTAGGGGTCAAGCTAAAGATACAGATGGAGATCCAAGCACAGATCTTTTATCAAATGCTAATCCCCCCCACCAGGAACTGGATTGGGCAATGGCAGTGGGGAGGAGATATTTCTTGGTTTAATTACCCATTCCATCTGTCATTTGCCTTCAGAATAGAAAAGTACCTTACAAATGCCTCAATACTTTTTACTTGTGGCAAGTAATGGGGTGGAGGAGACTGAGATTGTGATGATGGCATAAAAGGTAAAGGTAATCCCCTGAGCAAGCACCAGTCGTTTCCAACTCTGGAGTGATGTTGCTTTCACAGCGTTTTCATGGCAGACTTTTTACCAGGTGGTTTACCATTGCCTTCCCCAGTCATTTTACACTTTACCCCCAGCAAGCTGGGTACTCATTTAACCATCCTCAGTAGAATGGAAGGCTGAGTCAGCCATGAGCCGGCTACCCGAACCCAGCTTCTGCTTGGATTGAACTCAGGTCATGAGCAGAGCTTGGACTGCAGTACTGCAGCTTACCACTCTGCCCCACGGAGCTCCATGATGATGGCATAGAGAAGGATTAATCCCTATTTTTTCTATTGCCTTGAATCCGATCTCCTTAGTAAAAAAAAAAAGTGTGGGGAAGATCTGATCATGGATCCTCCACAGTTAATTTGATTTGACGTTTCTTACCTTTTATTTAGAATGAAAGTCACATATAAGCATGTGGATAGCATCTTCCACACTAACCCGTGGGACATATTAATGCGCTATTACGAAAATGGATTCCATCAATTCTATTATAGTTTAAGAATGAAATTTCTTATAGGTGAGGAATATTTTGTTTGTGGCTGCAGCATTGTTTAAAATATTCAGATTGTCTTATCTGTTAGAAACGGGCATTAATGTTTAAACTTAGTTGGAATGAACTTTGAAAAAGGAGGAAGAGGTTACAGTAGAACACTTGCTTTGGCAACATCTCAAAATAGCCATTTGTCTGAATTACTCCATTCTTGCTGGCGGTTCCTCAGCAGGAAGACAAAGGAGAATGAAACTTGGATTAAGCAAGCTGGTCTTGGTAAATAAGGTTACTATGATACATAGCTACAGTAGCATACGGCCAATTCTTGTTTTTATTTAATCATAGTTAAACAACAGTGGGCTAATCATGTTGACTATCCAGTGGCAAATTAAACAAAACATTGAAATGTAAGGACTCCTGTCTTTAAAGCAGAAGTAGTTGGAAACCTGTGTAAAATTAGCCCATTAAATAATGCAGAAACAAGCTTTGTGGAAGAAAAAGGCCAGTTTGTAATGAGATACCTTAATGAGAACAGCTGCAAATTACATTTTAGTCCAGAGTACTGTTGTTTGCTGTGAGGGAGCTGAGAGGGACAGTGTCAAGTAAGATTATACCTTTGTTCAAAAGGTCATTTAGCTCTCTAGGTGGGAGTCAGATTTTTCCAGGAAGGTGTGGAGAGTTGCCAGAAAGGCAAAAAACCCAGATCTTGCCCCAAGGGAATCAGGGCCACACTAAATGTGATGGTGTCCTCATAGCTGCCACTGCCATTTTGAAGTGATTCTGGTCAGGCCCCCAGTGCAGCAGGTTGTGGTGCTGTTGCTTTCAAAGCTGCACCTTGACGCTTGAAAAGTTGTGGGGTGGGGGGAAAACAAGAGCTCTGTGTGCAGGTCCACTCAGGATTGGCCCCTCGTGGCACTTTTAAATTCCTTTCAAATAGGGGTGGCAGCCCCAAAGGTGCTGTCATGCCCAGTTTGGCCCTCACACTTGGAGGAGGAGAAGATAAGCAGTTTAGTGGAGGGGGGGGGGCAGGATCACAAAAGCACGGTAACAAGAAGATGTACAAATATAGTTTTGAAAAGGGTGAAGCATAAGGGGGTTATGTCAAAACCATTACAGGTTGATTTTTAGAAGGGGGCTTAAAGAAAGAATTGTTTTGGGATAGATTTAAGGCTTGAAGGCTGGTTAGGTGTGGTTTGTATTTTGCTTGTTCATACAATATAAAATTTTGCCTATGGAAAACTGGAGTATCTGGGAGAAATAATACCTTTTCCCTAATAGACTAGACATTTTAAAAAACTGCATGGGTAAGAATCAACTGCAATCTGCCTAAAGGGAGCAGGCTGGGAAGAACTACAGTGTGCCTTTTCCTGTGAAGATCTTAACCATCCACTATTAGACAAAATACCAACATTTTGTAGAAAAAGCCCAGCAGGAAATCATTTGCATATTAGGCCACACACCCTTGACACCAAGTCAGTCAGAACTGTGTTCCTGCTATAAAAAGGTCCTGGAAATGTTCGCATTCAGTCTCTTGTGATTTTAAATGTAAAGACTTGGAAAACAAAACTGGATATTTGGGGGGGGGGGGTTGAGGTGGGGAATCTTGCTGTACCCCAGGACTTTTTTTAAAACCTCATTTTGTCTCCCGTGGAAATATATATATATATATATATATATATATGGAAATATATATATATATATATATGGAATCAAACTATTGATCTATCTGACTTCACATGCAGCAAAATGTTTTTTCATTTTTTTTCCAATTTTCAAAATGTTTATTTCACTTTTAAGACATATATATATATATGGCTGATTTTGTCCACAATTATGAATTTACTCACAGTGTTATATCCCAAGCCTTGCTTGTGGATGGCTTAAGATGGCAATCCTTTTGCTGGTATATTTCAAAGAGACGCTGGAATGTTTTGAAGAAGAACCACTGGGTAGCTTTAAAAAAACCCTGATACAACACATGAAGAAGAGGTAAAATACATCTGCCTTCCTCAGCTTGACATCACACCCGCAGGCTTAGGATGCTAAATATACAGTCAATCATGGCACTCCTGGGCATTCTGTAAACCCCAAAGAAGTTGGTGATGAGAACTATAGACAGAGGGCACCTTGCACAAACAAGGAACATAAATAGCCAAGGGAGGGAATAAATGTGCGGATTCTGTCATAGCTATATATATATCCCTGTTTCATCGGGGTTGATAGATAGTGATTGGTTCCCATACTCTTGTTTGTTACTAACTTTAGCATGGGAGTGTTAGTCGAGTTCTGCCCTCCAGCATCCTCAGCCAATCAATTTCAAATGGAGGACTAGAAAGCTTAAGAGAAAAAAAAAGGAAAGAGGAGTTTGGCAGTTTGGTTGCTGGCCAACACACAGTTGAGGTTGTTGGGTTTGGGTAGGAGAAGGGTTAAGGTCTGCTTGCTGGTCAGGGAGTTCATTAGGGACTTATTTCGAAGACAGGTAGCATTTGGGTACTGCTCCTGTTAAAAACAGCTAAAAGCCTACTGTTCCATGTTATAAGTCTGAATCAGTCAAACAAGAAACCTGTATTGTAACTGTTAGAATTTTTTCAGGCCCCAGCTCTCACAGTAACAAGTGGGGACCAGCAATATTCGGGGAGGAAGGGTAATGCCTCTCCTCATTTCAATTACCCCTCATGCTGCACTCCTTGCCCTCGTCGTCTCCCTCTATCTATGGCGGCAAGCCACATGCAGCCCCCCAACTGCTGAGCCCATCAAGATTCCCCGCTCCCCCATCAACAACTATGGTGACAGTTAGCCCTGTGTGGCTTCCAGCCTCTGAAGCCCACCAAGGCTTCTCCCCCCCCCCCCCCGACAGTGGCAGCAAGTCCTGTGCAGCTCATGCCCACCAGGCTCCCTTGCAGCTGCCACCACCAAGCTCTTCCACGATCCTCAACGGTAAATGCATTCTCTGCATATGTGCAGAGAAAGCTGTTGTACTTTTGGGGGATTTAAGTATCCCCCACATACTTTTTAAAAAGATATAAGATTTTTTTCTGCACACCTTTACGCTTCACGTGCCTCCTATTTGTGGAAATAAGTATCTACACATGGGGGCACAATTGGGAATTAGATATATAGATAGATATTTAGAGGGCTTGAGGAAAGGGAAACAAAGAAACAACCAAGCAATGCATACCACTGAAATAAAGATGTTTGAGTTGTTTTTGGTGGAGAAAAACTCTTGGTGAATCCCCCAAGAAATGGGCTAGAGCTTGCTTGAAACCTAGTGGACCCCCAAGGTCATCTAGTCTAACCCCCTGCACAATGCTTAATCATTAGTTGTTAACCATGTCCCATTAAGCCTTTGTGAAAGGGATTGTAATTTTTTTCTCCAGACTGTTGGGATCACTGCCCCTCCCCCCTTTCCCAGCTGTTTCTAACTAAAATATCCTTAGGTACCTGAGGCTACAGCTTGGTATTCCATGTCTGGCACAGGGTATATTTGCAATTACTGTTTAAATAAAACAAAACACTTTAAATACCACAAATATCCCAAACAATTCATTTTATGTTTGCAAAACAACTGTATAGTGAGTTACATAATGAGTTTTCTATTCTTACAGTAATAAATTTAGATATAAGAAAATAAGAGTTGCATACATTTCATTTGTTTCCAGCTACCGTGAAAGCATTGGCTATCAGAAATGCTCAGTTAATTTGCATTACCCAGAAGTCAGGCTCCTCCCCCTCAGCCATCATACTTCTGTGTCTTCAGGCCACTCCTGCTGGCCAGCTTGATGCCTTCTGCCATTCATGAACTTCCAGACACCATCATTGGGTGATTCCTTCCCCCTCAGCCTCCCTGAAGCTTAGGGATCCAGTTCCCTTTGGTGGTGGGGCAGTCCTAAGGAGCTAGTAGTCTTGTTTGCCTGTTGCATAGAATGGCTCTGTTGTTCTGAGTAGGGGAAGGGTTCTGCCATGCACAGGAGCTGTCGCCATGGTGTTCCTAGTGGGGTGGGTTTTGATGGCTGTGGATTTCTCTGGGAGGAGGAGGGGAAGAGCTGTAAGTCTGAATATCTGGCATATTTGATCAACCGGCGGCTTCTATTCCACGTGGGTGTCAGATACCAAAACTTTTTCTGCATTCTTCCCCCTCCCCAAATGTTGTTATCTCTCCTTGTGCTGAACTGGCATATCCATAAGGCAGTTTGTTTTTTGAAAGCTTTTGAGTTCTGGCAAGATTAGAGTTTAAAGAGGCAGCACTGGCTCCTGATTGTGTTTGCCCCCAAGCTGAGGCCAAATGTGTGCACACAGGGGCATCGCACATCGCTGGTTTTCTCCTTCAGTAGATGCGAACTGTTGTTTTTCTGCGCTGTGGAGATTCACTGTGATGAAATATGAAAGCCATGTCTTAGAATTACGGAGTTTTGAGATTCCAGAAATAACTACGACTCTTGGAAAGCCTGGAACTCTCTGGCGACTAATTAGTACTGCACAGCCACCCCTTCTGTCTCCATCCTTTATAAGATGAGCAGTTGGTGCCTGCAGGAAGGAATATTGCAGGCACAAAGGACAAATTGTAGCCGGGACCTGCTTTGATCGCACAGAAGGTTTTAAGGGTGCTTTTAGCCAGAAAATGTTTTGAATGTTAGGTGTACTCATTCAGCATGCCTTGGCACTCCAAAGTCCCTGTGTTGATAGCATAGTGTGGGCAGAAAAAGTGATGGTTACAGAAATACCCTGTGCTAGATGGAACATCTTTTGTGTGTGTGTGGTGGTGGGGGAGGTGGCTTTCCCCAGGTCCCAGTTGCAGTTCCTGCCATCTCCATTTAAAGGAACGGGGAAAGATCTCTGCCTGAGACCTTGATGATTTACTGCTAGTTAGGATAGAGAGTTCTAGGTTAGCTAGACAAATGGCCTCTTTCCATATGGCAGCTTTATATTTTCATATGGTAGAAGGCACACTTTTTTGTTTTTCAAAAAATAGTGTGTAAAAAGCCATCAGATAAAAAACGACAGTATTAGTGATTTTTTTCTTCTTCACAGGCACATCTTCCTTTTAAAAATATTAGCTCTTTTTGTGTGCGTAGAATCACAGTCAGTTGTCAAACTGCAAACACTGAACACTTCCTAATGCATATTTCATTAACTGTGTTTTCAGGTGCCTCTTTAATTAAAAAACTAATTATCTGATAGTTAGTTTGCATTGTTTGAAGCTGATATTCTTACCCCTTTGCTGTCAATATTAAAATTTAGTGATTGAATGTTAATGAGTGATATTTCGGTTTTTAGAATATACCCCTCCTCATGTGTTGAACTATGAGGTTGGTGCTGTATTGGCAATGATATTTCTCTGTGATTGTTGTTTGCTTTGGCAACTAGTGTGCTTTGAAGGTGGAGAATTGACAACTTGGAAAGGAAGTCAATGTTGACTAATCATTGGTGCCTAAATACATAGTATGCTGAATCCTGTCTGTGCATGGGTAAATGAAAATTAGGAATGTCACGTCTTGCAGAATTAGGTTTCTGGGACCTAAGCAGATAGCAGCAAGAATTGTTACTAGGACACACTGTTGTAGTAAAAGGCTTTATGGACTTTGAACACAGAAGTTCCATTTAGTCATCATGGCTAATAGACGTTAATGGTCCTAACCTCCATGGAAAGGATTTGTTTAATTTCCTTTTAAAGTTGTCTAAATTAGCGACCATCACTGCATCCTGTGATGTTAAATTCCACAAGTACTAGTAATTATATGAATAAATACTTCATTTGGCTTCACCCGTATCTACTGCCCATCAACATTAATGTGTGTCCCCAAGTTTGAGTGTTACGGAAGAATGAGTAAATTGTTCATGGCATTCTAAGTGCAGCAGCACTGAGATCTATTACTGGGCTTTGTTTTCATTCCCTTTCCTAATAATCCCTTGTGCAGAGTAGGCACAGTACAATAAACTTCAGCCTTCACCAATACAGTTGTTGTAATTGCTTTTTAGTTTAAGTATATTGGACGTGTCAGAAAAATATCTTTCCCACTGTTTATTGCAGTTTTTACATTACAAGACACAGTTTTGGGGGAGGAAAAGGGAGTTGTTTTAAGCTTTTTCTGAAGCCGTTAAGAACGCAGGGGAGAAATACTTAAAAAAAAATCTGAATAAATAACAAGGTGTCTTTCAAGGATATAAAAGTATTCTAAATCAACACTGTTTCTCTTTTTTGTCTGTCTAATTCCTTGTTCATCTCCATAAGAACCAAAGACAGGACCAGTATGATTAGAGTAAAGGAGTAAAAATTCCTTCAAATACATTAGAAGCAGGAAGCCCGCCAGGGAGGCCGTGGGGCCCTTGGATGACCAAGGGGTCAAAGGATTATTGAAGGACGATAGAGGAATGGCTGAGAAGCTGAATGCATTTTTTGCTTCCGTCTTCACTGTGGAAGATGAGAAGTGTTTGCCCACTCCAAAACCACTGACTTTGGGAGGGGTGTTGAAAGACCTGAGTCAGATTGAGGTGATGAGAGAGGAGGTCATATGACTGATAGACAATTTAAAAATGGATAAGTCACCAGGCCTGGATGGCATACATCCAAGAGTTCTGAAAGAACTCAAAAGTGAACTTGTGGATGTCCTGGCAAAAATATGTAATTTTTCATTAAAATCTGCCTCCGTTCCTGAGGACTGGAAGGTAGTTAACATCACCCCCGTCTTTAAAAAGGGTTCCAGAAGAGATTCAGGAAATTACAGGCCAGTCAGGCTGACTTCAATACTGAGGAAGTTGGTGGAAACCATTATTAAAGAGAAAATTAATAGGCACATCGATGAACAAAAGTTATTGAGGAAGACTCAGCATGGGTTCTATAAGGAAAGATGTTGTCTTACTAACCTGTTAGAGTTCTTTGAGGGGGTGAACAAACATGTGGACAAAGGAGACCCAATAGGTGTTGTTTACCTTGACTTCCAGAAAGCTTTTGATAAAGTTCCTCATCAAAGGCTCCGTCTCTCCCCATATGAGCCCCAGAGACACTGAGGTCAGCTGGTAAGCACCAGCTGAATATACCTGGGCCAAGGGAGGCCAGATTAAAGACCACCCGGGATTGGACCTTCTCCGTTGCGGCCCCACTACTCTGGAACCAACTCCCGGAGGAGGTACGGGCCCTACGATGTGTAAATCAATTTCGCAGGGCCTGTAAGACATACCTCTTCAGAATAGCCTTCGCCCATGCTGAGCTAAGATAACGTTGCTGTGTATGTTTCTTCTTTTCTACTGAATTTAAGATCTATTTAGCACCTTAATGTTAATTTTAAATGTAACTGTACACTGATTAAGATAATTTTATTGTTTTATACGATTTTATTATATTGTATTGCACTTACATGTTGTGAGCCGCCCTGAGCCTGCTTGTGCGGGGAGGGCGAGATACAAATAAAAAGTTATTATTATTGTTATTAGTAAACTCGAGAGACATGTGGTAAAAGGACAAGTCCTCTTGTGGATCAAGAACTGGCTAATTAATAGGAAACAGAGTGAGCATAAATGGTCAATTTTCGGAGTGGAGCGTGGTAAGCAGTGGGATATCGCAGGGCTTAGTACTGGGTTCGATGCTTTTTAACTTGTTCATTAATGATTTAAAGTTGGCAGTAAGTAGTGAAGTGGCTAAGTTTGTGGATGACACTAAATTGTTCAGGGTGGTGAGAACCAGAGAGGATTGTGAGGCACTCCAAAGGGATCTGTTGAGGCTGGGTGAGTGGGCATCAAAGTGGCAAATGAGGTTCAACGTGGCCAAGTGCAAAGTAATGCACATTGGGGCTAAAAATCCTAACTATAAATACAAGTTGATGGGGGTGTGACCTGGTGGAGACCGATCAAGAGAGAGATCTTGGGGTCATGGTAGATAACTCACTGAAAATGTTGAGACAGTGTACTGCCTGGGTCTGAGCCTTCTTTTGAGCCAGAGGCCTGGCCAAGCCAGCTGGAACAGCATTCCAGCTCAAATAAAACCCTGGTTTTATCTTTTCCCAGTTTTCACAAAAGATTGGTCTCCATTATAGTTGCTTTGTTGCTTATGTGGAGATCCAGGAAGTCCATGACTGCTTTGTCTTCCTTGTCTATCTGGTTCCATCTGAGATCCTAGGGCCTTCAAAGGCCTCAGATGCAGAGAGGGGAGGAGGTTAACTGATCCTTGTTCTTCCTCTTGTCTTGCCATCACTTCACAGCCTGGAGTAGACCTGGAGCTTCCTTCTTGGCCTGTTGTTTGGCTCCTTATATAGGCCAGGCTTAACTGAGCACAAGCCCAACAGCCTGTCCTGACCTCCCTCACCTGTTCCCCATGATAGCCTGGCCAGCCTGGCCAACAGCGGGTATTGCCAACTACACCTTAAAGGGGCCATTTGGCAATGTGGAGGAGCAATGCATCACCAGGACAGGTGGTGTTGAATCTTGTGCAGCCTAGGGCAGCCATAGAAAGGTTGGGAACATGACTACCTGCTGTGGCCCTGTTAAGTCTGAGAGAAGGTCTGATCCCGGACAGTTTCACACTGTCCTTGAATTAGAATATATATACTGGGGGAAAAAATCCATGGTACAAATCTGTGCAAGGCATATAAAACATGACACCCCTTGTTACAAGTTGAGTTGACTAAATAAAATGTCAGTCTTTAACTATATTTGTTCATTTGAAGTCATGAATGGTTGATTTTGCAGTAAGGAGTTCCATCATATTTAATACATTTTTCATAGCATTGTGTATTTAACAAACTAGTATGTTTAGTATTCAAAGATATTGCCATCTAAAAATGATTATTGCATAGAATCTACAAAATCACCCATTTGGAAGCTAAAGTGCCTGTGCATTTGAGTTCTTGGTTGCAAAAGAACTGACATTATAAAGAGTAATCACATGTTTTCACCAGTACCAAATAGCCAAAACAAAGATAGGCCCAAAATCAGGCCTATCTTCCTAGGGAAATTTGACTGTCCCCTTCTGTTGCCATCTTCCGCCGGGGGGGAGAAAACTTTGTTTCCTTTGGCATTCCCTCAGTGATCCCTCCTTCCAATGTTTTAAAAAAATTAAATTATATATATTTAATTGCTCAGATCTTACATACAAAACTGTATATATATATATATATATATATATATATATATATATATATATATATATACAGTTTTGTATGTAAGATCTGAGCAAGGCTGCTAATGATAGGATGTTTTGGAGGACATTAAATCATAGATCAAAATGAGTGGCTGTATTAGTCTGTCTGTCACAATAGAAAAGAGTAAGAGGCCAGTAGCACCTTAATGAAATTTGTGGTAGAGTATGAGCTTCCATGAGTCATTGCTCACTTCAGATACAGCACCAGTCTGAAGAAGTGAGCAGTGACTCATGAACACTCATACCCTACTACAAATTTTGTGAAGGTGCTACTGGATTCTTATTAATTCATACGGTCACATAGGCCGGAAGTGACTTGATGGCACTGAGCGCACACACACACACACACACATGTATTTTAACTCTGTTTTAAACTCATGGTACACATGGTTTGTACAAGCATCAGGTCAAGCAAGGATAAAAAGAAACAGTGAAATCATGCAGGCTTCTAAACCTTAACTCTATACTTATCTAAAAAGGTATTAAATCAGGATAGGCTAGTATCTCTAGAAGCTACAGCACTGAAAATCCTCTATTACCTTAGTTCTCATAGTTGAAGAATTCTCCCTGTTGTCCTTCAAAACATGGTTGAGATGGAGTCCAGTTGTAGAGGCTTAGTCCTTCATGTCTTGCGCGCAGAAGAACCCAAGAGATAAGAGTAAGGACAAGAGGAAGAGAGATCTTTTCTCTTGTCCAGAGATTTTATAATCTCCCCTTGGAAGTCTGTCCTCCTCTAGGGTCAGTCCTGACTTTCCTGATCCAAGAGGAAGAAATATGATCTAGCCTTTTGGCTTTCTTGATCTCTGTCCTTTAGCAGAGATGTATAGATGGTAAACTTTTTGTCTCATGCTGGTCAGAGCCATTTCATCTCTAAGCATTGAAGTGCTTGGGGCAATGGTGTCTCAAATCCAGTATCTTTGCTGGCTATGGATTTGCGGCCAGATTCTTGCACATTGTTGTAATATACATGGGATCTTTATGGTGGAAGAAGTTTCTCCACAGGGGTGATGACAGGAAATGGGCGTTACTCGCGCCCTGTTGAGCCCTGTGAGATTTGTCTGTGGTATTATATCTGATTTCTTATGATTGCCTCTTTTTGCTGCATCCCCCAGCACTTCATCCCATGTATTTCCCAAAGGATTCTCATGAGCTTTGGGGGGGAGAGGGCTGGGGGCTACTATGTAAAGAGAAAGGTGGCAAAAATCCCTTCTGGAACTCTGCTTGTTGGGTAGATGGATTGAATCCAAACCTGTGGTTTATAAAGGCTGTATAATTGATTTTTTAATGCCAGTCTAAATGTTCTGAGTCATAGCTATTCTTTTAAAATATCCATCTATCATCTGTGCATCTATCCTCTGTCCCTTACTTATAAAGACAATCATGTTCTTTTAATTAAAGTATGTTTCTAAAGGGCTATTGGGCCTAGGTGGGACACTTACTCTGCACTGAGGACCTTGTCAGAAATAAGTCTTGAGATGCAGGGCCAGAGCTAAATGTGAAGGCATGAAATAAGTAATTTGCATATCTTATGAATATGCTAGTCCTATTCTGTGAACATCTTGTACTTATTCTGTCAGACTCTGAAAATGCTCTCAATTGATTATGAAAAACTTGCAGTAATTCTTTAAAAAATCTCACTCTAAGGTTCAGAGATCTTGAGAAGCTGATAATTATGATGAGTTTGGGCTGTATTTTGTCTTGAGCCTTGTTTCTGAGCTTTCTGCAAAACCTTTTCTGCCATCATTTTTAAAAAATGTCGCTGTGAGCCACAAAGCTTGGATCTTGGATTAAAGAAATAGATCACAGAATTAAAATTACACTGTCGACAATCCTAACAAAAGGTGTTAAAAAAGCAGTGTGTTGGGCTGCAAAGATGTTATATTTGCCTATCCTTTAGAAGACTTTTTGCTGTAGTGCAGAGAGTCTTATTAATTGGACAAAACCACCTTCTCCCCCCCCCCCCCGCCCCCAATAACCTTAAAGGTGCCACCACTCAAAATTTGTTCTGCTACTTCGGACGAACATGGCTGCCCACTTGGATCTTTACACCCAGAGTTTTTCAAAATGTGCAGTTTTATCTGGTTAATAATGTTTGTTGAGAAGCAAGGCTTACTGAATTCAAGGGGAATTATTCCCAAGTAAGCAAAGCTTTTTTTTTGTAGAAAAAGCCCAGCAGGAACTCATTTGCATATTAGGCCACACCCCCCTGATGGCAAGCCAGCCAGAACTGAGTTCCTGTATGTTCCTGCTCAAACAAAGGCCCTGCAAGTAAGCATGCATGACATTGCAGCCTTGCAATCCTGTAGTATGCATATTTACTCAGAAGTAAGTCTCTTTGAACATAGTGGAGGTTATGGCCATGCAAGTGTACAAATGAGTGAGTGCAAACATAAGTGTTCTATAATAGGTTGTAGCTCTTAACAGTTGCAATAAGGCAATTTGATCTGCTCTCCCACTCAGTCAAGATGGCTTGCTTCGTCTCTCGAAGCATGTTTCTGAAGTCAAAGTTCTGAGTTCAATTGAGGGTTAAAGACCCACTCTCCTGTGCACCCAATCTAAATCACAACCTCATGGGGCTGCAGTTTTTTGAGATCTGTAGTTTTTTTTAAATTATAAAATTCTTTATCTCTTTAAAACAGTATATTTCACAGGAATATATTGGAAACAAACATTGGCCCAGTTCAAATATCACACTATGTGATGATACAATTAGTGATCAGGAGGTGAAATTCTCCTTCCCTTCCTTCTGTTCTTGGTGGTGTGAATTCCTTTCTCCCTTTCCTGACAACTCTAGTTTACCAAATTGTGTGAACAACATATATGTACAGCAGAATGGGGTGGCAGAATGGAGCTTTACACTCCAGGCAGCTGGGGCATGCAGTTTTTGAATGTTTCATGAAAGATTCCTTACAAATAAAAGACTAGCATAACAGCAGGAAAGTTCTGGTGGTGTTGCCTGTTTCCTGCTGTTCTGTCTTTTAGAGTTGCAATTGCATAGATATAGATGGTTGCACTGAATAAGATACCACAGCAATCCCTTGTTATCACTAACGAGAGAAAGCAGGGGGACGGGGTTATTCCAGTAGCCATACTAGAGTTTGACAATTAGGGAACATCTTGCTTTTACTGTACTGTTTCCTTGTTCTGTGTTCTTTAATATTTCATAGAAATTCTTTACAAGTTGTTAATCCCTCTCATGTGTTCACAGAGGTGAACAGTTAACTGTAATCTATTTCTGTACTCACATTGGTATCCCTTGTGAACACTGTTCTGCTCTTATATCAGTAGCTGGTAAGACTCAGATGGCGAGATATTAAGAGAACCATCTACAGTAGCTGTTGAGAGGAAAGCAAAAGTTTCAGGAATTTCTCGAGGTCTTAATTTGAATGAGTAATTACAATTAAGAATTTTATCCTTCAGTCTCCTATGGATAGTTCTCCTAATGCCACTGAAAAATCAACTTCAGAATAAAAATCAACAACTCGGTTTGGCATAGAAACCTTCATGTTGCAGCCTAACTAGGAAGCCTGTAGACAGATCCAAGAGGGCAGCCGTGTTGGTCTGAAGTAGTTGAACAAAGCAGGAGTCAAGTTGTACCTTTAAGACCAAAAAAGTTTTATTCAGAACGTAAGCTTTCGTGTGCTCTCTAAGCACACTTCATCAGACGAGGGGATCGGTTATTATGGGCTGAAATACATGCAGTTGTTTAAGAGTGCAAACTGGCTATGGTCACATGATAAAACAGTGTGACTTGACCATTTTGTCTGGGTAGCCATAAAAGGTAAGAAAGTTCCCTGCCGATTGGTGTTTTTGCAAATCACAGAAGGACATGTATTTCCTAGTTGTAGGCTACCTAAATTTACTTATCAGAATCAATCTATACATTATAAACATCATTCTAGTCTGCCATTAGAAAACAAGAATACATCAAATGAAAATGGGTTAGGTATATGTACTGAGATGAATAGCCAATATCCCTTATTTGAGTATGTCAATATAAAACATTCTTCTGATACACTATTATAAAAGAGAAATTTATTGGAATACTGTGGATGTATAGCTATACTCACTGAGAGTGGATTTAGCATATGTAATGAGATAAAAAACCAATATCCCTGTTCAGTCCTGGGGAGGTGTTTGTTCCAAATTTCATAATAATTTGTAATTCAGCAATTTCTCTGCAAAGGAACTTCAAGAACAGAATGGAGAGAGAAATTGCTGAATTACAAATTATTATTATTATCCTGCAGCTCTTTGTTCCCAAGTCCCCAAGCTCAATCCATATGGATCAAATGAACCAGGCAGAAACACCCAAAGTCTTCCCTTGAGTCCACATACATAACATCCCTCCCCCCCTTAGTTTGCAAGCCCCTAGTGGACATAGTCTTTTAGGTACTCAGGCTTGCAGTGCTCTCGCATCAACTACCTGAGCGCTGGAGTGGGTGGTGACGCGGTTGCGGCTTCAGGCATGGCAAGCGGAGGTCCAGGTGCCGAGAGGAGCTCAGCTGGCTGGCCCAGGTCCCCAGGGGTCTCTGCTGCTGATGGTAGTCCTGTCTGCTCTGCTGGCTTTGGTGCTGGCAGGGGTGTTGCTGCCAGTCTCTCTGGTTCCTCCGACTCGTGAGCCGTTGCATCTGGTTTGATCTTCTTCGTGGTCTCTGTGCAGTCCCACACATGGGTTATCCGTCTGGATCGAGCCCGACCTCGGAGAATTCAAAGCAATCTTAAGCGTTAATTTTGGCGCACGCTCCTTCTCGTTCTGGGGAGGAGGTATCCACTGCACATGCCTAGAACGGGAGGGAGGCGCTCCACCCACCCAGTTTCTTCTTTACCGCGAGTCATGTCCCTGTGGCATTGGAGCATTGCACACAACATATTTCTGACAGCTGTGCATCTACCTGGAGTCCAGAATGTGAAGGCAGATGCACTAAGCCGACACCTAGTCAACGAGCACGAATGGACCCTCAATCGCCAATATCTTCAGACAGTCTTCAAGATTTTCGGAGTCCCAGAGATAGACGTCTTTGCCTCCCCGCACAACACCCAGTGTCCACGCTTTTACACTCGCGGTCCAAGAGATGTATTCCTCAATCTGTGGTTGGGACCACTGCATTACTTATTTCCACCAATTCCTCTCATCACAAGGTCACTCCAGAAAATCAAGCTAGATCGGACCAATTGTATCTTGATCACTCCGTGGTGGCCCCGTCAACCTTGGTTCACCACTCTTCTTCTGTCGAACAGCACTTTCCTCCAATTTCCCAGAGTACGCAATTTACTTTACCAACAAGAAGGCAAGGTCCTACATCACAACCCTGGTCTTCTAAAACTGACTGCCTGGAAGATCAGTTTTTGAATTTTCCTCAGGAGGTTCGCCATGTCATGCTTAATGCCAGAAAACCCTCCACTAGGAAATCGTACTCTTTGAAATGGAAACGTTTTTCGGCCTATGCTTCCAATCATAATTTCCATTCTGAACTTTCCACTGTAGCCCAGATTTTAACATATACGTTGTCTCTCTCTAAGGCGGGACTAACTTATTCTTCTTTAAAAGTGCATCTAGCAGCCATTTCAGCTTTCCATCCTCTCATTGAAGGATGCATTGTTTTTTCCCACTCTGCGACTAAGGCCTTTATGAAGGAAATCCTGCGTATCCATCCTCCAATTCGTCAGTTACATCCCACTTGGAGTTCATCTCTCGTCCTGAGAAAACTCTTGAAACCACCTTTCGAACCTATGGTGTCTATCCCTCTGCACCTTCTATCATGGAAGACAGCATTGCTGGTGGCACTTACATCAGATAGAAGGGTCAGTGACATTTGTGCTTTCAGGGCAGATCCTCCATACACTATCTTCCACCATGATAGAGTAATATTACGCCCTGACCCATCCTTTCTACCTAAAGTCGTTTCACCGTTTCATTTAGGAAAACCATCTACTCTGCCTTCATTCTTTCAACATCCTAGTGACGAAGGTCAACGGGCCCTTCACAATTTGGATGTGCGTAGGGCTCTTGCCTTTTACATTGAACGGACACGTTCTTTCCGCACTGACACTAGACTTTTCGTAGCCTATGGAACCCACAACAAAGGTCGCAAAATCTCAACGCAAAGATTTTCCAAATGGGTTGTTGCAGCCATTTCCTTATGCTATAGACTGGCTAAGCAGCCTTTACCAGAACGTTTACGAGCTCATTCCACTCGAGCCGTGTCCACGTCATCAGCCTTCTGCAAGGGCGTTCCGATGGAAGACATCTGTGCTGCTGCGGTCTGGTCTTCTCCATCAACGTTTGCCACGCACTACGCTTTAGACGTTTGTGCTTGGCGTGACGTGTCCTTCGGACAGGCTGTACTACGTTCCATTTTTGACTGACGTCCCCAGTCTTCTATTCTGTAAGTACATTCCTTACTTTTTCATATGCTTAATTAACCTCTGTCTTCTTATTACAGATCCAGCACCCGCGTCCGGGCAGAATAGCTTGCCAGTCAACCATGTGTGGGACTGCACAGAGGCCACGAAGAAGATGGACAGGTTTCTTACCTGTAACTGGTAATCTTCGAGTGGTCATCTGTGCAGTCACACACATCCGCCCAGCCTTCCCCGCTACTGGTTGTTTTAATTTTTCTATTTACTAGATTTCTCTATACAGCGGCTAGAAGAAACTGGGTGGGTGAAGCGCCTCCCTCCCATTCTAGGCATGCGCAGTGGATGCCTCCTCCCCAGAACGAGAAGGAGCGCGTGCCAAAATTAACGCTTAAGATTGCTTTGAATTCTCTGAGGTCGGGTTCAATCCAGACGGATAACCCACGTGTGTGATTGCACAGATGACCACTCGAAGATCACCAGTTACAGGTAAGACGGTTCCATCAAATTAGGAGGACACTAACAGGAGATGACTGGCCTGGGGATTCCAGTGCTCCTGGGGAGGGGAAGATATGACGGTGGGACGAGGCAGAATTATAAGGGAAGGAGATCGAGACATAACAGTGCTCGACCCCCTTCCAGCCTTCGTCCCATCCCGACGGTGGCAGGTAGTAGGGCCAGGTTGAATTACTCGCCTCCGTCACTGGTGTTATGCAATGCCAGGTCCATCAACAATAAGACCTCTGTCCTGCGGGAGTTTCTGACCGAACAGGACATGGACCTGGCTTGCGTGACCGCGACCTGGGTGCGTGAGGGGGAGATGGTAGCTCTCTCCCAGACCATTCCCCCGGGATACTCGGTCTTTCACCAGTCACGGACTAGCGGGCGGGGGGGAGGGGTGGCACTTTTCATACGAGAGGCTTACTCCTTCAGGGCTCTTCCGGCTCCAGAGATCCCGGGCATTGAATGCGTTGGCCTGATGTGGGATGTTGGGGAGGGGTTGGCGATCTGGCTGGTGTACCGACCGCCTAACGCACCGGCCGGCGCCTTACCATCCCTGGTGGAGGCCGCGGCGGGCTGGGCACTGGAGCACCCAAGGCTCTTGGTCTTGGGTGACTTCAATGTCCATGCCGACGACGCGGCATCCGGCCAGGCAATGGACCTGGTGTCATCCATGGTGACACTAGGACTCTCCCAGGTTGTTACAACACCCACTCATCAGGCGGGACACATGTTAGACCTGGTCTTTGTGGCCGGAATATCAGTGACTGATATTGCAATGGAAGCAGTGCCATGGTCAGATCACTTTGCCCTTAAGGCCCGTATGGAGGTGTCACCCAAAACCTGTTTTAGGTGGAGAGCGTATTTTAGCTCACCCGCAGAGCCTGATGGACCCAGAACGGTTCCTAACGGCTCTACGGGACACCTGGCCCGCTGGCGATTCCCTGGATGATCTGGTAGAGTCCTGGAATGATGGGCTCTCCAGGGCCATCGAGGAGATCGCACCCAGGCGCCCTCTGCGCCCCCGCCCGAAACCGTCGCCTTGGTTTAACCGGGAGCTGCGGCAACAAAAGCGGGGGCTCAGACGACTAGAGAGGCAATGGCGACGTACTCGAGACGAAGCGACCCGAACATCTTATAGAGAGAGTTTGAAGGCCTATGAGATGGCAATCAAATCCGCAAAGAGAGTATTCTTTGCGGCTAAGATTGCGTCCGCAACTTCGCGCCCGGCACAATTGTTCGACATAATTAGAGGACTTACAACGCTGCCGCAAGGCAGGCCAAATTCTATTGAATTGGAAATTGGCTGTGAGGCTTTTGCGAAATTTTTTGCAGATAAAATCGCGTCACTCCGCCCCGACCCCCCTGCCAGTTTGGAGACAGTCAGCGAACCTGAGGTTCCGAGCCTGTCTTCGGATTATATTCTGGATGGCTTTAGCCCCCTCAGCCTGGAGGAAGTTGACAGGATTCTCTTATCGGCTCGCCCAACAACTTGTAAATTAGACCCATGCCCTTCCTGTCCGAACTGGAAGAACTTCAGTCGAGGTCCAAGACTTCGTTACAAAAGTATAGACGTTTATTGAGAACTACAGCACTGAAGGCACAGAATAACACTGATAACGAAGTTAGCATTGGTTACATTTTTATGCGGTTGTGGCAGCAACAATAAAACGATCTTTCACACGGCCAGAGACAACTGTCTGTTTCCCAGGGTCTGTTATCAGCGAGGGAGGATGGAGCCTTTCTGAGATGTCCTGGCCGGCCGGCTTCAAAGGGCACCTGCAGATGTTGACCAGAGGCTATCTGCCACCCTTCAGTGATCACAGTTTGTTTGAAATGCATAGCGGTCTGGTTAGTGGCCTAGCCAAGAGCACATTGAGTTAGTATCTGGTTACAATATGGAATCAGTTAGGCTAACAGCACATAGGGAAGTTACAAGTTCTGTCACTTCCTGGCTTATCAAATCTTGCCAGAGGAATCTTAGATATCCTGTACGGGATATCATAAATAGATCCCTAACGGAAGGGCACTTTCCAACGCCACTCAAAGAGGCTGTGGTCCGTCCCCTCCTAAAAAAACCATCTTTAGATCCGGCCCAATTGGCACACTATTGGCTGGTTTCAAATTTGCCCTTTTTGGGTAAACTTATCGAGAGGGCAGTGGCGATGCAGTTACAGACTTTCCTGGAGGACGCTTCTGTCCTTGACCCATTTCAGTCCGGCTTTCGCCCGGGACACGGGACGGAGACAGTGTTGGTTGCCCTAGTGGATGACCTTCAACGGCATCTGGATCGGGGTGGCTCGGCAGTGCTGATGTTGTTAGACCTGTCGGCTGCGTTCGACACGGTCGACCATCGGCTACTGACGTGCCGCCTCACCGACGCGGGGATTCAGGGGTTGGCCTTACAGTGGCTTTCCTCTTTCCTGGAAGGTCGGGGACAAAAGGTCGCAATTGGGGGGGAGCTATCCCGGAGGCGCACACTCGACTGTGGTGTGCCCCAAGGGGAGGTTCTCTCCCCGATGTTATTTAACATCTACATGCAGCCTCTTGCCCAGATTGCCCGAAGGTATGGGCTGGGGTGTCACCAGTATGCTGATGACACCCAGATCTATCTACTGATGGACGACCGGCCGGTCTGCGCCCCGAAAAATCTTGACCGGGCACTACGGGCCGTGGCTGAGTGGCTCAGACTGAGTGGGCTGAAGCTAAATCCTACGAAGACAGAGGTCCTTTGCTTGGGTCGCCACGGCCCGGGAAGGGGGATCCCCCTGCCAGTTTTTGATGGTGCGCCGCTGACGGCGGTGGACAGGGTCAGGAGCTTGGGGGTGCTGTTGGAGCCTTCCTTGAAGATGGAGGCTCAGATAGCAGCCGCTGCCAAGTCCGCATTTTTTCATCTTAGGCAGGCAAGGCAGCTGGCCCCCTTCCTGGAGCGCGACGACCTAGCAACAGTGATCCATGCTACGGTCACCTCGAGGTTGGACTACTGCAATGCCCTCTACATGGGGCTGCCCCTGTCCCGGACTCGGAAATTGCAGCTGGTGCAGAATGCTGCGGCCCGGCTGTTATTGGGTCTCCCAAAGTGGGGACACATTCGGCCGGGTCTTCGGACTCTGCACTGGCTTCCAATGATATACCGAGTCCGGTACAAGGTGCTGGTTATTACCTTTGAAGCCCTATATGGCCTGGGACCTGCCTACCTGAAGGACCGTCTCTCCCCACATGTTCCCCAGAGAGCACTGAGGTCAGGAACACAAAATCTCCTCACTATCCCCGGGCCAAAAGAAGCCCGCTTGAAATCCACCAGAGAAAGGGCTTTCTCCGTTATGGCCCCCACATGGTGGAATCAGCTGCCGAAGGAGGTGAGGGCCCTGCGGGACCTGGTTCAGTTCCGCAGAGCCTGTAAGACGACCCTCTTCCGGCTAGCTTACACCTAGCTAGGATGAAAACTCGATGTAACTTGGCCAGACGTCTGTTTATATGTAATCGAAATGTTAACTGGTTTTTAAGGTTTTAACTGTTTTAAATATTTAATTGTTTCTATACTTAAATTGTTTAATTTTTATGTTTGACCAATTTCTGGAAGCCGCCCTCAGCCACTCGTGGGAAGGGCGGGATATAAATCACGAATAAAATAAATAAATACGGTAAATGATTAGGGGGAGCTCGCCTTTGAACTTCCCGTATGTGACATGGACCAGTCCCACTCCCAGGACTGCAACCTCCCTCCTCTGAAAATCACAGACTATGAATGGGGATGGTTGTAACTGGGATTCCCCCCTGGGGCACAACTCCCTGAACGTGCAGGCCGAAATTACTGTCTGGCCCGCCTCAGAGTCTACCTCCATTTTGCAGGGCTTGCCTTCTATAAACACAGTCACTTGGTATTTGTCCACGGAGGGCAGGGGCAGCTGGCATACCTGGGTCCCTGTAGTGGTGAGTGCCTGGATGTTGTCCATGAGTGTGACCTTGTGGCGGCGGCCATTTCGTTGGCGTGGAGGTTTCCCTTGGTGCAGCGCCGACAACCAGCATACCCGTGCCAGATGCCCGGCCTTCCCGCATGTGTGGCAGGTTGTGCTCCGGAACCTGCAGGTGCATCGCTCGTGTGGCTCCCTGCAGCTGGCGCATGTCTTAGGGGTGGTCAGTTATGTCTCCCGTGGCCTAGGCTTTTGTTGACCTGCCTGATGCAGCTTGAGGGTGTCGTCCCCATCAGAGTCGTCTGACTCTGAGGCCGGTCGCAGCTGGTGAGTGCTGGCACCCGGGCGGCAGGCCTTCTCTTCGTGCACATCCTTGGTGGCTGTGACTATATGTAGTGCCTTGGCCAGGGTTGGATCAGATTCCATTGTGATTTTCCTATGTGCCTACAGGTCCCTGAGGCCATGAGTGAACTTCACAAGCAGGGCGTCTTTAAGTTATGCGCCGTACTCCGCTTTTCTGCCCATGTCACTCAGGCAGGCTAGGAAGGTTGCTATGGTCTCATTCGGTTCCTGAAACCTGTCAAGGAACTGTAGCTGTCGCATGAGGTGGGTTGACTTTGGGACGAAATGGCCAGTGAGCACTTTGAAGATCTTGTCGAAGGAGGACGACTCAAGCATTTCTGGTGCGACCAGGTCCTCGGCGAGCTGTAGGGTGGTGATGCTGCAGTTGCTCAACAGGGTGGCCTTCTTGATCATCCTTGATTTGTTGCGCCACAAGGTGGTACTTGAGTCTTTTGACCCAGGCTTCCCAGGCCTCAGGTTGCACTATGTCGTACTCCGGAATGGAGTTTTGCAATCTGGACACGGTGGCCCTGGTCGGGCTGGGTGGCAGTGCCTGTTGCGCGGTGGCACTGGAGCTCGATGCGCTTGGCGGTGCTGGGAGGCCCTGGGCCTCGCTCATCCGGATCCCATCCTCGTCGCCACTATTGTATAGTGGGTTCTATGCATGGAGGAGTCGCAGGACGAGTGATAACAAGCGCTTTAATAGAAGTAGCATAGTATAAGGCTACATTACAAGACTGGGGCCAGGGCCAACAGGGCCAAACTTATATACATCTCTTGGTTCCTGCGCAAGCACACTGTTGGGTCATTCAAACTGGTGGGAGCTTGTGATTGGTTCAGGGCTGCAGAGATTTGGATCCTGCAGCCCTTTGTTCCCAAGTCCCCAAGCTCAGTCTGTATGGCTCCAATGAACCAGGCAGGAACACCCAAAGTCTTCCCTTGGGTCCACATACATAACAAGTAGAGAATCAAACCCAGTGAGTTTCCACAGCAAAATGAAGATTTGATGTCCCAGTCTGAAGCTCTACCAATACACTGCAGTGGCAAGGGTAGAGGAGGCAGATAGAGGGACTGCTGCTGTAACTGCTGTTGAACAGTAGCAAGTGGCCTGGCCAGAACAAGTTGGGCAATTTGGGTAATATCAGGTAGCTCAGTGATCGCTGCTAAGACTTGCCCCAATGCTTCAAAGAACAAAATGGTCCAAGAAAGGCTTCCTCCAGCCCCTTCCTTTTACTGACAGAAAACAAATAGAAGCCAAGCCTGGAATGCTAGTCAAACTATTGTGGTTGCCTAGCAAGACCCAATGAAGGTATCTGTTTGTTAAATCTACAGGCAGTTCTTTTTAACTGCCCAGTGTATCATTCTGTTTAGATTTCAGATTTTTTTTGCAAACATGAAACATTTTTGTCAAAAGATCTGTCTTGTCCATCCATCTCTCCAATTCCTAGATTTAAGTATCTTCACATGGGGCTATACTTCACTGTTAGAATATACAAGTGGAGACAAAAAAACAACAACTTGTGGGAGTGGCCATCTCATTCCCTCTATCTTTGCTTTCCCCCCTCTCCCTTCACTTCACTCAGTCTCTCCCCCTCTCCCACACCTTCTCTTACTTCCCATCTCTCATTCCCTTATGCCTACTGTCTCTCCCTCTTTCTGCCTCCTCTACCCTATCACTCTTTTTTTCCTACCTCAACTTCCTTTCCAACTCTTCCAAACACCTGCATTTCAGCTCTGCTCCCAGCAACATTACTGTTGACTCTCCTAGTCACCTGCCTGCCTTGCAGCTTCCTTGCCTCCTCAACAGCACCCCCAATTCTCACAGCTGCATGTCTGGCAGCTTCCCCGCCCCCCCCAGCAATGGTCGCAAAGACTTTCCTGGACACCTGCCTGCTTGGCAACTCCCCCTCCCCATTGCAACAGCACTGCTAACTTTCCCACCTGCCTGGCAGCTCTCCACCCACGATAATGGGGGCAGTGACTCGCCTGGCCACCTATCGGCTTCCCCCACAACAAACAGCAGCAGCAACACTGCCAGCTGCCTGCCCAGCAGCCCCCCCACCCAGCAACAGCAGCAGTAACTCTCCTGACTACCCATCCAGTAACTCCTCACTCCGCACCAAAGATATTGGATAATTTCCTGCCCCCCTGCCCACCTAGCAGTTTCCCCACACACATACCAATGGCTATGGCAGCAACTCTCCAGACTGTCCACCCAGCAGTTTCTCTACCTCCCCTTTGAACAGTGATGGCAACTCTTCCAGCAGCTTCTAGCCCACCGTGGCTCCGGTGATCTTACCTGCCTGGCTGCAGCTTTGCTGCCTCAGTGGAGACACAGACAAACCTTGTGTGTGGGGGAACACTTTAACCTCCTCCCCCATGTGTTGTTTTTACATTTTTTTTGCAAACCTGGGGGGCAAGTTAGTATGTTTACAGTTGGTGTGGCCCTAATCCACAGATTTAGATATCCACAGATTGGGCCATATTTGTCTATTAGTATATATTAGAAAGATGCGGAAAATGTCGTAATCATCTTATGCTCCTGATTAGTATTTTACAGATTCAGAAGTACATAAGAGTAGCCGTGCTGGATCAGATCTGTGACCCATCTAGTCCAGTATCCTGTTTCCAATAGTGGCCAGTTAAATCCCACAGAAGTTAAGTCTATGAACAGGGCTGGCAGACAACAGCCTGTACCTGCTGACTGCTTCCCTGTATCTGACCATTAGAGGCATTCTGCCTCTGAGCTATCAGTTAATAGCCACTGGTAGACAACCTCAATAAATCTGTCCCAGCCTTGTTAAATCTATCTCAGCCAGTACAGTCAGCACATCATCTCAAGTCAGTGTGTGAAGTAGTACTTCGTTTCATAGGTCTTATGCCAGTCATCTTCTTTTTATTCGTTTAAAAACTTTTTATCAGATAAAAAGCTTTTCTCTATACCATATCAGTTTTCTCTATACCATACATAACTTTTTGGACCTCTATTATGTCACCACTTGGTCTTCTTTTTCTAAACTGGGAGAACCGGGTTTTATCTGGGAGAACCGGGTTTGATTCCCCACTCCTCCACTTGCAGCTGCTGGAATGGCCTTGGGTCAGCCATAGCTCTGGCCGAGGTTGTCCCTGAAAGGGCAGCTACTGTGAGAGCCCTCTCCAGCCCCACCCACCTCACAGGGTGTCTGTTGTGGGGGAGGAAGGTAAAGGAGATTGTGATCCGCTCTGAGACTCTTTGGAGTGGAGAGCGGGATATAAATCCAATATCATCATAAACTGAAAGCATCATAGGGGACGCCTGAATCCATGATTGTGTTGATTGTCCTTTATCCAGCTTGCTGGGGGTAAAGCGTAGATGACTGGGGAAGGCAATGGTAAATCATCCCGTCACAAAAGTCTGCCAAGCAAACATTGTGATGTGATGTCAACCCATGACTCGGTATTTGCACAGGGAACTACCTTTACCTTTTCTTCACTTTATGTACAGCTAAAGACACTGACTCTGTCTTGGCTTTATAGAATAATGTAATTATATTCTTGGAGCCTTTTTGGTTAGGAACATAAGAATCTCAAATGAAAGGTGACAAAATCGCAATACGTACCCTTTCTTACACGCCCAGGGAAATGCTGTTCGACACATTGGGGTCAGGCAGCAATTTTTCCCCAGGCCAGTTTAGCCAGGGATTCTGGAGGGGTTTTTGTGTGTGTGTGTCATCTTCTGGGTGTGGAGCTGGTGTCACTAGATGTGTGTGTGTGTTTGTTTGGAGGTATTTGGGAGTTTCCTGCATTGTGCAGGGGATTGAACTAGATGCCCCTGGGGGCCCTTCCAATGGCATGATTTTATGATTGTGAATGTTTAAGCAATAATGATAAAAAAGGAATGCTGGTGGTTTTCTCCTCAGTGGTTTTCCTGATGATTCCTAGAATAGAATTATTTATTTAAATATTTATACTCCACATTTCCACCCAGCAGGGCCCCAAAGTGGCCTCCAACATCAATGTGTCCTCTATTTTATCCTTACAGCAATTACCCTGTGAGGTAAGTCAGGCTGAGAGGGAGTGGCTAGCCCAACATCACCCAGCTAGCTTCCATATCATACTGGCGATTTGAACCTAGGTTTCCCAGATTCTAGTCTGACACTCTAACCTCTACACACCATGCTGAATCTTGGTCTTTAAAAAAAAAGTAAAAAATCCTCTGCCCACTGAGTTGATATTCTCAACAAGTTATTCACTACAACCCATGGCTGTAGTGATGGAGCCCGATTTAAGCACCAAGGTGGCGGCTGGTGGAAAGCAAATGGGATGACTCTGTTAGCATAAAAGACTGATTTGTAAATCCCCTTTGGTTGATTTGCCGCCTTTCCTGGCTGTATGGTTCATCTGTAGTTAAATCGCTTACCTAGAACCATTGGAATGGGAAGAACTGAGGGATTCTAATGTTTAACAAGATGCTTGTTGACCCTGTTAAACAATTCTGTAGACTTCCTTTTACAGAAGCCATGCTAATTCCTCTTCAGCAGGGCTTGTTGTTCTGTATGTTTAACAACCCTGTCTTTAATAACACTTTCTACCAGTTTACCTAAAATAAAAAATTAAGCTGTAGTTTTCAGGACACCCCCCCCCTCCCGCCTTAGGATTCTTGTTCAAAAATCAGTGTGACTGGCTATTTTCCAGTCTTCTGGCAGGGAGGATGATAGTAATGAAAAAGTACATATTTTAATTAGAAGATCAGTAATATGATCTTTCAATTCTTCAAGAACTTTCAGTTCTTTGTCCAGACCTGGTGATTTGTTAATTTTTAATCTGTCAATTAGTCTTAGAACGTCCATTTTGGATACCTCTATTTGACTCAGTTCTTCATACATCTTTCTCCAAAAATTCATGTCAGGACAACTATCTGCTCAACATCTTCCATGGTGAAGACAGATACAAAGAATTCATTCAGTTTATCTGCAGTCCCCCATCCTCCTTCAGTAATCCTCTCACACCTTTACCATGAAATATTGCAACAGTTTTTCTTGCTGCTTTCCTGTTAACGAATAGAGTTGCCAGGTATCTCCTAGCAACTGGCGGGGGATGGAGGGGATTTACCAGGAAAAAAGAGGAAGACCCAGGTTGTGTTGCTGGCATCACACAGGAAGTGACATTATTATGCTGTGATGTCACTGCAAAAGTCTGGTATTTGGGCAAACATTTCTATGGTACAAATGGCTTCTACCATACTACCATCTATCAGTTTTTACCTGAATACCAGAATGTTTCCCCAAACATCAGTGGTGTGATGATGTCATTTTCTGTATGATGCCTGTGCAGTGTAGTGGTTAAGAGCGGTGGACTCTAATCTGTAGAACTGAGTTTGATTTCCAGCTCCTCCATATGCAGCAGCTGAGTGACCTTTGCGTCAGTTACAGTTCTCTCAGAGCTGTTCTCTCAAGAGCAGTTCTCTCAGAGCTCTCTCAGCCTCACCTACTTCACAGGGTGTCTGTTATGAGGGGAAGGAAGGGAAGGAGATTGTAAGCCACTCTGAGTGAAAGGCGAGGTATAAATCCAACTCTTCTTCTTCCTCCTGGTGGTCAATCCCCTTGTTGGTCAGCTGTTCAGCAACGGAGGGGGGCAGAGGCTGGTGACAGGGATGTCTCCTCCACCAGTGAACTGTGTTCAGACAACGGTAGAACATTTCAATTGACTATAAATACTGGGGTTCGGAAATGTTTTCCGGTACTTAGTGTTGTTAATAAAGGGAAGTGTTTCTCAGTGACACCGAACTTGCTTTGTATCCTGAAGGAATAATTGTCTTGTGTTTATTTTGGTTTGTCTTTCAGTGTTAAATCTATCAGAGCCTGACCATAAAGTGATAAATAATTTCAATTCTGAATGGTTATATAGAGGATCACCAATTCTGCTATTTAAGTAGCAGTAAAAGAAAAATTTTCCACAGTTGGAAAATTACTGTTTGTGTAGGTGCTGAAAAGCCTCAGCTTCACATTCTGAATTGGCAGCAAGCCAGGTTCTTGGAGCGGCCTTTTTTTTGTTTTTTGTTTTAAAAAGGAAAGCCCACCCTTTTCTTTGGAATTGCAGTTCTTCATATTGTTATATCACTTTCTGCTTTAGCAAGCAGCTTACACAAGTTCCTTCACCCTTGGGCCATAATGAATGAACCCCCCCCCCCCTTCTTCCAAGTTATTGGATAAGTATTTGGAATATCCTTAGCATTTATACAGCACTACAGTGTGACATACTAGGGCATGTTTCAGAGGGTAGCTGATATTGTTTACCTGGATTTCAGTAAAGCTTTTGACAGAGTTTCCCATTATGTTCTGATGGGTAAACTAGAGGATTGTGGACTGGACTTTAGGATAGTTAGGTGGATAAAGAACTGCTTGGAGAACTGCACTCAAAGAGTAGTTGTCAGTGGTATTTCATCTGATTTGGGAGAAGTGTGCCATAGGACTCGGTTCTGGGCCCAGTAGTTTTCAATATTTTTATAAATGATCTGGATGGGGGGGGATGGGGGGGCTACTAATTAAATGTGCAGGTTACTCCAAATTAAGAGGAACAGTGAACGAATATGCCAGAAGATGGAGAGACCTGAACACATTGGAAAAATGGGTAGATGTGAACAAGATGCAATTTAACAAGGATAAATGCCAAGTTCTACATCTGGGTAACAAAAATAAGGAACATGGATGGGGGGATACATTTCTGGGTAGCAGTGTGTGCAAACAAGATCTTGGGGTTGTTGGAGCAAGAATCTACATAAACCCAGTCTGACAGCTACAGTATGACAGCTGGTGATCTAGCTGCCAGGCTAGGTCACAGTGACCTGATCAGCAGACCGGCTTGAGCCGGCAGAAGCCAAGTGATGCAATCTGCTGAGTCAGCACGGCCAGGATTGGCTGCTTGGACTATATATGATCTGTGTGTGCATCACACAGGTCTCTCCCTGTGAGATGGTGGTTAGGCGAAGCACTTTGTCCGTGGAGGTGATATTGTATAGACTGCACAAGAGAGCACTTGTCGTGTATATATGTTAATACACCTTTTGGCACTAGTTGCACGTGTCTGCCTGATTTTCTTTCCTGAAGCCCTGTGTCGGGCAAGTCATCTCCCTCACTCTGCTACTCCCGCTCCGACAGGGTTATGGGCCCAGCACGCTTCCGCTGCGCGGAGGAGAGAGTTGAGAGTTGAGCTGACTGTGAGTTTGGAAAGAGCCGGAGGCGAGGAACGCCGGTGAAGGACACAGAAGCACCACCGTTCTCTGTTTGAGAGCCAGAGGGACGTCGGCAGCCAGCCGTGAGGAGGAGTCGGCACGATGGCTCAGCAACAGCTTGGAGTAGCCGTTGAGAAGCTCACCTCAGCCAACTACGCGGTGTGGAGCCTGAGAATGCAACACTACCTCAAGCGTGAAGGGCAATGGCTGTTCGTGAGTAACCCCCCTGCTGACTTATCTCCTGCCGAGACTGTGTTATCGGATAAGGCACTGGCCAACATAGTGCTGTCTATAGGAGATGACCAGCTGGTTTATGTGCGAGGGCAGGACACTCCCAAGGCTGCCTGGGACGCGTTGAGTGCGGTGCATGTTAGCACCACTGCTGGTTCCCTCATGGCCTTGACAAGGAGGATGTTCCGCACCGTTATGCCGGCTGGAGGGTGTGTGAAAGATCACATCAAACGGCTAACGGACTGTTTCGTTGAGCTGGAGGCAAGAGGCAAGACTGTAGCTCCAGACGACAGAGTGTACATTTTGCTGTCGTCGTTGCCACCTGAGTACACTCCCCTGATAACTTCTCTGGAGACGGTGGACGTAGCGACCCTGACCATGGAATACGTCTGTGCCCACCTGCTTGACTTCCAAGAGAGAATTGCGGCCGTGAGCTGTCCGGGGGTGTCGGCCGGGCAGCGTGCTGTTATCGGTGTGTCCGGGAAGACAGCCAAGAATGAGCCAGCTTTTGCTGCTGGCAGGCGTCCGAAGGTGGAGGAAGTGGAGCCGACTGCGTTTGCAGACCGTCGCTGCTATGGATGCGGGTCGTCGCAGCACCTGCTCCGAGCTTGCCCTGAGAGGGAGAAGAGGCGGGGGCGTGTGCGGCGAGAGCGGAGGACCGCCAGCCCGTGTGAGGAAGCAACCCGGCTGGTCACGTCTGCAGTAGAGAGCACAGGGTCTGCTTGGATTTTAGACTCCGGGGCAACGAGCCATCTCTGCTGCGAGAAGGAGTTGTTGAAAAACATTGACAGTCCTGAGCATAAGCATGTGAGATTGGCTGATGGGACCACTGCCAATTCTGTTTGCTCAGGCAATGTGGAATTTCCTGCACTGAAATGTATGTTGCAAAA
Organism: Heteronotia binoei; assembly: GCF_032191835.1. NCBI lineage: Eukaryota > Metazoa > Chordata > Lepidosauria > Squamata > Gekkonidae > Heteronotia > Heteronotia binoei. Next base: position 36,853,068 of record NC_083243.1, on the reverse strand, counting down.
TGTGTTGTATGTACCCTCACTGCAGTCTAACCTGTTGAGTGTTAGCACACTGTTTGACCAGGGATACCAGGTGAGATTTGAGAAAACCTGCTGCAAAATCCTGGGAGGTGGGGGAAAGTTGCTTGTGACAGGAAAGAGGGAAGGTAAACTGTATGTGGTCCAGAGTGATTGTGCCCAGGTGGCTCAGGTGTCGAATGAGCCTGTGCACAATAATTGTATACATTTGCTCCATAGGAGACTTGGGCACTGCGGATTTAGGGCGTTAAAGAAAACCCTGGAGCTTGTGCCTAGTTTGAAAGTAAATCCTTGCAAATGTTACTTGGATTGCCAGGTCTGCAAGAAGACCAAAAGCAAGGCGTGTGCTGTTGCTAAAGAAAGCTCAAGGGAAAGCACACGAGCCCTGGAACTAGTCCATTTAGACGTTATTGGCCCATTGCCAAAGAGTCTGTCGGGGAGGAGATACTGCTTGGTGGCCACCGACGACCACACGAGGTACGCGTGGGTTTTCACCATGGTGCATAAGTCTGAGGTGTATAAGACATTCACCAAGTGGGTCAAAGCAGTGGAGAGACAATTAGGGGTTAATCTCCTAGCTGTACAAACCGACAGAGGGGGGGAATTTTTATCTAACCAGATGAAACGTTGGCTGGAAAACAAGGGCATTGCCCACCGTCTGACGAACCCAGCAACGCCCCAAGAACATGGGCTATCCGAGCGAACAGGCGCCGTGTTACAAACACTAATGCACAGCATGCTCGAGGATGCAAAGCTGCCAATTCGTTATTGGGCGGAAGCGATGCATTGCTCGGCATACGTACATAATAGGGTTTGGTGTAAGCCTGTAAATGATTTGCCTTATAAGCGGCTATATAACCACTGCCCAGATTTGAGCTTTCTGAGGGTATTTGGAACCCAAGCCTGGGTGAATATTCCTCTGAAACATAGAAGGAAAGGAGGTGACCGGGCAGTGAGCCTAACCTTTCTGGGCTACCAGCCAGAAACCAAATCATATCGCTTTTGTGATAAGCGGGCGAAGCTAACCTTTAGTAGGTCCGCTGGATTTAGTGAGTCCAGCTGGGCAAGATTGCACTCTACGGAAAGAGACCTGGGAATGCTGCCAAGTACTGATAAGAATGTTGGAGCGCAGCCCAGAAGCCCAGCCCAGGAGGTGGCACCCAGTGGGGCTGGAGAAGGTGAGCCGAATCCTGGCACAGGGCCACGGGTGTCGGCTAGAGCCACAAAAGGCATCCCTCCTGCTAGATACGGGTTCCCAAGTGCAAACCAAGTCAGCACCCCTGAACCTGAAACATACGAGGAGGTGCTGAAGCTAGATAGTAAAGAAAGGCTAGCATGGTTTGCCGCAATGCAGAAGGAATATGATTCCTTGCTGAAAAACAGAGTGTTTACTGAGGTGCTAAGGCCGGGCAACCGGAACATTATCTCCTGTAGGTGGACCTACCGGTTAAAGAAAGACGCAAATGGAGCCGTGCAACGAAAGGCCAGGTTAGTGGCCAGAGGGTTCAGCCAAAGGAAGGGATTGGATTATCAGCAAGTGTTTGCCCCCACTTTAAAAGCTGAAACCCTCAGGGCAGCATTGTGTAAGGCTGGAAGTACGGGGCAACAAGCCCATCACTTTGACTTCGAGACAGCCTATTTGAACTCCCCCTTAGACCAGGAGCTGTTTATGGAACAAATCCCCGGTTTTGATGGTGGGAGTGGTGTGTTAAAACTGAACAAAGCCTTGTATGGTTTGAAACAAGCCGGACACGCATGGTACAAGTGTTTGAAGTCAGCATTAATGAAAGTAGGATTCAACCAGCATCTGGCAGACCCTTGCATGTTTAGCAGGGTGGTGGGAGAGTCCAGAATGATAGTCCTCATCTTTGTGGACGATCTGATTGTCTTAGTGGACTCCAACCAACAATTAGCATGGTTTCAAGAAACAGCCAGTAAGCTGTTCACTATCAAGCACCTGGGGCCAGTGAGCTACTACCTAGGGGTGGAAATAGCGAGGAGGGCCGATGGTTGTTTTGAACTGTCCCAGAGCAACAAAGTGAGAGCGCTGCTAGCTCAGTATGGTATGAACGAAGCTAGCAGTGTGCAAACACCCATGACCACAGGTTATAGCAAGGAACCTGAAGGTGAGATATTCAAGAATGTACCATTATACCAGTCCCTGATCGGGTCCTTATTGCACCTAGCGTGCTGGACCAGGCCAGATATCAGCTATGCGGTACATATATTGTGCCAGAAAAATGCTGAACCCCACCACAAAGATTGGGTGGCGGCTAAAAGAGTACTACGTTACCTCAGCGGCACAATAGAACGTAAGCTATCCCTCAGAGTAGGAGAAAAACCTGAACTACGCGCCTATGCTGACGCAAGCTGGGGGGACCGGCCCAAGGCAAAATCAACCACAGGAATTGGAATATTTCTGGGAGATGCCCTAGTAGTATGGAAAGCCACCAAGCAGACCCTGGTGGCATGTAGCACGTGTGAGGCAGAGTACGGTGCCATAAACGAATGTGTACTTAACCTAGAGTGGGCAGTACAACTGATGAGGGACTTTAGCATACCTGTAAATTTGCCAGTTTCAGTATATACTGACAACTCAGCAGCCAAAGAACTGACGGAGAACCAAGCTGCTCGAGGGAAAAGCAAGCATATACTTATCAGGTACCAAAATGTGAAGGAAGCAGCGGCTAAAAACCTCATAAAAATAATAAAGTGTACATCGGATGAGAATGCCGCTGATATATTCACGAAATGTTTAACTGCAAGTGAACATGAAAACTGTGTAAAGTGTTTGGGTATACTGGGTTTAAATAGATTAGGAGGTGTGTTGGAGCAAGAATCTACATAAACCCAGTCTGACAGCTACAGTATGACAGCTGGTGATCTAGCTGCCAGGCTAGGTCACAGTGACCTGATCAGCAGACCGGCTTGAGCCGGCAGAAGCCAAGTGATGCAATCTGCTGAGTCAGCACGGCCAGGATTGGCTGCTTGGACTATATATGATCTGTGTGTGCATCACACAGGTCTCTCCCTGTGAGATGGTGGTTAGGCGAAGCACTTTGTCCGTGGAGGTGATATTGTATAGACTGCACAAGAGAGCACTTGTCGTGTATATATGTTAATACACCTTTTGGCACTAGTTGCACGTGTCTGCCTGATTTTCTTTCCTGAAGCCCTGTGTCGGGCAAGTCATCTCCCTCACTCTGCTACTCCCGCTCCGACAGGGGTATAGGTGGACCTTAAGTTAAATATGAGCAACCAGTGTGATGCAGCGACAAAAAAGGCTAATGTGAATCTATTGAGGAAGACTCAGCATGGGTTCTGTAAGGGAAGATCTTGCCTCACTAGCCTGTTACATTTCTTTGAGGGGGTGAACAAACATGTGGACAAAGAAGACCCGATAGATGTAGTTTACCTTGACTTCCAGAAAGCTTTTGATAAAGTTCCTCATCAAAGACTCCCTAGTAAGCTCAAGAGTCATGGAGTAAAAGGACAAGTCCTCTTGTGGATCAAAAACTGGCTAATTAATAGGAAGCAGAGAGTGAGTATAAATGGGCAGTCTTCGCAGTGGAGGACGGCAAGCGGTGGGGTGCCACAGGGCTCAGTACTGGGTCCCATGCTCTTTAATTTGTTCATAAATGATTTGGAGTTGGGAGTAAGCAGTGAAGTGGCCAAGTTTGCAGATGACACTAAATTGTTCAGGGTGGTGAGAACCAGAGAGGATTGTGAGGCGCTCCAAAGGGATCTGTTGAGGCTGGGTGAGCGGGTGTCAACGTGGCAGATGAAGTTCAATGTGGCCAAGTGCAAAGTAATGTACATTGGGGCCAAAAATCCCAGGTACAAATACAAGTTGATGGGGTGTGAACTGGCAGAGACTGACCAAGAGAGAGATCTTGGGGTCGTGGTGGATAACTCACTGAAAATGTCAAGACAGTGTGCGTTTGCAATAAAAAAGACCAATGCCATGCTGGGAATTATTAGGAAGGGAATTGAAAACAAATCAGCCAGTATCATAATGCCCCTGTATAAATCGATGGTGCGGTCTCATTTGGTATACTGTGTACAATTCTGGTCACCACACCTCAAAAAGGATATTATAGCATTGGAAAAAGTCCAGAAAAGGGCAACTAGAATGATTAAAGGGTTGGAACACTTTCCCTATGAAGAAAGGGGAGGGACAGTGGCTCAGTGGTAGAGCATCTGCTTGGGAAGCAGAAGATCCCAGGTTCAATCCCTGGCATCTCCAAAAAAAGGTCCAGGCAAATAGGTGTGAAAAATCTCAGCTTGAGGCCCTGGAGAGCCGCTGCCAGTCTGAGAAGACAATACTGAGTTTGATGGACCAAGGGTCTGATTCAGTATAAGGCAGCTTCATATGTTCAAAAGGATGAAACGCTTGGGGCTCTTTAGCTTGGAGAAACGTCGACTGCGGGGTGACATGATAGAGGTTTACAAGATTATGAATGGGATGGAGAAAGTAGAGAAAGAAGTACTTTTCTCCCTTTCTCACAATACAAGAACTCATGGGCATTCGATGAAATTGCTGAGCAGTCGGGTTAAAACGGATAAAAGGAAGTACTTCTTCACCCAAAGGGTGATTAACATGTGGAATTCACTGCTACAGGAGGTGGCGGCGGCTACAAGCATAGCCAGCTTCAAGAGGGGGTTAGATAAAAATATGGAGCAGAGGTCCATCAGTGGCTATTAGCCACAGTGTGTATATATATGTGTGTGTGTGTGTATATATATGTATATATATAATTTTTTTGGTCACTGTGTGGCACAGAGTGTTGGACTGGATGGGCCACTGGCCTGATCCAACATGGCTTCTGTTATGTTCTTATGATATTGGAGTGTATCAACAGAGTCATAACATCCAAACTGTAAGATGTTATAGTCCCATTGTACACTGCATTGGTCAGCCCACACCTGGAGTATTGTGTGCAGTACTGGAGGCCTCACTTCAAAAAAGACATGGAGAGAATGGAGTAGGTGCAGAGCTGAGTGATGAGGATGACCAGGGGCCTGGAGACCAAGCCCTATGAAGAAAGAGCATCTAAATTCAAGTCCAGCAGCACCTTAGAGACCACAAGGTTTTTGTCTTGTCTCTGATGAACTTTGACTCTCAAAAGTTTATTTCCTGGTAATCTTGTTGATCTCTAGGGTGCTACTGGACTTGAATCTAGCTATACTAGGGTATGGTTGAGCACATGTATTGTAAATGAATATGTGTATTGTATAGAATTAATATATTTCTGTTAAGACACATGCTGGAAGCAATTCAATACTGATAATTTGAGGGACATACCTTGTCCCTCTAGCATTTCCTTCTGGTCTTTCTGGCAAATTTGCATATATGTGAATGTGTATAGAGGCATATAAACACATCCATCTAGTTCAGGGGTGGCCAAGCAGTGGCTTGGGAGCCACATGTGGCTCTTTCACACATATTGTGTGGCTCTCAAAGCCCCCACCACCCCATTGGTGAGCTTGGAGAAGGCATTTAAAATTAAAGTTGCCTTCTTTCTACTTCTCTCACCTCCCCTCACCTATTTTCCTTCCTCCCCCCCCCCATGTCTTGCGATTCTCAAACTTCAGGTGTGTATTCTATGTGGCTGTTACGGTAAGCAAGATTGACCACCCCTGATCTAGATTGACAAAGAGATCAATTCCCCACTAACTTTGTTCTGGTCTCATGCTCCTGTTTCCATGGGACTTCCGTCTGATTTCGCACAAGCTGCCCCAGGGCTGCAACTCTCTCTACTTCTTTCACGTGGCAAAAATTGGTTTCTGCTTGCCATGCAAAAGAGGTGGAGTGAGTTGCAGTCCCAGGGCAGCTTGTGCGAAATCGGACAGAAACTCTGCAGAGAAGAGGAGCATGAGACTGGGACAAGGCTAGTGGGGAATCAGACAAATTGTCTCCAGGTCTCGTAGAAAACTTTCTCTGGGTGCTACCTGAAATCTTTTTACCTGGAGATTGAATCTTCACCTTGTGCATGCTTGTGTTGTGGTAGGGGCAATTTTTTTCCATTTGGTTGCAGTCCCCTTCATCACATCCTGTTGTTGCTGCTGCTGTGGATCTACTGATGTTCTGAGATGTCTTTTGAGTCTACAGTGGAAAGAGTCAAACTGGCGAAACTCCCTTTTGCGAATTAACTCTGCTCACAGTTCTTTGGGATCCCATCCAGTATCCTGCAGGAATCTGTTTGAGTCAGGAAGCAGGCTGGCATTTTTAATGAGGCTACTTTAACTGAATCTTGATTTTTACTTCAAAGTGGGTAAATTTTTCTTATAGGGCTTTTTGCATGTTTTCTGGATTAAATGAACAATTGGAAAGGGATCTCTAGACATTTTCCTGTAGGAAGCACTTCTAAAACTGTTGACACGCAAATTATGATTTTGGTCATTGAGGAACATGAGACGTTTCTCTTGTCTGGTGTGCCAGTAGTGATGCTGAGTGTAGTTTGGAACGAGGAGGCATAAATTCCTGGAATCCTATTATTTAGTGCCTGTGATTTTAGTAGAAATGAACAGCATAATTTACCTCATGCCATCTTTGATATATAAATTTATTTGTTTGGGTTAAACAAAAATAAAACCCCTTCTTCTGAGGCCAAACGTTCCTCCTAATATGACAAGCAATGAGCAAGCATAAATGATTTAGCTGATAGTGAAAGCTATCATTTTAGGTCTGCAGGGCAGCCAGATTTATTTATTTCTCTATTATTTATTTAAGCATTTTTAGCTGGCTTTTCTCCCCAAAGAGCTCTAAAGTGGTTTTCCAAAAAAGGAAAGATATTCCAAATTACAAAAACAGATAGACAAAGCAAATGAAGAAAACAAACAAATACATCTGGGTTGGGCTGGGCTGGGCTGGATCTGCCAAACTGACTATCTTAGCTCCTGGGCTGCAACAAGCCAAGAGCCCTTTGGTTTTTGCCTGTGGCCCAGCCTGGCCTAAATACCTGCAAGAGGAGGAGGAGGGGGAAAAAAAGTCAGCCTAGATGGACATCAGCTGCCAGCAGCCCAGCATCATCTTCTCTTCCCTCTTCAGTGTTATAGCATGCTTCAAATGTAACATCAAGCCATAATTAGAATGATCCCATCTTTACCACTTCCGGCTCTTCTTTTTCCCTCTCAGTCAATTAGTGTCTTCTGTGCTATCACAAACCATATTTCACCATTACTTCCAGACTGGCACACGATGGTCTGTACTTGCCCTGCAAAGCAAGATAATTAACCACAGATTATCTGTGGTTTGCAGTCCCAATATAGAGAATAACTCTCTCCCTGTTTGTCCAGCTGGATGTAATGGTGAACTGAGGATTTGTATTAAAGCAGAAATCACTTATTGGCTTGAATCTAGCTGTGCACAAGTAGAAACATAAACAGACATGCAGTTCCTGTTGTTAGGGTTGCCAAGTCCAATTCAAGAAATATCTGGAAACTTTGGGGGTGGAGCCAGGAGACGTTGGGGGTGGAGCCAGGAGAAATGGGGGTGGAGGCAGGAGCAAGGCTGTGACAAGTATAATTGAACTCCAAAGGGAATTCTGGCCATCTCATTTAAAGGGACTGCACACCTTTTAAACGCCTTCCCTCCACTGGAAATAACAAAGGATAGGGGCACTTTTTTGGAGGGCTCAAAGAATTGGACCCCCTGGTCCAATCCTTTTGAAACTTGGAGGGTGTTTTGGGGAAAGGCACTAGATGCTATGCTGAAGAATTGATGCCTCTACCTCAAAACACAGCCCCCCCCCCCAGAGCCCCAGATACCCATGGATCAATTCTCCATTATACCCTATGGGATTTGTTCTCCATAGGGAATAATGGAGTGCCCAGGAGACATTTCCCTCCCCCCCACTTTCTGAGGACCTTGAAGCAGGGGGAGGACCTCCAAACTGGGGGATCCCCTGCCCCCACCATTGGATTGACAACCCTACCTGTTTTGCAACACCTAGTTCAAGGGTCTCCAGTGTGGAGCCCATGGGCACCATTGTGCCAGCTGACACCTTTCTTGGCACTCACCAAGTGTTTTCCAAAAGTAGGTGAGGCCAAATGGAGCTCCTGCCCAACAGGGCTTCTGATTGGGTGCTGGAGAATTGATTGGCTGTATAAATTAAAATAACATTGTTTCAGTGGCACCTGCCCTTACAGTGTTGGTTTTATTCTCTTCCATTTTTCTCTGTGTATTTTTAAAAATCACTCCTCTTGTCCCCTGCACGTGGGCTTGTGTGGCTTCACCTCCTATGGTGGTTATGTTGTGATTGGCTCCACTTTCCATTATTGTCATGTTGTGGTTGTGCCCATCACCCTGTGTTAGAATTCTTGTGTTTTTGCTTGCACAAGAGCCTGAGTGCAAATATAAAGTCTGTGCAGCAACCAACCCATTGACTCCAGTTGTGAGGCAGAAGAGCTCATTTGTTTAGCATAAGTCATGACATTAGCATGTGGCGTTTCATTTCAGTCATACCATATGAAAGGCCTAAATCCTTTTATAGTTTAAAAGAGAGGAAACACAGGAAAAAAAGACCTGTTGGGGGCATAGACTGCTTAGTTCTCTACTTCCTGGCATTTTCTTGGCACATGCAAAAACAAGAGGGGGCAGAGATTTCACAGCAAAGAGCTTATTCTGCCCACACTGGTCTTGTACTATCAGCTTGAAGCAAGTGAGCTAAAAATGGGCTAATGTGTCTTCATCCCGTCCTAATTTGATTGCTCTTTGGAAAAGTATCAATATCAAGGAAAAGGTATAGAAAGAGCTTTTCAGTTCTAAATAGCAACAATAAATTTTTCAGGTTTAATGATGGCATTTGACAGTACATTCTGTGCCCTTTATAAAAAAAGCAGTGTATGAATTCAAATCATGTGCTTTTCTGACACTGGAGATAAATGGGAAAGGTGGCTTGTGAGCACCCATGATGGTCTGACTACCGCTGGAAATGGAACACTGGCCTAAAGGGGGTCTGATAGGGCAAGGCATTTTTAATGAGATTGGTGAAAGACTCACCTTTACATAATAATCGCATGTAAAGAGGGCAGATGCTTCTAATCTATATTCCATTAGCCATATGTGGCCATGATCTGCAGATAGCTAAATCCAGAGCTTTTCGTTTTTGAGCAGGAACGCACAGGAGCACAGTTCTGGTTGCCTTGGTTTCAGGGGGTGTGGCCTAATATGCAAATGAGCTCCTGCTGGGCTTTTTCTACAGAAAAGCCCAATATGAAACAATGGTGATGTCAGGGGCTTGATAGGCAAAATATGGCTTGATAGGCAAAATATTCCTGCTGGGCTTTTTCCACAAAAAAAGCCCTGGCTAAATCCATGGATAGGAACTGCTTGGAGATCAATGCGATTTTTCTGCACACGTGGGGAACTCCCCAGGTGTGCAGCAAGCCCTTGGCCTGGATTTCAAAGGTTGGGGGGCATAAATAATAGTCAGGGACACTTAGCGGCCCCGTTCACCATGCTGCCACTGCTGCCCCCCTGCCACTGAGACTCAGGGCATGCAACTCAGAGCACCTGTTCTTCCCTTTCCTCCTTTAAATCATGCTGGAGGTCGATAGCTGCTCCTTCTGCCCCTCCTGTGTGATTTAAACAGCCCTTCCCCCCCTGCTGCCGCCTCGTGAGGGGCCACAGGGGAGCAAGCTGAGAGGGGTGGCCACCCCCTCCCTCCCACACAGCAGCAGGTGGGGAGAGGGAAGGTCGGGGGCCCTGAGTAGGGGTACCCCAACAGGAAGTCAGGGGCAGAGCCCTCACAGCCTACAGGCCTGGTGGCTACAGGCTTGGTGTGCAGAAAAATCTGAAATGTTTAAATTTCCCTCAAGTAAAAAATTAAAAAAAAATTAAAAGCAGCACCAGCTTCTGCTTTGCTTTTCTACTTTGCTTCTGTGGTGGTGGTGGTGGCGGCGGCAGCCAAACCCTAGATCATGGCCACAGTGACAGTTGGCGCTGGAAGCCGCTTGGGGCTCAGCCACCATAGTGGGCATCAGGAAGAAGAAGAAGATATTGGATTTATATCCCGCCCTCCACTCCGAAGAGTCTCAGAGCGGCTCACAATCTCCTTTACCTTCCTCCCCCACAACAAACACCCTGTGAGGTGGGTGGGGCTGGAGAAGGTCTCACAACAGCTGCCCTTTCAAGGACAACCTTTGCCAGAGCTATGGCTGACCCAAGGCCATGCTAGCAGGTGCAAGTGGAGGAGTGGGGAATCAAACCCGGTTCTCCCAGATAAGAGTCTACGCACTTAACCACTATACCAAACTGGCTCTGGAGTTGCTTGGGGCTCAGACCGGCTCCCAGATAATGCCTTGGTGAAGGGGGCAGGCTTGCTGGGGGTTCATTGTCCCCTCCTCATTCTCAGTGAGCTCAAAGGCAGCAGGTCTGGCAGCTCTAGGGGAGCCCAGGGGACTGCATTGGCCCAACAAGAAAGTGTGTAGGGTAGATGAGATCTCCTCCTACAAGTATTGCTGGCCTCTACTTGTTTTATTTTTTTTCCTAAGGTTTTTTTCCTAAGGTTCTAAGGTTTTTAGAAAGTGAGCAGCAAGTAGCTAGTTTACAGAGTCAGTACAAGAAAGTGTATCTTATTTGTGACATGGGGCTAAATGTGTTTTGACTGTGGAAAGAGCATTCTCTTCTGTAAAACTGTATATTATTAGAAATTACAATACTTAACTTGCCAGAGTACTAGTTGTAGCCTCTGCTTGGGGAAGGGATTGTAATTCTCACCTCCATCATTTACTTCACAAATGAAAATAAAGTGGGTTGAGTTCTGCAACCCAGTCATGCAAGGTTGCACATCTTCCCCACTTTCCGCTCCTCCCAGAAGTCTCTTCCAAACCTGGGAAAGTTGATTACCAGAGCTGTGTGGTTTGGCTGGAGTAACAGCTGTGTAGTTTGGTGGGGTGCCCTGAGGGAGTGAATTTTGTCCCTTTTCCATCAGCAGAATTGTGCTGACAGAAGAGGCAGAAGTTATTTTGCCTGACTGGACATGGGTCCTGCATAGGCTGCCAACCTTCAGGTGAGGCCTGGAGATCTCCTGGAATTACAACTGAATGCCAGATATATCAGTCCTCCTGTAGAAAATGTCTGTTTTACAGGGTGAACTTTGTGGCATTGTGCCCCAATGACATCCTTCCTGTCCTCAAACCTTGTCCTCCTCAGGCTTCACCCAGGATTTCCCAACCCAGAGTTGGCAGCTGTAGAATCAACTTTCTCAGGGTCAGAAATGGCTGCTGAGGGGAGAGGGAAATGGGGAATATCTGAAATGATTATCTCCTTCTGCTGATGAATCACTGGATCCATCCCACTATTTTTGTTGCTTGTCATATCCAAAAGACGGAATTGGTTGTAACAACAGTGTTGAATGAATCCCCCTTTGGAGCCTTGTGACGCTGGTTGAATGATTGATCCTGCGTTATGCTCAGCTTAGCGCTTTCCTGCCTCATCAATAAGTAAAGTTTTTAGCAATGTCTTACTTTTGAAAAAGAATGCATCCTTCACATTGGAAATAGAATGCTTACACTCTGTTTTGCTTTGCCTTTTCTAGTTAATTTAATCTAAATTTCTGTTTATGGGTGTGACAAATTGGTGCATTAAATTTATGGGTGCAATAAATTGAATCTTCCCTGTGTTGCAAATCTGAGCGGTAGCTGTTCATCTCTTTGTTGAAAGTGATCTGACTATAAAATGTTAAAACAACTGTGTTTTTTGTTTGGTAAGTTCTGGTCAGGATATCCAGGGAACAAGTGTGATTGCAAATCTTCCAGTCTTGATGCGACAGAATCCTGCGGAGACGCTTCGGAGAGTTCTGCCAAAAGTGAGAGTAAGTTTAGTATGATTTATTTTGAATTTTTTTGTCTTGATTAAATATAGAGTAGAGGTCATATCACATGTCATGGCAGTGACGGAGCTCCCAGTGGTCTTAATGGCTATGTATTTGTCTTTCAGTAATGAAGGTAACCAAAGAACAAAATGATATGCAAACTATATATATATTCAGAACACTGTGAATTACTCATATATGACAAGATTAGAGGTTGGATCCAAAGGTGCATTCAAGTGTGGGGAAGGACATCCACGGTATCCATGAACAGATATATTCTTTAACAGACCTTATATAGAGTCATACCATTGGTCTGTTAAGGTCAGTATTGTCTGACCAATGGTATGAATCTGTATAAGCATCTGGGCCTGTCCAGTTATTTATTCTTTTTTGGGAGGAAGTAATAATTCATATCAGTTTTTTTAAAAAAGTATTCAGTGATCTTAGAGGATGCTCATGTACTTTTAAACTATTTGCCTGTCTTCTGGAGACTGTTAGTCAATGGAAATGGAGCCTCCATGTTGATAAAAGACTTATATGAAACACTGTGACTGGATATATCTAGTAATCCAGTGAATTGCGGACCTGACAACCTTATCAACATAAGAACGTATGGCATGTAGACAACAATTGAGCATGGACATGTTTTTAGATATTTGGAAACTTTTTATAGATGCTTATCTGTAGACTTGCCACCATTGTTATATTTGTTTTTGTTTATTCATGTTTGGGAGTAAAAGTATTTTTTAAATTGTCAGTATTGTCTACTCTGAATGGCAGTGGCTATCCAGGGATTCAGGTATTTCATATCACCTGCTACTTGATCCTCCTAACTGCAGATTCTAAGGGATTGAACTTGGGTCCTTCAGTATCAGAATTAGGTGCTCTAGTGTTAGTATTCATTATTGTTTTATTTAGTTTTCTCCCTCCTTCTAAGGAACTTTTTCTTTCCTGTTTTATTCTCACGACAACAATGTAAGGTAGACAAGGCTGAGAGTGTGAAACTGGCCCCAGGTCACCCAGTGAGTGGTAAAATGGCAGGGATTTGAACTAGTTACTAGTCTGCCACTCTAATCACTGTGCCACACTGACTTTCTACCACTGAGCCGCGACACCTGTTTTTTCCATGTGAGATGGAGCTCTTGATGATGCATCTCATGCTCTTCCAGATTGTTCCCTGATACTCAGGAACAACTTTTCAGGTGGTACAAAAGGTTGCAGAAGGGAATGGGAAAATCCATTCCATGAGCAGAGATCCCAATCTCAGTTCCTTGGATCCAACCCAAGGTTTCATATGTTTGCTATTCAGGTGACATTTGTTTTGTTTGTTGCATGATCTAGGAGTAACAGTGCAGTCTGTTTCTGATGTCTGCTTCCAGTCAAGAATCTTAACCATAGATTTTTCTGTTTATGTTAAAAGAAAAAGATATGCAGACAAATTCTGACACCAAAGGGCTCATAACCTAAGTTTGAGCTATATGAGGAAAAGTTGAAGTCTTTATAATTGTAACAAGAGCACCAAATAACCTTGTTTCCTTTACCAACTCCCAAACCATCTTATTTGTGGTCCTATGTTTATTTTCCACACATCACTCATGATGCAGAAGCCATACAACTAACTACCCTTGGGTACCCAAAAGGTTTGGATTTGTGTTTCTCAAACACCAAATTGTAATGCTGTATGGCAAACACTTCTGAAACTTGAGGGGAAGCAGTATCTATTTCAAGATAGCTGCTGTTCTGTCTAAAAAGAAAAATGAAGGATTCCACTGGACAAGCACATACCTGCGGTAGCTCTGTTGTTTGCAGACAGTGGATTTCACCATATAGACTTACCTGTTGGCTCTGAACCCTAGCCTAACTTCTCCCTTTTTTTCATTGCTTTAAAATACTACATTTTTATTATTAGATCCACTGTAGGGAGTAACTCTTTAAGAAATGAATTCATCCTCCACCAATTAGATGTTAATGCACTGGGAATTGCAGAAGAGATGTTGAGAAAATAATAGCTGGAAATGCTAGACACCACATTGAAATTTCAAGGAGCCATGCACAGCTTGGTACCTGGGATATGTCAAGCCCAAATTTAGGGGCAAACCAGACAAGATGATAGGATTTCCATGTAATAGGATTCAGTGTTTTGTTTTGTTTTTCCCTTTTAAATTGCTGGTGCATGGGGTTTCAATGTTGACTGGGCCAGTAGCATGGGAAGATAAGTTTTTAAAGTTTTCCCCTGGTACTGTTTTTCTGATCTGAAATAGCCCTGTGGGGATGCTGCTTGCCTTTTGTGGATGAATGTGAAGGTTATATCAAGTCCTATGTATCACCTTAGGATTTCCCCCCTTTGCTTTCACTGTGTCATTAAGTACTGAAGTCCGAAGCAGCTATTCCAAGAGAAACATGAGTCTCTATCAGTTACAGCTTTTTATCTTGCTATGCCTCCAAAGCATACAGAAGAAGATATTGGATTTATATCCTGCCCTATACTCTGAATCTCAGTGTTTCAGAGCGGTCACAATCTCCTCTACCTCCACCCTCATCCCCCAACAGACACCCTGTGAGGTAGGTGGGACTGAGAGAGCTTTTACAGCAACTGCCCTTTCAAGGACAACTCCTGTGAAAGCTATGGCTGACCCAAGGCCATTCCAGCAGGTGCAAGTGGAGGTGTGGGGAACCACCCTGGTTCTTTAGGGTTTGTAGAATCTTTCGGGATCCAGTGCCTGGTTCTCCCAGATAAGAGTTCGCGCACTTAACCACTACACCAAACTGGCTCTCTGGTGACATATATGTTACTTTGCTTTTCCCTTTTATCATGATAGTGACTTTATGAGATGGACTGAGAGATGGTCTTCCTGGTCTTAGTTTGGTGCTATAAATGTTGCACTGTATTGGTTCCAACTGCTTGTTTCCTTTGTAATGTTAATATGGGAGCTGGCATTTGAAGGAGACAGTAAGTCAGTGGATGGGTCTTACGTAAGCTTTCCTCTGTCTCTCAGTTCTCCCTTAACTCTTCCCTGGCAGTGTTTTTATGCTTTTTCTTCAGCCAGGTGCCAAACCTGGAAAGAAGGACTGCATTCTGACATCCAGTTTAACTGAGGTTAAATAACAAATGTTTCCATCCTTCTATTAACTGGGTTCCTAGGCCAGGAGTAAATCCTGGTTAACAGTCCCATCTTGCAGGTAGTGGTGGGGAGCGAACTCCAGTAGAACTATGCCTCTGCATTTGTTCTTTGCAAGTAACTGCAGTTAGTTTTAAACTACCATTCCTTCATTGCTCTCCATGTCAGAAGGGAGGCGGAGGAGAATGAAGCCAGGCACACACCAAAGGCTGGCATGAGCTGGATTTGTGATCATTTTTATTGAATTGCAGTTGCAATGGATGACTGAATGCAGCCATAGTTAGCTGAGGGAGTAACAATATCAGGTGTATTTGCGGGGATTAAACTTCCCTCCACTTATTATTCTTCATTATCCCAGTGAGTGCAGAGTTAGGGCCATGCATTTGTCACAGTCTCATCTCCCTGGTATTCAACTCACTGCTTTTTGCCTGCTGCTGTTGTCTCAGCTTCTGAGAAATCACCAAGGCAATGGGATTTGTGGGGAAAACTTTATCCAGTTTGGGCTTCAAACTGGATCAGAACCAGAATAGCAGGCACCACTGCTAGAGAAGTTTCAATTAGTGGAATTTTCCCAGTGTAAAACCAGGAGAGAAGGCCTGTATCCTACCTCACCTGTGTGTGTGAGAAAGAGATGTCAAGTTTATCATTCCTGGCTCTGGCTTCTCCACCTCCTTTCATTCTGGGCTTCCTTCTGCAGTATAGGTGGAACTGCTGCTAGAACTTGTTTTCTTATGTAATGTTGGTGGTCTGTGAGTGCAAGTGGTTTTTCTAAAAGGATCTGTCTCTTCCCAAGGATAAGGCCTTTTAGTATTTAAAGAGCTTTATTCCACCAAACACTGAATAAGGCAGGAAGCACGCAGAGTTAGGAAGCAATTTATAAAAAAGGAAAATGTAGGTAGAGAAAATGAACATAAAAACAGGTTAGCAAGAGTTAATTTACACTCTCTTGAACACCGCCCTCCCTCCCTTGTATGAGGGATTTGCCTGCCTCTGAGGCTCAATCCCTGAGCATCCAGGGCTTGGCTGGACTGACAAAGAGTAGACCAGGTTGGGCTAGGCAAAGATTAGACCAAGGGTCCATGTCAGCACGCTTGTCTGTCTTGCATTGCAAACTGGGAGTATCCCCCTTGTTTGGACTGGTGAGCCCTGGGGAGGCTAATACCCCACTTTCCTCCCCATGGAGGTCCCAGAATGGCTTACAGTATTGTCCTCTTCTCCATTTTACCTTCACAACAACCATGCAAGGTAGGTTAGTCTGAGAGGATACGAGTGGCCCAAGGTCACCCAGCAATCTTCCATGGCAGAGAGGAGATTTGGAACAATCTCCCAGATTCTGATCTGACATTCTGACCATTACAACATCCTGGCTCTCAGGATGCTCCACTGCCCATGATGTTTTTTTCTCTCAGAGTCGCGCATTACCCTAAAAATACTTATTGAATGCATCAAAGGATCTGGTTTCCCATTCTAGCAAATGCATTGGTGCTATTTTAATATTGGAGTGACCCCCCACCCTGCCCTCCCAATCATAACAAATATCTGGTTCCTTCCTTAGTCAGATTGGAATCCTGGATATTTCTTCCTCAGTCTGATGGATAGGAAGCATTTAGGTTTTGTTTTTAATCAAAGAAATGCATCTTCTTTTAGCTTTCTGCTGTATTCCTGTCATCTACAAAAGGTTTTAATCAGCTGTTGTTAGTGCCTAGGTATGTGGCCTTCTAGTAAGGAAGCAGTGGGAGTTCTGATGATAATTTGGTCCTCTTTAATTGGTTGAGGATGTGTGTGGCATTTGCAGTCCTGCTGACTGAAGTTCGGGAACACATCAGAACATTTGTTTGTTGCTTCTTCATTGATTTAATTTTTGAATAGAGTGGCAATTTTCTAATTTCGCCTAAGGCTTCTTTAAGACTGATATTTCCAACACATTTTCCATCCGCCTCTTTCTTCCTGTGTTCCCCTGAATTATTTGATAGATTTTAAAGGTCAACCTTAATAGTGACTGAGGAGGCTTTGGGAGAAGATAAAACAAAGTGAAAAGGAGTAATAATTGTAAGTGCTTGCAAGAAGCTCTGACTATCATTGCTAATAATTTGGGCTAATCTTCTGCATGGAATAATGGCTCTGTTATTCTTATGTAGTGCAATAGTTACAAATTATGAGGTTCAGTTCTCTCTTTGAAATGGCAGTATGTGTAGGAAAACCTAGTATGCTCATAAACTGCTGCTCTTGCACATGCAATCTTTTGTGGTAAACCACAAATTCACTCTCCCTCTTTCCCTTAACTACAAAGGTCTTGCAGTGTGATGGAAAGATTCACAGGGGAGAGAGTTTCACAGTTCTTAGAAAAAGAGAGTGAAGAATTGAGCTGAAGGACCATTTCAGTACAACATTTGCTGCTACCCATAGCACCTGTGCAGGGGCATAATTCAGACTGGGACCACAGTGCAGCTGGAGAGCAGGTTTGATTTCCCCTCCTCTGGTTTCTCCAACCGAAACTATCCCCCTGGGCTATTATTAGAGCTAGATGGGGGAAAGTCAGGCATAAAAAGGATATCTTTCCCCCTCCCCAGTTCCAGAACACAATGGAGAAGTGTGTATGTTTGTTGAGTTTGATCAATTATATCTCTGGGAGAAAGGATTAAATATTTCCACCTCACACACAGAACCTGTAGTCCTGCTCTAAAGAGAAGTCATCATTCCCCATTTAAGAAGAAGAGTTGGCAGGTAGGTAGAGCTGAGAGAGCTCTGTGAGAACTTGTCTTCTGCTCTGCCCATCCCACCACCTCCTCACAGCCCAGCATGGTAAAGGCAACAATGGGGAGCTATACAGTTCTTATCTCTGCCTCCCTATGCTACCTTCCTGCTCCTTTATATAGGCACTTTGGCCTATAGCTCTGTGGTTGTGCTGACAACCCTTCTGGTATGGACTGATTCACCTCTGGTTGCCGCGGGAGTAGCTCTACAGCCCTGCTGAGACTCCCACAGATGGCATGCCACACAGTATCTTCTTAAGAGAGCCATCTTGGTGTAGTGGTTAAGAGCGACTGACTCTAATCTGGAGAACTGTGTTTGATTCCCCACTTCTCCACATGAAGCCTGCTGGGGTAACCTTGGGCCAATCACAGGTATCCCAAAGGAGAACAGTCCTAATACAGGATGACCTTTTAGGAACTGTAGGAACTGAGGTGTGAAGTGTCTTTCCCTATCTGAAGTGGCCCTCCCTGAACTGGTGTGTGAATGAAGCAAGCACACACTTTTTATTGGAGATGGGGCATGGGAGGTTTGGTGCTTAGGACTGGGGTTGTGCTTGGGCCCACAGCATCTCATGAGTGGCTCTCTAGAAAGACCTGTTCATGGGTCTCCCAGTGTCTCAGGAGGTAAGAATGCCAATATTCATGGACCACAGTCCTTCCAATTGATTGTGCATTAGACCAAAGGAAAGAGCTCTTGTTAAAAGGGCGGCCCCATGCCTTTACAGGTCTAGAAGGACATTTCATGGGAGCTGTGAGTTTAACTGCACCAATAAAACACAATTAAGATTTGCAAGACATATTTCCATTTGTTGTTCCTGTTGGTTGGTGCCAGTATCGAATGTATTGAAAAGGTCTCATTTGTCTTCCCCATATAGCATGACTCTGTGCTGTACTTTGCTTCCTGTGCTGCTTCCACAAAAATTGGAAGAGACTCTGAACTACACAAAGGAAACCATTAAATTTCATCCCAACCTCCCACCTGACTTTTTAGTGGCAGGAAGCAGAGGAAACAGTCAAGCTTTGAGACTTGGCAGTAGAGGCACCCTGGAACTATTTGGCGCTTGCCTCCGGGTTTGGCACCTGTGGCAAATGTCTTATAGTATCTAATAGGGAAGACAGCCCTTATTCTGGTTTCCTTCCTGTTGCCAGTCAGCCAGCTGGTATGTGGGAGGAGACTGGAAGGACAAGTTTAATGTGCATTGAACCAGGCACACAAACTAGAAGATTGCTTCTGCAGTCTTGGAATACAGGCAAGTACCTTCAGGCTACTTCCATATATTAACTATTCTGACAGGGTGGTTTCAGAGGTGCATGGAAGCATTCCAGAGTCTTTGAAACTGTCATATTGTACATGATCTTCATTAGCTTGTTTCTCCAGAGATGGAGGTTCTGAGTCCAATGAAGGAGTATGTGATTTTCTATTGCCAGTCTCCAGGTGGGGCCTGGAGATCTTCAGCTTTTACAGTTGATCTCCAGCTGGCAGAGATCAGCTCCCCTGGAGAAAATGACTGCTTTGAAGGGTGGCATTGTACAATGCTGAGAACTGTCCCCTCTATGGCATTGTAAAGTGCTGAGGCCCCTCCCTCCTCAAATCCCACCCTCTCCGGGATCCATCCCCAAAGTCTCCAGGTATTTTCCTACCCCTACCTGGCAACCCAAATTCTGTTACAGATTCAGTAAATGTATTCAAGAGTTAAATGCCACTTGTTTTTGTGCAGGTGAAGCTTGAGTTAAATTCTTAGCATTGCTGAATTTATTAATTTACTAGAGCCCCTCTGCCTGCTCTCTCTGCTTGCCAGTGCTGTAGCTCTCACAATAGTGTTTTAGAGGAGCTTGACCCCTGCGTGCTCTGTGGGCTAATAACGAAAGTTTGTCCTTATTTTTTTCTCTATGATGATAAGTATTTTCAGTGCTTTTTGTTGACATCCAATACTTTTTCTTGAGCATAATTTTTGGGCACTACTCCAGTGTACGATCATTTGATGCAGGCCTGCAACTTATCAATTTTAGTTATTTGTAGAATATTTGTTGGTATTCGCCAGTGAATACCTTAGTGACTGCTGCCATAGTTATTTCATTTCAAATCCTGCAATGTACAGTCTAAAGTTTCCAGTGCAGCATTGGGAGACTTGGTATGCACACCCAGTACTATGAATTTATATCCTGTAAAATTGTAGCTTTTATTGTTCCTCTAATAAAAGTGCATGTTGGTTGGTCAGCATTTGGTGTATCTAAGTTAGTTGCAGATGAAGGGAAATGTGGCACTTGCTTTTTGTTTTCTTTATGAACCATTCAGACAACTCACCTTCTTCTCCATCTGTGTAGCTGTAGCTGAGGCTTCACTTCAGCTTGCAGGGAAACTTTGATTTCAGCAGAAGTCTATGAAAACAGGTGCCTGGAAGACTTTCAGTGGTTGCTAGAAACAACTGTTGCTTAAGGTTTAACAGAGAAATAAGCACAGAGAAGTTGTACTGCCTTTGATTTGTAAAGGAGAGGATGTTCTCCACTCTTGTCTGTTAGGCTTGCCAGCTGGTCACTTCAGTGGGGAACTTTCACCAGCATACCCTGTCTCCCTTGGTTCTCAGTGGCATGGTGGGGAAAATGGGGAGGGGAGTTGTGAGACACAGTGATACCATTTATGGACGAAAAAACAGGAGGGTGAGGATTCCTAGAACGTCATGTAGTGTGGCAGTGTCACTTCCACTTTTTCAGTTTGGAATGACATAATATGATGCCATTCCTACCTGTTTCTGCTCCCCCCCCCAACCGCAATCCTTCTGCCTTTCTGGCTTCTGCTGAATAAATTACTGCTTTCATTGCAGAAGTCATGGAAGGATGTTCTGGAGACGGTGTAGGCCAAGATGTCCCTGGCTGCTGATTTTCAAACTCCTAGCTATATTTTCTGAAGAGTTATGCCCACCACAGGCAGCCAACCTTTGCTTTTATTGTAAATAGTATAGGAGTGGTTCTTGAGATAACAGGTCAGGATATTCCAATTCCTTTCATCTTGGGCAGTGCAGTTCCCAGGATCATCCTAATGCCACCAGCCAATTTTGAGACCCCTAGCTCTATTTTCTGATGAGTTATGTCTATCACAGGTGAGCATGCAAATCCTTTTACTTTTATAGATTTGGATATTTACACTCTATTTTCCTCTCCAAGGGTGATCTAAAGTGGTTTACAACAGCGTTTTTCCATCCTCCATTTTATCTTTGTAACGATAATCCTTTGAAGTAGTAGAACAAAGCAGGAGTCAAGTAGCACCTTTAAGACCAACTTTTATTCAGAATGTAAGCTTTTGTGTGCTAGAAGCTTTGTTCTGCCGCTTCAGACCTGCATGGCTGCCCACCTGGATCTACCTTTAAAGTAGGTTAGACTGACAAAGAGAGATGGGCCCAAGGTGAGCGAGCAAGCTTTCTTGATAAAATGGGGACTTGAACCTGGATCACTTACAAGAGTGTAGAGAATGTGTAAATACAAAGATGGAACATTTTCTCATAAAGCTTGTATTTGAGAAGAACTACTTTGTAAATCCTTACCATTGATCTGAATGAGAATCTCTTACACGAGCTTTAGAAATCAAGGTTACTACAGTGGGCAGTATTGACATGCAGTCAGCAGGTCATGTGGTTATTGCTGTGTTCCTTTGACAAGATAAGCAGTAAGGTTTTGTTTGAAAGCATGATGAAAATTAAAACAAAGAACCCATAATGTAAGAGCAGAACTGTTTTAATTGGGAGTTTAATCCAGAATAAGCAGTCACATGCAAATGAAAGCAAAAGGGACTCTTGTGTCACCTTTAGAGACCAACAAAATGGATTATGGCATGAGCTTTTGTGTGCTAGTGCCCATTTAATCAGATTGCAGGTCTGTAGTTGTCAGGGCTTTTTTTTTATCAGAAATGCACAGGAACACAATTCCGGTTGGCTTGGTGTCAGGTGGTGTGGCCTACTATGCAAATGAGTTCCTTTTGGGCTTTTCCCACAAAAGAGCCCTATGCACAACAGTGGTAATATCAGTGGGTGTGGCCTAATATGCAAATGATTCCTGCTGGGATTTTTCTACTGAAAAAGCTCTGGTAGTTGTCAAATTATACATCAATGTAGGAGAAGAAAGAAAATGGATGCAGGTAGCCTGAAAGTAGCTACTTAGACTTTGTAGCTGAGCAAGACCTACACTGAAGTCCTGCTGTACTTTGGGGAAGTACCCTGGCTGGGTGCTTTGTATGCAGAAGTTGTGTTAATAATGCACCTCACACTTGTGAGGGTACAGAGGTGGCCAGTTGTCTGCAGCTTGTCTGAACCACATCCTCTGCCTAAATTCTGATAAAAGTGAGGTGCACAGATTTACTACCCAAGTCATTCTACCATCTGGAGCCCACAGGACATGATGCTTCTGCTGGCGAGAGCCACCTGTAGCAGTAGCAGCAAGGCTTTTGGGTCACTCCACAGCTATGACTTCGTACTCAGGAGGTACAAGCGGGTGTAAGCTGCTCCACCCATATTTATATTGGGTCCCAGATAGAAAGTAAAGTGGGGTATAAATAAAAAGAAGCATACAAATACACACCTGCTGAATTGGGCTCTTCTTCTTGAAGCCTCGAGCTGCATTAAATAGGTGCCACAAAATGGCTCTGTGTAATGCCATTTCTGCACAGGTTATCTGCCCTGAGCTCAATGCTTTTTGAAAGCCTTCCCCCCGCCCCCCTGCTTCCCCGTCAGCATAGGGTTGTCAAGTCTAACTTAGAAAATACCTGGGGACTTTGGGGGTATGGCTGGGAGGCTTTCCCATTCCCTAATATAAAGAAATAAAAATTCAGCAGCACAGTTCTCATTCCCCAATAGCTGGCTGCTCTCTTTCTAGCGTTGCCAATCCCCAGGTGGGGGCAGGGGATCCCCCGGTTTGGAGGCCCTCCCCCCGCTTCAGGGTCATCAAAGCGGGGGGAGGGGAGGGAAATGTCTGCTGGGAACTCTATTATTCCCTATGGAGATTTATTCCCATAGAAAATAATGGAGAATTGATCTGCGGGTATCTGGGGCTCTGGGGGGGCTGTTTTGTGAGGTAGAGGCACCAAAATTTCAGTACAGCATCTAGTGCCTCTCCCCAAAATATCCCCCAAGTTTAAAAATGATTGGACCACGGGGTCCAATTCTATGAGCCCCAAAAGAAGGTGCCCTTATCCTTCATTATTTCCTATGGAAGGAAGGAATTGAAAAGGTGTGCCGTCCCTTTAAATGTGATGGCCAGAACTCCCTTTGGAGTTCAATTATGCTTGTCACAGCCTTGACCTTGGCTCCACTCCTAATGTCTCCTGGCTCCACCCCCAAAGTCCCCAGATATTTCTTAAATTGGATTTGGCAACCCTATCTCTTTCTCTCTCTCTCATACACACACACTCATTCACTAGGGTTGTCCAATCCCCTTACCTTTCCAGTGGAGGCATTTGGAGGATGTTCCAGGAGGTGGGTGGGGATGCAAATGGAGTTTTGGAGCACTTCTGGTAAAAGCAGAAATAGCCCAAACAGGAAATGGTTGGCAGCCATTTGAGTGGTATTTAGGGGGGTGAAAATGGACCACTCAAATGGCTGCCAGCCATTTCATGGCCAGTTTTGCTCCTCCTGCCTCCCAATAGGGGGGAGGAGCAAAAATGATCCCTGAAAAGGGATAGCTGTTAGCCTAAATTGGCTGCAAGCCTGCTCAGCGATCAGAATCACTGATGGTTTGCAACCATTTGAGTGGTCCTTTTTGTTTCCCCAGGGGAAGCAAAAGGGATCACTCAAGTTACTAGCAGCCATTTGAGTGGTCTTTTGTGCTTCCCCACTCAAATGGCTGCTCTGGGGCAGCACGTCCGTTTTTTTGAGCCACTTCCAGTTTTAACAGAAATGGCCGAAAAAGTTATTTTGGGGTGGGATTTCCCCCGCTGGCGGGGGAGCCTTCCCCAAATTGGGGAATCCCCTGCTGGGATCAGGGGATTGGGATCCCTATGTCAGCATAGGCTTCCCAATCCCCAGGTCCCAGCGGGGGATCCCCTGGTTTTAAAGGCTTCCCCCCTCCCCCAGCCAGCTGGCCGGTGGGGGAAGCTCCACCCCCACAGCCATTATGCACCTCCAGGAACGATTCCCATAGGGAATGATGGGGAATTGATCCGCGGGTGTCAGGGGCTCTGGGAAGGCTGTTTTTTGAGGTAGAGGTGCCAATTTTTTTGTATAGCATCTAGTGCCTCTCCCCAAAATACCTCCCAAGTTTCAAAAGGATTGGACTAGGGGGTCCAATTCTATGAGCCCCTCCAAAAGGTGCCACTATCCTTCATTATTTTCTATGGAAGGAAGGCATTCTAAAAGCAACAGAGAAGCCATAAAATCCAATTCCGGTGTGGGAGCCTCCTAATTCTCTGGAATGAGGATGAGTGTGGGCTTGCTCTCAGATTGTAATACTAAGAGTCACATTTCCTAGTGTGCTGCAAAAAATACTTAGCTTTCTTTTGGATCTGAAATAGTGCACCAATGAAAAGAGGACTTGGGAAATTTAGTCCAAAGTGTAGACTCTGCCCTGAAGTTTCAGTGAAACGTGACTCTTTTTTTTTTTTAAACCTCATACATATTGGCCACAATTCCAAGGCTACCAGTGTGTTTTATTGGGGAATGAAAATAGAGCAGAGCTAAGCTTGCAGAATGCCTGTAAATCCCATCCGTTTGCCTTTTGAAAGTGCAAAACTATCATAGCTGCAGCTTATTTCCACTGCTTGGAGATAGAGTTGCTTTTTTGCCTTTGGTTTTGTTTATATAACATCTTTTAAAAAGCAAACAGAAATGGTGTTTTTTCTCTTTCTAGGTTTTGTAGTATTTTAACTCCCAAGGGCTATCCATAGTACTTCAGACATCACGTTAATGCATTTGCAAAGTTGTAGGAAGTCTGGATCTTTAAAAGTGCAAAGTTCGAAGAAAACAAACTCAGTGGCTGATTTGCTAAATAGGGTCTTGGTATTCCTCAGTTTAGCCACTGAGGCTTGCAGAGTGTGGAATTCATGGAAATGAGCCCAAAAGAAAAGGGGGTAGGGACATATCTCTACCTTAATTGGAGATGAGGAGATTAATGTAGCTGTTCCACATACAGCTCCCAGTTTCCATTTCCCAGTACCTTTTCTAAGCTATCAGTCTCTCATTGCCTCTTTCACTAGCCAAGTCAGGCATGTAAAGCAGCATTAAGGGATTTAAAAATTGATTTTGAAAAAGAAAATCAGTGTTGGGGGCTGGGGCAGGAGAGGAAGGATGATGATGATGGTGGTGATGATGACTTGATTAATTGCCCCATCCCTGGTTTATGTCAGGCTCTGGGCGATGTACAACATATACAAGGCTGGCACATCCCAGTAGGCCAGGTAGATGGCTGTCTAGGACACTACCTAGCCTCAGGGACAGCCAGTGGGCACCCCTCCTCTCCCTGTGCATGCCCCATCGCCCCTGGTCCCCAGCCCCAGTGCTAGGGGTTCTGTTGTAGCAACCCCCCCGGAAGCTCCTTCTGTGGAGCTCATCGCATGTGTGGCACAATGACGTCGCTGAAAGTGACATCATTGTGAGGCTGGGCGAGTGGGAGATGAGGGAGCAACAGGTGGCGCACAAGAGTGCTGTCGTGCCACCACTTTTCCCTGCAGTATGCTCTTCAGAGGCTTCCTTGGAGGTCTCTGAAGAGCGCACTGTTTTAGCAGTGTCCAGCCGCTTTTGGGTTGTAAACGGCTGAGTGGTGCCTTCCCATTGCACTGATGAGTGCAATGGAAAGGCACCCCACAGCCGCTTTCAACCCGAAAGCGTCTGGGCACCGCTAAAACAGTGCGGAGACTTTCAAGGAAGCCTCCAAAGAGCGTACTGCACTGCGTAGCTCTCCTCTGATCCTGCTTTCAAGGCAGGTTTGGAGGAGCATTCTACATGGGCAAGGAGGAGTAAGGGGGCACCTGGTGGTGCTCCCAAGGCAGGGTAGTACCCTAGTCAGCTGCCTACCCCACCTACTCTCACCCACTGGCCCGGCTGGTGCCCCTTCCCCACCACCACCATGCTTACCCTTGCTGCCCAGTTCTCTGCCACTCTCTTCTGTCCTGTTGCCTACCTGCGGGTACGTGGGTACAGGTGCACTCAGAGGCACTTGGAGCCAGGCTTCAAGCACCTCTAAGCACATGCACCACCCCACCGCCCCCACTCAGCCTTCTCCGGTCTGTGCTTCAGGTGGAAGCACAGACCTGGGGAGGCTAAGTGGGGGCGGTGCAATTGTGGATGTGCTTGGAGGCACTCAGTGCCACGCTGCCTGCTGCTGCCATGCTTGTGTTCAGTGCCACAGGTGTAGTGATGGGGGAGATGTGGGCCTAGGGCACCAGAAACCCTGGCACCGGCCCTGAACATATATCATAAAACAATATACAAGTTAAAAACCAACACAACAATTTAAGTTTAAAAATATGAAGATCCAGATGGTACCCCATGGGTTTTCCTCTACATTCAGGACTACCTGACCATCATACTGAAGGGGGGGAAGAAAAAGCATCTGGGTGGGGGGAGAGTGGAAAAAGGAAGGTGCCAGCTGAATAACAAACCATTGCTGTCCTCAGCCAAAAGCCAGGTGGAACATCTCTGCCTTACAGGCCCTTTGAAATTGCATAAAGTCCCACAGGGCCCTGATGTCATCTGGCAGAGAGTTCCACCAGGCCAGGGCCAGGACCAAGAAGGCCCTGGTCATGGTTGAGGACAGCCGGACTTCCCCAGGGCCAGGGATCACCAGAGAGTTGTTACCAGTGGAGTGCAAAGCTCTCCCAGGGACATGAGGAATTACAGATGGGCAAACGACTAGATCCAAACAGTTAGCAGTTGCCAAGCCATCCTGAATGGTATGGCAAAGGCAAAGGTCTCGACAGGAACATCTGGAAAAGGAACTGGTAACATTCCCCTAACCTTAGGATCTGCTGGTCTCACTACAAAAAGCTCACTGATCCGCTACAGAAAACTTTGGAGATACATCTTTATGTAGTCTTCTGGGACTCTCCTTCTGGGCAGGGTCTGATAAGAGGGATTATGGCCACTTTGAGCCATGAGGAAAGGATGGGGTAAATACTAAATAAAACCTCTTCTTCCTACCCCCCTCAGCGTTCTGAGTGTCACTTTCAATTTGTTTTCCAATCAGAAAGTACCACGTACTTGTTTTATGACACGAATGTTAGTGGAAATCAAAGGCAAAGCCTTTGTATGCATCTTTCCATGACAACCAGGAAAAGCATGAATTGTAAAATAGAATGCAGCTCATGGATAAGATGCTAAAATGTATGAAAGCATGTGGGCACTATGATGACTATATCCAATCCTATCTTCTTAGAGATGAATAATTGTTTTATATCCATATATTCATATGTGTAATCCTGGGTTGACATTTCCCTATTCAGCTGTCATGGCTTTTCATCTTGCATGGAGGGAATGACAAACACACATTTTGCTCATACAACAGCTGTCAGCAAAATCCATAGGCCATGTTGATTCATAGAATCATCAAGTTGGAAGGAACTTCCAGGGTCATCTAGTCCAACCCCCTGCATAATGCAGGAAATTCACAAATACCTCCTCTCACACCCCAGTTACCCCTGCTCCATGACCAGAAGAATGCAAAAGAAAAAGATGCATCATTTTAATTTTGTTGAGTCAAGTTCCTCCCAGGCACTGGTCTGTCTAAATATCAGTTATCAAGGGAGGTTGAGATGCAGAACCTTTTTGATTTTACGTGATAGCTATTGTGTGCATTTGAAGGAGACTACCAGATACATTGTCAGCTTTCTTTCTGACAATATTGTAAAAAAAAAAAAATGCTTGCTTTAAACTTTCAGTTACTGTCAGGTTAAGCATTTGAGTAGATTCTCTTTACTGTCTACAAAGCAAGCTGGGTGTGTCACGTTCTCAGGGTGCAGGCAGGCAGAAGTCCAAAGCCAGTCCAAGGTCAACGTCCAGGAAGTCAAGTAGGAGCCAAGTTACCAATCCAGAATCACAAACTGGAATTAAAGTCAGTGTCCAAAAGCCAAGAGGACAGGGTGCCAAGGAAATCAACCAGGTCAGGATCAGGAATCAGGAAGGTGCGTGGATGCAAGCCAGAGAATAGAGTTGTTGCTTCCACAAGGTTACCAGGTCCTGAGTGGGAGCTATATGGGAGTCTCAATCAGTCTGCTCCCTGGGTGGCAGTGACTCTGCTAGAACTCAGGGCTGAGAGATCTGAAATCTCAGCGTGCCCCATGTCTTCGCTCTGAAAGTTCTTTCCGGAGTCTGCTTCGAACTCTTGATATGGGAGGAGGAGAGCTCGGAGGAGATTGATTGTCAACAGCTGACACTGGTGCCTGGAGAGTGATTGATGGGCCAGCTGCTGTTTGTTCAGCTGAGGAACTGGCTGGCAACTCTTCCAGATCTGTTAACCCTTCCAGCTCCTCCTCGTCAGGACTCATGACAGGGTGCCTCAATAAAACTAGATCTGGTTATAAAAATGATTGTCTTTGGCTATAAATGCTTTTTCTGTATCGATACTATAGAGAGGAATGTTGGCAAACTGTAATTTTAGAACTGTTATGGAGGTCTATAGTACATTTATATTTTAACTCTGACATAATACATATGTTGAAATGAGTTTTGCTTAAAATTATAGTCACAGATTCATACTGTGCTAGGGTTGCCAGGTCTTACCTGGCTGCTGGTGGGGGAATTTTTCTGTGTGCGTGCAGTGTGAGGATGTCGTCTGGAAGTGACATCATTGTGCTGGGCATATTATGCAGGGGACGCTCTAGCATTTGAGTAAGAACCCTATGGTACCATAGAATTTTTTTACCCAAATGCTAGAGCATCCCCACATGACATGCCCAGGGCAATGATGTCACTTCCAGATGATGTCATTGTGCCAGACATGTCGGGTGATGATGGAGCTTTACAGGAGTGGGGTTCTCCCCCCCTCACTGGCCATCTCCAGGTTAGAGGCCCCGAAATTGGGGGAACCCCTGCCAGCGGCAGGAAAATGAGAACCCTATCTGTACATAGGGAAAGATAATACATTTGCAAGGGTAACAAAATAAGTAATGCTGCAGTTAATAGTAAGTACACAATACTGTAGTTCATTTCAATCTTAGTTGTATTGATTTTTAATGCACTCTAATATGTGTCAGTTCTCTAGTGACTAGCCTGGGAAACCCTAAAGCATGATGTGGTGTAGTGGTTAGAGGGCTGAATTGGACTGGGAAGATGTGAGTTCAGATTCCTACTCATCATGAAACCTCTTGGGTAAATGTGGGCCAGTCACTCTTGTTCATCTTAATCTCCCAGTATTATTATGAGGATAGAATGGAGGACAGGAAAGAATTCTATATATGATGTTCTGAGCTCCCTGGAAGAAGGGTTTTATTTATTTATTTATTTATTGGGGGTGGGGGTGGGATGGAATTGGACAAAAATGTGATGACAGACTGATGTGTTGTAGAGCCCTTGGGCATGTTCCAGAGCTTATCACCATGCAAAGACACATTGCTCCTCACCCACAGAATCCCTATTAATGGATTATTGGTGGGGGGAATCACCATACTGTCAGGAAGCAGCATAGGCAGTGCAACATTGCCTCCAGCCATTTTTCCCACAAGGCGTTAGAGGCAGCCATTAATTTATATTGCAGAAAATAAAAGTGTGTGAACTGAAGGCCACCATTTCAGAAAAGCCATCGCTCCAGATTAATCCAGTGTTTGTGAAGAGGAGATGGTTTTGTCCCCCCTGCCCCACTATGTCCCAGAGTACACTTTATTTACTTCATCCCATAGGATTTTCTACGAGTCACTGAGAAATGAGTCAGGCAATACCTGCATAACCTCCAGCCTTTCCCCCCCCCTTTTTTTAAAGTGAGAATTTTAAACTTTACTTACTTTACTTTACTTTATTCGATTTATATCCCGCCCTACCCCACCGAGGTGGGCTCAGGGCGGCTTACAACAATAAAAGCTAACAAAGGTCGATTTAAATACAATTAAAATTATACAATAAAATACATAAAAGCCTAAAAATACATAAAACTCACATCGATATACACTATGCTACTATTCCTTAAATCAGTCCTTCAAATTTCCAATATTCAGTAATCTGATGTTTAAGATTTAATATTCAGGCATTCTGCTCACAGTTAATTATATGCCAACCGGAAGAGGGTTGTTTTACAGGCCCTGCGGAACTGTTCAAGGTTCCGCAGGGCCCTCACCTCCTCCGGGAGCTGATTCCACCAACAGGAGTGCATTGGCTTGGGCTTCTAAAAGTGTGACAGATGTTGCAACTGGTGTTCCCTCTAAGCTGAGTTAGCGTGAGCTAGCTCACTGATTTTTAGCCTCCAGCTAACACATTTTTGCCTTAGCTCAGGAAAAATGGCCCCAGAACACAATTTATTTCTTTATTTTTTATTTTATTTTATTTTATTTATATCCCGCCCTACCCCACCGAAGCAGGCTCAGGGCGGCTTACAACACAAGGATTCTAACATAAAATTTAAATTTTAAATATAATAAGAATATACATAATTAGAAAATTAAAACATTAAAAACATTAAAACAGTGCATCAGTCCAACAGCATACAATCTATACACTTCCTTCAACATTTTGATAGTTTGGTGGTTTGATGCCGGTCAGTTATAGGCCAACCGGAAGAGGACTGTCTTACAGGCCCTGCGGAATTGTCCAATATCCCGCAGGGCCCTGACCTCTTCCGGTAACTGGTTCCACCAGCAAGGGGCTGTTATTGAGAAGGCCCTGTCCCTGGTTGACTTCAACCGGGCCTCCTTTGGCCCGGGGATTGCGAGCAGATTTTGGGAGCCAGATCGCAGTACTCTCTGGGGAACATATGGGAAAAGACGGTCCCTAAAATAGGCAGGTCCTAGACCATATAGGGCTTTAAAGGTGATAACCAGCACCTTGTACCGGACTCGGTATATTATTGGCAGCCAGTGCAGTCCCCGAAGGCCCGGCTGAATGTGCTCCCGTCTAGGGAGTCCTAATAGCAGCCGGGCGGCGGTGTTCTGCACTAGCTGCAACTTCCGGGGTCGGCACAGGGGCAGCCCCATGTAGAGGGCATTACAGTAATCCAACCTTGAGGTGACGGTTGCATGGATCACTGTTGCTAGATCGTCCCGCTCCAGGAAGGGAGCCAACTGCCTCGCCCGCCTAAGATGAAAAAAAGCGGACTTAGCAGTGGCTGCTACCTGGGCCTCCATAGATAAGGCAGGCTCAAGTAGTACCCCCAAGCTCTTGACCCTGTGCGCCATTGTCAGTGGCACACCGTCAAGGGCTGGAAGGGGAATTTCTCCCTCCCAGACCACGGCGACCCAAGCAAAGGACCTCTGTCTTCGCTGGATTGAGTTTCAGCCTACTCAGCCTGAGCCATCTAGCCACGGCTTGTAATGCCCGGTCCAGATTTTCTGGGACAGAATCAGGCCATCCGTCCATGAGTAGATAGAGCTGGGTGTCATCAGCGTACTGGTGACAGCCCAGCCCATGCCTCCGGGCAATCTGGGCAAGGGGGCACATGTAGATATTAAATAACATTGGGGAAAGAACTGCCCCCTGAGGCACCCCACAATCCAGCATGTGCCTCTGGGACAGCTCACCCCCAACTGCCACCCTTTGTCCCCGACCATCAAGGAACGAGGAAAGCCACTGTAAGGCCAACCCCTGAATCCCCACGTCGGCGAGACGGCAAGTCAGCAGCCAGTGGTCGACCGTATCGAACGCTGCCGATAGGTCCAACAACACCAGCACCGCCGAGCCGCCTAGATCCAGATGCCGCTGGAGGTCATCCATCAGAGCGACCAGCACCGTCTCCGTCCCATGGCCCGGATGGAAACCGGACTGATGGGGGTCCGGTAGCTCACAAATTTAATGCCAATAGCTCATAACTTTAATACCAGTAGCTCACAAAGTAGAATTTTTGCTCACAAGACTCTGCAGCTTAGAGGGAACATTGACAACCTGGCAATTTTGTGTATAAATAATGAGATGTACTAAAAGAGTATGGGTCTAGATTTAGATCTAGGAGGGCTTGAATCCTACCTAGTTTTTCACTGGCAATTTTTGCTGATTCCCCCTTCTGCATGAGGCCCCCCCATATTCTGGAGGGAGGGTTTCCCTGTCCTAGGAGTAGCAATTCAGAGTGTGTGAAGGAGGGACTGGCCAAAATTCCCACTACTCCTTGCCCCTGTGGAAATCAAGGCAGGATCTGAGCCAGTTAGCCAGCTAACCTGTGACTTTTATGAATGGGCAGAGCTTATGTGTATGTTTTATCATCTGTTTTACCACAAGGCCACTTAAATTCTCAGCTTTTCTGATGGGTTTCACTGCTTTGACAACAAGAGTGATGTCTTGCCAGTCATTTTGAAGTTCAAGATAGCACCTGTAACAGGCAACAAAATCCAGTATAGCCAAATGTGCATTCTGCATGCCTGTGGCCCAATCCAAAATGGTTGTGCTGTTGAATTCTATTTGATAACATATTTGCAGAAAAACCTCTGGGCATATTTTTGGCAAGAAACTCCTCAGGCAGTCTATGGGCGACAGAGTGGGATATGGCACCATTTTCAGGTGTTGCCTTCCTTATTCTTCTTCCTTACCATGCAGTTTATCTCTCTCATGGGTGATTTTTGGACTGGGCATACCCTTACCTTCTGTAATGGTTGATGAATTTTCCTTTGGTACCTTGTGAATCTCATTCTTTTGCTTAAATCTTCTTTCTGATTACACAGGAGGTCCTGCCTGTTGCAGGGGTGGAAATGCAGTTAACAGCTGCTGTTTCATTTTTGACTATTCTACAAGAGGAGTCAATATCCATCCATACTTACACCCACTCCCTCCTACACATCATTCTACAGAATCTGGAGCACAGAGATGCAGGTCAGGGGCATGACAAGCTGCTGATTTCTTAGCTTGCTATGCTTTTTTGTTTGCTCAGTGACATACTATTTAAAGCAGTGCATGCACCGAAAAAAAAATAATAAACCTGTGCTACAGTGTGAGCTTGCCAGCTGACTGTGCTTTATTAAACATGTGGTATGCAGTATTGCTGTTGATTAGCTGTAATTTCCTTTCATCTTCATTTAAATACATTAAAATGTGAAGGGCCATAGCTCACACTTGCTATCTGTACTTCCACTTAGTCCACTATTATTTGGGTTGAGGTCCAGAGACAAATGGATCGAATTCAGAGCGGATCTCATGCCATGGTTGTGGAACTGCCAGCTGCCCTGATTTTGTTGGAATAGCACAAAAGAAAAAAAAACATGATGCCCTAGATCAAGAGGCAGCCTGGCAAAGACAGGGAGCTGTCCCAAATTGAACAATTATAGAGAACATCATTTGTCTGGGGGATTTACTGAAGGAGGGGAGGGCAGGAAGTTCCAAAATAATCAGTCAAAAAGTGTATTATTTAAGCAATGCTGTTGTGCTAGATAAATGAACCTAATGTGAGCTACATGGACTAGAGGGGACTCATACAAAGAATTGGGGCAATCAGGAGATTTAGATAGTAGTCTGCTAAAATTACCATTAAAGCTCCTGAACTCTGACCAACCCTTTTTCAGTCAAAACATGCAATGTGTGAATCTTTTAAAAAGCATTGCAGTTTTGTCATTTAAGAATTGTGAAGTGAGGCTGTAACTGAAAGGAACCTGTGATATAACATGCACATGCAAATACGTGTTTATTTGCTTTGTAGGTGTCAGTAATGCGTGGCTGGAAACTCTTCTTGCTGCAATAGAAGCTTTACCAAAAGAAACCATCAGACACGAGGTAATATTTTTCTCTCTTGACAGGCGCAATCCATCTGCATTCACAGGCGGGGATGGATCATGCTTTATAGTTTTCTGAACATTTGTTCCACATGTTGTCACTTAAACAGGGAGGGCCTACAATCTACTGTAAATGAAAAGAAAACCACTGGTAAAAGCCTACCTCTGTAGGTGTTGCTGCTGTTCTAATGTTTTTCTTGTACATTTCAGTCCAATAAAGAAAAGTGCTTTATATATTCATAAATAGATATTCGTGTTCTTATGCCAATAAAGGGGTGTGTGTGTGTATGCATTAATATGTTGTCCTAGCAGAGTTTTGATGTCATCAGTAGAAACAGTAACTGATAAAAATGCAACATTTGCAAGCAACAGATTTTCAAATATTGGTTTTCAATAAAAGCTGAGGTTCTTTTGACTTTGGCTGTAGTGCTTTGTTATTTTGAAATAATGAATGTGATGGCTGCAAAATGCACCTACTGGGCTTTAGAGTAGAGATCAGTACAGTTTAGTGGCAAAAGGTGATCTGAGAGCTAAGAAGTCCCTTCTTCAAATTTCATCTCAGCCATGAACTCACAGGCTTTCCCTAGGCAAACCGCTGGTTGTCACCTTCATCATTCATTTTAAGTACTGTTATGGCTGAATTCACATGTCACCCTTCTGCTGAGGGGATGCCTCATTAATGGAGCAAATAGGGGAAGCTGTTTTTAAAAGATACCAAAAGAAGAAAAGAAAAAGACCCGTAAAAGTTAACCGTAGCTATTGAGGAAGACCGGTTGATATAAATGTCCTGTGTAGATGTGGCAGTGGTCTCCCTGTGCCTGTCTCTGCTCCTTACAAAAGCTATTGAGGAAGAATCAGCATGAATTCTGTAAGGGAAGAGCTTTTCTCACTAACTTGTATTCTTGGGGTTTTTTTTGGGGGGGGCACAGTGACAGGGCTTCTAGCCCCACTGGTGGACTGCTTGATGACACTTGGGTTTTTTGGCCACTGTGTGACACAGAGTGTTGGACTGGATGGGCCATTGGCCTGATCCAACATGGCTTCTCTTACGTTTTTATGTTGTTAACTTTTTAGAGTTCTTTGAACAAACATGTAGACAAGAATGACTCAGTAGATGTTGTTCCATAGCATGTTTTGTAAAAGTTCCTCATCAAAGGCTCCTAAGTCAACTCAGCAGTCATGGGATAAGAGGAAAAGTCCTTTTATAGATTAAAAACTGTTAATTGACAGGAAACCAAGAGTGAGGATAAACAGGCAGTATTCACAGTGGAAGGCAATAACCAATGCTCAATATTAAATCTGGTACTTTTTAACTTCTTCATTAATGAAGCCTGCTCCGGCGGGGAGGGCGGGATACAAATAAAATTTTGTTGTTGTTGTTGTTGTTGTTGATTTGGACCTGGGAGTAAGCAGCAAAGTGGCTAAGTCTGTGAATGACACTTAGTTGGTCAGGGCAGTGAAAACCAAGGAGCACTGTGAGGAGCTCCAGAGGGATCTGCTGAAGCAGGCCCAGTGGGCATCAGCTGACCAGGAGAGATCTTGGAACCGTGGTGGATAACTTATTGAAGATGTTGACAGTATGCAGCTGCAATAAAAAAGGCAAATTCTATGCTGGGGATTATGTTGGTGCATCTTCCCTATGAGAAAAGTCTGAAGAGTCTGGGACTTTTCAGTTTAGAAAAGAGTCGATTGGGGAGGGGGAATGATAGAGATTTATAAAAATAAGCATGAGATGGAGAGAGTTGACAAAGACAATTTTTTCTCCCTCTCCCAAAGTACTAGAAGTTGAGGGCATCCAATGAAGCTGATGGGTGTTAGGTTCAGGATGGACAAAAGGAAATACTGTTTTACACAAGGAGTGATTAAAATGTGGAATTCACTGCTAAAGGATGTAGTGATGGCCACATGAATAAACAACTTTAAAAGGGGATTAGATAGATTCATGGAGGATAAGTCTATCAATGGCTACTTGCCATGGTGACTGAGGGGAACTTACACATTCAGAGGCCCTAATAATGTAAATCCCAGAGCCAGGAGGCAACATCAGGGGAAGGTCTCGGCCTCTGTGCCCTATTGTTTGCTGTCCAGAGGAACTGGTTCGCCATTGTGTAAGACTGTATGCTGGACTAGATGGACTATTGGACTGATCCAGCAGGGCGATTCTTATATTCTTATTATTAGGAAGGGGATTGAAAGCAAATCAGCCAGTATCATAATGCCCCTGTGTAAATCTGTGGTGCAGCCTTATTTGGAATGCTGTACAGTTCTGGTCACTGTACCCAAAAAAAGATATTATAGCTTTGGAAACAGTGCAGAAATGGGCAACTAAAGTGATTAGGGGGATGGAACACGATCCCTATGAAGAAAGGTTAAAGAGGTCAGGGCTTTTTAGCTTGGAGAAATGACAGTTGAGAGGTGACCTCATAGAGGTTTACAGAATTATGCATACGATAGAGAAGATAGAGGAAGGAAGACCTGGCTGTAGTGGTGACCTGGGCCTCCATAGAAAGTGAGGCATCCAGGATTTATTTATTTATTTGGTCCATTTATATTCCACCCTTTCCCAGATGGGCTCAGAGCGGATCACATACAAATAAAAACCAGTCATATACAATAAAACCAATAAATATAATTAAAACAACAACATTATATCAGCATTAAATAACTAAGGTGGGCAGCACATAGTGCAAATTTAGGTCTAATCATTTCAGTGGCCCAGATGTAGTGGTTCAGATGATAGATCACTGGGGAAGGGTAGCCAGTGGTATAGGCAATAGAGCAAAGGACGCCCGCTTTCCTCAATGAAATGCCTGGCGGAACAGCTCTGTCTTACAGGCCCTACAGAAAGCTAACAGATCCGGTAGGGCCCGTATCTCCACCGGGTGCTGATTCCACCAGGTTGGGGCCGGGGCCGAGAAGACCCTGGCCCTAGTCGAGGCAAGTCAGATGTCCTTGGGGCCGGGGATAACCAAAAGATGTTTGTTGGCTGATCGCAGGGCCCTTCGGGATTCATATGGGGAGAGGTGGTCCCGCAGGTATGTCAGTCCCAGGCCATGTAAGGCTTTGAATGTCAATACTAAACCCTGAAGCGGATCCGGTACTTAACTGGTAACCAATGCAATGCGTGCAGCATCGGTCGACTGCTTGCTCGTATAGGCAATCCAGTTAGGAGCCGCGTTGCTGTATTTTGCACCAGTTGAAGTTTCTGGATCAATCTCAAGGGTGAGCCTGTGTAGAGCGAGTTACAGTAATCCAACCTGGAAGTGACCATTGCATGGATCACTGTAGCTAGGTCCTGGGATGTCAGATAGGGCATCAGCTGTTTGGCCTGTCGCAGATTGTGAAAGGCAGATCACGCAACTGTTGTGACCTGGGTCTCCATAGAAAGGGAGTCATCCAGTATCACCCCCAGACTCCTCACCCTCTGAGCTGGCACCATCTAGGGTGGGTAGTCAGATGCCCGATCCTGACCACCACCACCCCCAACCCAGGTACAGGACCTCCGTCTTAGTTGGATTTAGCTTCAGCTGGCTTAACTGCAACCAACCTGCCACGGCTTCTAAAGCCATGGCAGGTTACCTCTAAGCTCTTAAACCTTGGTGCAGGCACTAGCAGCACCCTCTCAAGGGTCAGAAGCCTGGTTCCTGAACCTCCCTGCCCCAGTTCAGGCACTGAACCTCCATCTTCGATGGGTTCAATTTCAACCAATTCTGTCATAACCACCCAGCCACAGCTTCTAATGCCCTGCATTTCTGGGGTGGAATCTGGACAGCCATCCATCAACAGCATACTGATGGCAACCCAGCCCATATTTCTGTGCCAGCTGGGAGGTGGGGCACATAT
This sequence comes from Heteronotia binoei, assembly GCF_032191835.1. Taxonomy (NCBI): domain Eukaryota; kingdom Metazoa; phylum Chordata; class Lepidosauria; order Squamata; family Gekkonidae; genus Heteronotia; species Heteronotia binoei. Next base: position 36,815,708 of record NC_083243.1, on the reverse strand, counting down.
AGATGTTAAACAGCAACGGTGAGAGGATCGCCCCTTTGTAGCACTCCACATTCAAGTACCACCCTCTGTCCCAAATCAAGAAGAAAGGAGGAAAACCATTGTAGGGCAGTCTCCCTACCTCTTATGTCAGTGAGGTGGTGGGTCAACCGATCATAGTTCACCATGTCAAATGCTGCCACTAGATAAAAAAGTAACAGCAGTGCTGACCCGTCTTGATCCAGCTGTTTCCAGAGGTCATCTGTTCTAAACCTACTGCTCATTGATTTCATTGAGTGCACATTAGTTCTTGTATTGTGAGAAAAGGGGGAAAGTAATTCTTTTATCACCTTCGGCAGATCAGGCAATTGCTTCCGTATCTTTCCACCCAGGACCTGGATATAGTAATCCATGCAATGGTCATTTCCAGGACAGATTACTATAACTTGGTCTACACGGGCTTACCCTTGAATCTGATGCAGAAACTCCAGCTGGTGCAAGACATGGCAGCTTGCCTGCTGAGTGCAATGCCTGTGTGGTCGTGTATTCAGCAGGTGCTCCACCAGTTGCACTGGCTATCAGTTGAGATTTGGATCCACTTCATGGTGCTGGAATTAACTTTTAAAGCCTTGACCAGCCAGGGACCAACATATCTAAGGGACTGTCTCTCCCCATATAGCCCCTGGAGAGCCTTGTACTCTGCTGATCAACATCTACCCATTATCTCTGGCCCAAAGGATGTCCCCTTAGCCTTGGCCAGGGCTTTTTCTGTCCTGACCCCCACCTGGAAGAACGTTCCTCCACCTGAGATCAGGGCCCTGAGGAGCTTATTGCAGTTCTACAGGGCCTGTAAAATCGAGCTGTTTCACCAGGCTTTGGACTGAGGCAATGGACATGCAAGTATTTGGCCTCCCTGAACAGAAGCTGCCCTGACCATCCGCCCCATATGGAGTCCTGATATGACATAATGAGTTGGTGTGACTCCCATACCATCTGTCCAGCTTATGGGGAGATTCTGAATTATTATATTTATTTCACCATTAATGATTGTGTATTAGCTGGTTTTTAATGTCCATGCAACTTCATGTTACCTGCCCTGAGCCCACTTTGGGAATGGCAGGATAAAAATCTAATTAATAAATCAATAATTGAGTACGTCATTAACCAAAGAGTAATGTGGAATTTGCTGCTGCAGGAAGTGGCTGTGGCTACAAGCATAGACAGCTTCAAGGAGGATTGTATAAACATATGGAGGAGAGGACCAGGAGTGTCTATTAGCCACAAAGTATAGATGGATCAATACATCTGGGGCAGTGGTGCTCTGTATTCTTGGTGCTTTGGGGGGCAACAGCAGGAGGGCTTCTGCAGTCTGGCCCTGCTGGTGGACCTACTGATGGCACCTGAGCTTTGGCCACTGTGTGTCACAGAGTGTTGGAATGGATGGGTCCTTGGCCTGATCCAACATGGCTTTTCTTATGTTCTTATATCTGAGAAAATAGGCCAAGGCACACTTACCTTAGTTCTTGAAGCCTGTCTAGCTGCTGCTGATTGTTCTGAGCCCCTACAAGAAGGGAGTGCTCTCCCATCCTCATAAATCTGTAGAGATACCTTTCAGATGTTCTTCATGCCACATGGTAGCTGCTTATCCATGAGAAAGAAAAAGAGACAAATGGGCAAAAAGCTGTAACAAGTCGTGTATATACAATGTTCTGTACAGCATTCAGGATTTTTTTTAAAAAAGAAGCAATGGAGGATTCCTAATTAATCAGTTCTGCTTCAGAAGACCGGCTAATTCAAAACATCAAGTTCTGGATGAGAAGTATCTCAATATGAAAGGACGTTGTTTCCTTCTCCCAGTACAAGTATATTAGACCTCTAGATTTTAAAAAGCCTCCCAATTTTGGCAATACCATGCCGCAAATATAGGAGCTTTATGGAAGGCCTGATGATCCGAGGGCTGAATTTGCTTCGCTTGCTAGCTTGCAGTTTGTGCAGCTCAGTTGTAAAGATTGTACAGATAATGTATGCAAAGTGCTTTGAACATTCAAACAGCATGATATATGTGGTAAATGTTATTATTGTTACACATTTCAGTGGGATTTACAGATGTGAAGGTCTCAATATGCTCTAGTCATCCAGCTGTAAATTCTTTGAAGGGGAATAACTACGTTACCAAAGGAAAACTCTATGGACTGTTTTCTTGTACAACAAACATGTTAATTACTAGAATCCATCTTCTTTTGTTTTTGTAAAAAAATTGCATTTAATGGGTACAAGTTTAAAAACTTGGTTTAGGGAAGACACAACTCATTTTGGTCTAGGTCCCTTTAATGTAACTCCTCTTAGAAAAATTAAATTGACTTCTGTTGCATTTCCTCCCTGGAATCAGTGTAAAACAAGATAATATTAACTTTAGTAACTTGCTTTGTGAAGATTATAATTGGCAAGATGTTTTTAGCATTGTGCTGGAATGGCACTCAGGCCTTTTCATAATCGAATTAATTAGAGCGCAGAAAAGCACTTGAGTTATATTTGCTGGAAATGTCAAGTCTTTCTTTTCAGGTTTGTTTCTGATTTCATATGCCTCAATCATAGGAGCTTCCTCATAAGCCACTCCTGGAAGAAGGATAACAAAATCAGAATGACTTTTGTTGCATCTGGACCACTATAATTTTTTGAGTAGTTTCTGTCACAAAATAGTTTTGTCAGCGCGCATTGCATCCCAAGACACATCGACATTCAGCTTTCTGAAGTTTCTCTTGGAAAACCTTGTATCTTATGAAAGACACTCAAGCCTTTTGTAACTTATCCAGACAGAAGCCATGGGCCATTTTTCTTCCAGACTGTTATTCTGCTTTTAAAAACTATCTTACCCCGAGAGCCTTTGATTTTCCTTTTTTAAGTACTGGATTGGTTCCATTGCTCATTCATTAATTTTTAAACCTAACTTAACATAGAGATGTGAATGCTCAGGGTGGAGGTGTGGGGGCAGATGTTGCCGTTACATTCTTCCCAGCTTTGTTTTCAGTGGAAAAATCAGAAATTTCCAGGAGCATTAAAAAAGCATCATTGAAATACCTTTTCTTTGCAAATGAGAGAAATGCTTTTTAAAACAAAATTTTACTCACTCAGAACATGTCATATGAAGATTTTGATGTCACACAATGAACAGCATCAAAGAATGATAATTCCTGTGGATACTATAGACATATACAACATATTTTCAAAGATAGGCTGTTTAAATGATGATAGTATACTATTGAAGAGTTGGTCTTTTTCAGTGTTGATATCAAAGTATGTTGCTAATCATATTTTGACTGTGTTGGACTGTTTCTATCTTATCTTGTTTACTACAAATGTGTGTTTTTAAATTTCAATGTATTATTCCTTACCTCTGAGGTAGCAAAAGCTAAAACTAAGATATATGTGCTAAGGTAGCATAGAGTGCAGCAGTTTGCACCTTTTCTCTCTCTGATATTGGGTATCCTCACAGTTTTGCTTGCAGAAAGGTGTACTGTCCTAAGAAGAGTTATAAATGTTTCTAAGTCCAAGGAAGTCAGTAACTTTAAAACAGCATAACTTTGCTCAGGATTGACCATAGACAAAGTTTTTCATTTCATGCATATGCCAAATTGTAATATTTATATGCTAGGCCATAAATGATGAATCTTACGGAAAAAAATACATTTAGGTTTATTTGTTTTTTTAAAAAAATGAATTTACATTTTTAAATTTTTTTCCTTAAAACCATTTCCCCTCATGCTTTCATATTTTCCAAAAATTCTGTATTCTCTAGCTGCATCACAGTTCAGTCCTAAAAATGTCTCCTACATGGACTGCAATGGAAAAAGTGTTGAACAAAGGTCTTGTAATAACATGTCATAAGATCTCAGTGGTAACGTGACTGGAGCTGGCTTGGAGTCGAAAGTGTGCAGGATGTGCTTTTGCTCTAAACCACATGCCCCTCCTCGGCCTAGTAACTGGTGGTGCAGGAGAGGAGTTTTGAGCACACTTTCAGCTCAAAATCCAGACCCACCAATCAGCTGCCTGTTGGTTGGAGGTTTGAAGCAGAAAGTGCATCCTGAGCGCTTTCCTTGCTACGGTAGCTCTAGTTGCCACTAGTGGCCAGGTGATTTGGAAAGGTTTGGAGCAGGGGTGGAATTCTAGCAGGAACTCCTTTGCATATTAGGCCACACACCCCTGATGTAGCCAATCCTCCAAGAGCTTACAAAAAAAGAGCCCTGTAAGCTTTTGGAGGATTGGCTACATCAGGGGATGTGGCCTAATATGCAAAGGAGCTCCTGCTAGAATTCCACCCCTGGTTTGGAGGAAGAAGCACACTGGACCTGCTCCAAGCATCCCACCCCAGCCACTGCCATCGCATAATGGGGGGTGGGGAGGAGGAGAGAGAGAGGACTTGGAAGGACAAAGCGCACCTGTGCTTTCTGATTCAAGCCCTTCATCTGGCTTTTGGGGATGGGGATGGGGATGAACATCTGGAGTAGAAAGCATGCTGTGTGTAATTTCCGCTCCAAGTTTCTTATCACATTGGCTGCCTCAGGGACAGGGTAGAATACAAGTCTAAGAATTAAGATACCATTTGCATTATGCTAATCCCAAGAAGTGGAACATTCAGGAGCAAATGAGTAACTCACCAGAGCCTCTGGCTCTTATTTTGCAGTAAGAAGTCCAGAGCTGAAAGTATGATAGTTTGAGGTCAGATGTTAGTAACTTGCTTGTGCTCTGTGTACTGGGAAAAGGTTAATTTATCAGAATAGCTAATTTCTCTTCTTCATCCCAATTACACATTTTCCTGCCCAAGTTATTTGTGTTCCTTCAAAAGAAGGAGGAGGTTGACTCTTTTAATCTATCCTCCTTTGAACTGCATTGTAGAATCTTTGTAGCAGTACCTTCACATGGTTTTTTATGAAGGTAAAAGGATATACCTCATGTCATATGAAGTAAGGTGCAAACTTTTTTATTGTGTGTATGTGGGGGGGGGTAGTGGTATGTATGTAGCCATTTAGACAACTGACTTCAGCAGTTTTAACACATGTAGTAATTTCCAATGTATGTTTTTAATGCTTTGCCTCTTTTTTGACTTAACTCTAGATTTTTTTTTTGTTCCCTTTCAATTTCCCCCCCTCCAGATCCTGAATCCTCTTGTTTCCAAGGCACAGCTTTCCCAAACGCTTCAGTCTCGCTTGGTTAGTTGTAAAATCTTGGGAAAATTAGCTAACAAGTTTGAAGCTCATATGTGAGTAGCTTGTATGTGTTTCGGATGTCCTAATAATTGAAACATCTACATAGGGAGGCAAAGGGAGCAATCCTGAGTAGGTCTTCTTTTTTATTCCGTGGGGCTTGCTCCCAGCAACATGCTCCTAGGACTGCAACTCAAGTGACATGTTTCTGTGCCGTGAGGACCACTTTCAAATATATGCACAAGCTTATGTGGACACAAGCCACAAAGGACTGCCTCTGTGTGTGCATTCGTATTTTTCTCTTCCAAATCAGAATGAATGACCGCTTGCAGCGCTGCACCTGTAATGAGGGGCCCAATATTGTCTCAGGCTTTGGATGCGTGTATGTTTTTTTGTTTTAAAGTAGTGTTCTGTGTGTTAATAATAATTTCCAAAGGCCATGGGAAAATGACCTGGTTTCACCCTGATTTCCGTATTTATCCCACTTGCTGTCACCACTAATTGTGCGTGTGTGCAGGATACTTATCAAGCGTGTTGTTATTACTTGTGCCCCAAGTTAAGGAGTAGGTGGTTGCATAAAATGGTAGCCCCTGGACCTGCACAAGGGCAATTTTGATACCAGTTTCTTCTTCCTTTGCACTTTCTGCCCTTCTAAGCTGAGCTTCATCCTTTCAGCCCATTTAAGTCAGAGGGCTTAATACTCCATTTAGGATGGCACTGTAAGGGCCTTGGGATCCTTTTGCCTTTCTTAAATTTCAAAGGATTAGTGTTGGTAATAGAAATGCCAAAGCAGGTGTCCTGGGATTCGACATTCATATTAGTGTTCTTCATTTGTTCATTGTCTTAACGATGGGAGTTAGAGGTGTCCAAGAACTGTGCCTGCTCCTTTATACAACTATGCAAATATCCACTGTAACCCTGCAGAAAGGTGCTTTTTGAAGACCTCGTGGTGGATCCCATCAAGCAACTGATTCTTTATCTGCCTGTCAAACTGTGTGAAGATTTTCTTGGTTCTTCACAGCTGCATTCAGGATAAAATAAACACAAACCTGGTTTTATTTTGTAGACAGGTGCCACAGTCTTAAACATTTGCACTGGCACATTGTACTTCCAGCAGTGACTTAAGAACAGGTTTTATGATGCTTATTACTGTAGTTACTGGTATGTTCCAATTCTGATCATTTATATGCTGGTACAACAAGAAAGCCATTTGAGTGGAATCCTGTGAAGCCATTTTCTTCTTCTAGCTGCAGATAACATGCCTTATAATTTTTTGTGCCAACACATTGTTCTCAGTGTTATTGATTATTTAGCACTGATGTCTCTGTGTGCTTGACCATTATCTGTTGGAAGCCAACAGATCAAAACAATATAAATGAGCACTGAGTTGAAATGTTTCCTCTCTGCTATAACTTTACCCCCTTATTTGTCATCAGCAAAGAACTCCCCTTTGCGGGGATTCTGGGAGAGGAGTCTGCAAATAGGTATAATATATTTGCTCATTTTAGTGATCATGGTGCTAGCAATTATATTCCCTGCCTCTGCCCAGTGTGCCAGAGTGAGGGCAGAAAGCATTAGCTTCATACTGGTTTGACATTGTAGCTGCACTACATAGCCTATGAAATTTGGCTGCTTGAGGATATCACAAAGGTAATTCAGAATGAAGGTATCAGACAGTGCCCTTTTGTCTGATTTGGCATCATAGCAAATGCCACATAACCTATCAAATTTAGCCCTAGGACGATATCAACAAAGTCAAATCAGAATGAAGTTGGTACATTCTCCCCTTTCTCTGGCAGAGATGATGGGCTAAAAATGGTTCAGAATAGTGGCTTGGCTGGGGCATTGTCTCCACCACTACCAGGATTGTGCTCAGGCAGCAGGGAAGGAGAAGACAAGGTGAGTGGGTGGGTTTGGTGAATAGGGATGCCAGCCTCCAGGTGGGTTTGGGAGAAACCCCTGGAATGATGTTTCCAGACTACAAAGATCAGTTTCCCTCAAGAAAATGGATACTTTGGAGGGTGGGCTCAATGGCACTGTACCCCACTGAGATCAAAGTCCTCCCCATGTTAGTTCTTAGGTGGACAAACTATATGAAAATTTTAAAAGGAAGACTCCTAAAGTTTTGTTTTGCAGTTTAAATCAGTATTATTGTATCATTGTGCCTTCATGTGGCTTACTTACAGAAGAGCTGAAAAACTTTGCAGTTATGGAAAGATGTAATGTGACAAAAGAGCCCCGTGGCGCAGAGTGGTAAAGCTGCAGTACTGCAGTCAGAGCCCTCTGCTCACGACCTGAGTTCAATCCCAACGAAAGCTGGTTCAGGTAGCCGGCTCCAGATTGACTCAGCCTTCCATCCTTCTGAGGTCGGTAAAATGAGTACCCAGCTTGCTGGGGGGAAAGTGTAGATGACTGGGGAAGGCAGTGGCAAACCACCCCGTAAAAAGTCTGTCGTGAAAATGTTGTGAAAGCAATGTCACCCCAGAGTTGAAAACGACTGGTGCTTGCGCAGGGGACTACCTTTACCTTTTTTTAAATGTGGCAATTACTGTTTACTTTAACATAACTGGAAATGGATGTGTCAGCTGCAAAGAGATCAGTTTTTCCGTGCATTAATTAATTTTTTAATATTGTCTTTTTAGCATTAAACGGGAAATTCTTCCACTGGTGAAATCTCTCTGCCAGGATGTGGAATACGAAGTTCGTTCCTGCATGTGTCGGCAACTGGAGCACATAGCCCAAGGAATAGGGTGAGCACAATTTGAATGAATATTACATATTTTATAGATAGTTCCTGAGGAATTGTGATTAGGGCTGGCATATCCAAGTAGGCCAGGTAGACAGCCGCCTATGGTGCCACCTGGCCATGGGATGGGGGGGCGGGTGCCCCTCCCCACTCATGCCCTGCTGCTCTGTGTAATCATGCCGCACCACTGTTCCTGCTCAGCCCCTTCCCAGGTCTGCTTCGGCACAGACCCAGGAAGGCTGAGCTGGGGTGATGGGGCAGTACGTGCCCCTTGCTTGGAGTGTCGAAAATGCTAGCAACCAGCCCCGATTGTGATGTTAATATATAACCACAAGAAGAATTGTTGCACATTATAGTTGGCAACCACACATATAGGCAATGTGCAGATGCTTAAAGTGAGGGTACAAGGTAGCACAGTGTACCTATAGCATATGTCTGGGAGAGGCTGTGGCAGTCAGAAGGCTCCAAATTCCATCCCTAGCATCTCCATTTGAAAAGGATCTCAGGTAGCAGGTGCTAGAAGAAGACCTACGGTAGTGTCTTTAAATATAGACTGTCCCTCTCACCCAGGGACTCACCCATGGCTATTTCCATGATATTCATTCTTTGTCTCCACTTACGAGCTGCTCAACTTTGGCATTTCATCACCAATTATCATGGGGAAATATGTCAGGTCCTGAGTGGGGAGAGCATGCAGATATTTTTAATGCAGGTTAAGTAGAAAGCAAGTGATTTAAATAGGAAGATATGTGCACCCCCACCCCTGAGACCAAAGATTTGCCTTCATAAGAAGATGCTTGCTTAAGAATCTCACTAATTTTGTTTTGGTTTCCTTGTATCTTTTGTCTTCCTGTGTGTTTTTTTGGAGAGTGAACATGACTTGTGACCATATGCTTTCCTTACTGACCTCTAATCACTGGCCTTCTCTCTCTCTTTTCTTTCAAGGCACAGTTTACATTCCTCTTATTTCTGGAAGCACTTTTTGTGACTTCTCAATAGCTCCACCAGTTTGTGGGCTGAATTAGAGGATTTTTCAGTGCCATCCTACAGAGAGTTAACTCCAGTCTAAGCATATTGATTTCAGTGGAGAAAGTCTGCATAGGATTGCACTGCCAGCTTTTCAGATAGCTTGAAAGTTTCACATTCTTCTGTGTTTGTTAAATGCAGTGTGCTGACAGCATTTATTGTATGATTTGAGAACTGCTACAAAGAGAGAGTTGTATGCATTATAATAAAATCTAATTTAGAGTGAAAGGAGTTGCCAGTAAAATTACGTTGTTAATTGAGAGAGGGGGCATTCCATTTGTGCATCTTGTGTCTGCGGAAGGTAACTTGTGGTGGAGGAACAAAAAGACAATGATGGAATGAAACATATGTGTTAGAACCCTTGTTTAAGCATAAATGTACTAAGACCACACTGACTCCCTGATCTAAGTTACTTGCATTTCCACTTAGGCAAGACATTGTGCAGGATATTCCTCAACTAATTACCAGCTGATTCTTCCTGGTCTGTATTTCTGTATATCTAGAGCTTGTGTTTGTGTTCCAGTTCATGGAATGCTGGACCAACCCAGTTTTTCTTTGTGGAGGTTCTTTCTGAGGATGCACAGGTGTCTGTGAGGAGAAAGACAAGCTTTGTCTTGAATCTCCCAACCTATTTCTGATGTAAATGTGGATAGTACAGTAGCTGGCTTTGGTCTCTTCTGAATGTTTCGATATTTTTTTTTAAATTATAGGACAGAGCTGACTAAAAACGTTGTGCTTCCCGAGCTGGTAGAACTAGCAAGGGATGAAGGCAGCAGTGTACGTCTTGCAGCTTTTGAGACTTTGGTTAATCTGCTGGAAATGTTTGACGCAGGTATGTTTAGACTTAAAAGTTACTGTGATTGCAGTGCTGCAGCACTTCTTCCGACTGCCACTGTGACATTCAGTTTTAATATGCTTATGCCCACATTTTGATTAAACATCCAAGAGGGCAGCACTGCCTCACCTTTATAATCTTTTCTTTTTTTTCAGATGATAGAAGTCAAACTGTCCTCCCGTTAGTGAAATCATTCTGTGAAAAATCCTTCAAAGCAGATGAATCTATTCTGGTTTCATTATCTTTTCACTTAGGGAAGCTTTGTAACGGACTATATGGTATGACAGAGAGGTTGCTAATGCTTTTTGTTGTTGTTGTTGTTGTTTATGTTTGGGTTAGAATTTTCCAAAAGCTTCAATCCTAAAAACACTTCCTACTGAAATAAATGGGACACTCCAAGTGTGCAGGATCAGGATCTGAGTCGTGTATAATTAAATGACTGAATTAGCTATCATTTCCCTCCTAAAGAATGTAGGATATCTATTTATTTGTTCAAATTTCTAACCTGCATTAATCTCAAAAGCTCAGGGTGCATGATGATATCATTAGAAAAAGAACATATCATACTAAAATTTGCTTAAAATAGTTAAACAACTTAGAATATGCTGGATCCAGAAGTCATTTTCCACTGATTGGAGGGATTTCCACCAGCAGAACGGACATTTTCTGCCTCTCGCCATCCCTCTACAACATACTGAACTCTTCATAATGCTGTTCCTGGGAAACAGGACCCTCAGGAAGTGGGGAACTGCAGTGGGAGGGGGGAATTGGCAAAACCTGCCCATCAGAAAATTACTCTTGGATTGAAACCAATATAAATAATGAACTAGTCTCTGAATCATTGCCATTTTTCTTTATTCTGCTTTGAGAGACCACGGTCAAGGCAAACAGAAAAGGGAGAAATGTGTTTCAGTGTCCTGCTGTCGGAATATTTTGAGGCCACTCCCTTCCAGCACAGGATGCTGCCATTGAGGTTGTCAGAATGGATCTGCTAGTGCTAGTTTGATACTGCTCTGAATCATTCTGGGCTGCTGCACCCCTTTCTTGGCCCTTCTCAGGCTGCCAGAGATAGCTTTTTCTTAATTCTGACATGGCAAGATCCCTCCTGAGCCCCTTGATTAAGTACATCAACGCTTCATTCCCTTCATTCCAGCCCTTAAAGGAGGGACTGGGGAACAACTCATCTTGTGAGCGCAATCAACCAAAGTCTTGCTAAACACCCGCCATGCTCTGTTCTCTTGTGATTCGTGATAGCTTAGCAGTGATTTACTCCCAACACATTGTAGAAATGCCCGTCAGCAGGACTTTAAAAAAACAATATCATCCTCCAGTATTTAAAAACCCTGGGCTCTAGTGAAGGCAAACCACTCTCTAGAAAAATAAGTGACCAGAGATGCAGTGGGCGTTTAGCTTTGTGCCTTGAGGAAGTTTTCTGTGGGACAGCACAGAGGACTGCTTTTCAGAGTGAAAAGCCCTACCTAGCGTGTGAGCAAGGCTTTATGTATGCCTGAAGCTGGGTTGCAACCTTTGCAACTTTGCAAGTGCTTCATTGCAGAAAGCAAGTATGTTTGGTGGAATTCTTAGTTTCTTGAGAACTTTGCTGCTGCTTCACATTGATAGGCAAACTCTTCCCTTGGAGCAGTCATCTGAGAATGGGTGAACAAACTGTTCCTGGAGCTAGGACTTACCCCTGTTATCCTTATTCACCATGGGTCCATCAAGCTCAGTAATATTATCAAGCAATGGCTTTCCAGAGCCTCAGATAGAAGAAGGTCTTTTCTTACACCTGCTACATGTTCTGAACATGGGATCTTTTGCATGCAAAGCAAGTGTTCTGCTACTGAGCCATCATTCCATAACTAATCCTTTATGGAAGGCTAGGCTGAAAGGGTGACTTGCCTAAAATCACCTAGTGAGCGTCACGGCTGAGTGGGGATTTGAATACTGGTGTCGAACAGTTCAGTACTAGCAACTCTGTCTGCTTTGTCTCACACAGGCTACCTTGAAAGTGCTGTTGTATGCAAGTAAAATACTGTTTTTTTTGTTTGAAGGAATTTTTACACCAGAGCAGCACTTGCGATTTTTGGAATTCTATAAGAAACTTTGCACGCTGGGATTAGAGCAGGAAAATGGACACAATGACAACCAGGTACAGCTCCAGACGCTAGAACAGGAAAAGAAGTATATCTCAGTGAGGAAGAACTGTGCATACAACTTACCAGTGAGTGAATTTCTGTTCCCCCTCCCCCCCCCCCAATAAATCCATTTATAGCCTGCATAAAAACCTAGAATAAGCACCAGAAAACATGTAGTCTCTCGAAAAGCCATAACTGTCTCTTCTAGCTTTAAAGAGATCAGATCCCCTTATATCACACTTGAACAAGAACTATGAAACTAGCAGGTGAATCTCTGCCTCTTAAAAACTGGTGTTGCAGGTGAAAAGGACACCAAATAGTTTCAAAAGGCAGAGGAACGGCTGCTGCTACCCTCCTGTCTGCTCTGATTGTTGCTTGCCAAGATGAGCTGGCAAGAGCCCGTTACTGTGAGCCGAACTAGATGTTATGTGTAATGCATAATCACCACGGGGACTCCTGGCAGGATGATAGCTGCAGGTTCCCTGTGGGAGCTCATTTCCAAAGCCTTGCAAGGGGTCCAAAAAATTGGAATTGTGGTGCAGGGGGAGGAGGAATTTCAGTGCCCTACCCCCACAATGTTTTCCTGACCTACAACAGTCCTGGGGAGTTATTTGCCATATGGGGGGAGGGGTGCACATGCAGTTATTCACATTCATTGTAACATGGAGCCCCTTCCCATTTTAGATTGGGAGAATGGCACAGGAGGAAGCCTGAAGCCCTTCTTTCCCCTGAACCACAGTCTAAACTGGGCCCTTGTAAAGCTTCAGAATTATCTTCCAATGGCTGCAAGTTCCCATGAGGATCACATGTAACGTCTAGTCTGGGGCTTTTTTGCAAGCAAATGTGAAGAATTACTTGCCCTGCACAGATCACTGCATACATTGACCAAGAAAGCCACTGTGAAGCAATTGCTTCCTTCGATGGTGATTCTTTTGTCATTAAAATGGTTTTCAGTACAGCATTCAGTAGCTGAGTATATTGGCTGAGTATATAATTTCATTTCCTTGCCGTTGCTTCTTCATGATCATCTTTGATTAGGGAAATGTATTTCCATGGGCTCTAGGATATGGAATGTCGAGCTTGGTCCAAAAAACAGCTAAAACCTCTCATCTGAATTTCTCTCTGGATTTTAGAAGAATCTTGATACCTATAATTACATCAAGACTGTTGGGAGAAGGGGTTGCATTGTTGTATCAATACAAAATTTATCAGTAGTCTGAGAAAAATACCTGAAACCTGCAGCAGAACGATACATGCTCCAATTCTGGAATTAATTAAACCAAAATTCAGGAGGAGTAGCAATAGAAATCTGGAATGTTGGTAGTTCACTGGTCTGTCATGTAGTGACTTCACCAATATAAAAATCACTTGCTTTGCTATTTCCTGTTCCTAGGCCATGATTGTATTTGTGGATCCAAAAAACTTCAATTTGGAACTCTACTCTACATTCTTTTGTCTCTGCCATGATCCTGAAGTGCCGGTCAGACACACGATGGCTGTTGGCTTCTATGAAGTAAGTCCAGGAATTATATATACCTCTTAGAGGAAATGCTCTTTGGATGAGTTTTAATAGGCTTTCTGTGCACCAAGCCTCATTCGCATGCTTACCTTTGACACTTCTTAATGATGGAACAATTATGACACATTTTAATTATGGAATTTTAAATTTTTGTAATTGTTGTGAAATTTTAATTGTTTGTTGGGATTTTATGTTGTGAGCTGCCCTGAACCTACTTCGGCGGGGAGGGCGGGATATAAATCAAATAAAGTTAAGAAAAGTAAAGACATCTGTAACATTTTTGGTGATTCACAAGCAGCAGTGAAAAAAGGGCCTCCAGCCCACCCCCCATCGCTTATTAGTGTGGATTCCCATCAATATAATTAAGGTCATTGCTCAGATGTTTAATGTGCTCTGCCTAAATTGGGTGTCCCATTAAGTGCAGGATTATAAACCATTCTAGTTAAAGATACTAATTCATTCTTGCACAGTTGCTCACTATTAACCCCCATTAATTTTAATACGACTTAACTATGTGTCACTTTGTCCTATAATGTGTTATGTACTGGATTACATGTTTCAATACTAGTTTGCATTATACTTAACAGACTAGATGCTACCATCTGTAAGTAGAGGGAGTTTGAACAAAATGCCATGTGTTGCAGGAGAGTGCAGTAAGGAGGGAGAACTGGATAAAATCACTGCCTTAGGCATAGCTCCAATCAGGGCTTTCCCCCCTCTTCTTTTCTTTTAGCAGGAACGCACAGGAAAGCAGTTCTGGCTGGCCTGGCACCAGGGTGTGTGACTTAATATGCAAATGAGTTCCTGCTGGGATTTCCTACAAAAAGCCCTGTGTGAAACCATGGTGACATCAAGGGTGTGGCCTAATACGCAAATGAGTTCCTGCTGGACTTTTCCTACAAAAATAGTCCTGGCTCCAATATTTCCTCTGCTAGCACAAAGGGGAGTAGTTTAGTAACAATTTCTCTAACCTGGCCCTGAGCTTGTATATTTCTGTTCATGACAATTCCCTGACCTTTAGCAGAGGCTTTTTGTGGATTGCAGGAGGCATCTAAAGAAAGGAAAAAGTGGGGAACAACTGCTTCTGTGAATTCCTCTTGTGAGCAGATTATAAAATCCAGCCCCATATTTTTCCACACACACAGAGCACCCTGCTTGGTCAGACCGGTGGCCCATCTAGTCCAGCAGTCTGTCTCACGCTTCTCATGTTGAGTCTTCCTCTTTTCCTGCTGCCTTCAACTTTTCCCTAAAATTATTGTCTTTTACAGAGAGTCTTGTCTTTTCATAATGTGACCAAAGTAGGATAGCTTCAGTTTCATCGTTTTAGCTTGTTGGGAGAGTTCAGGCTTGATTTGATCTAGAACTAACTTATTTGTCTTTTTAGTAGTGCACAGTATCCATAAAACTCTTCTTCAACACCACATTTTAAAATGAATATACCGTATGTATGTGTGTGTGTCAGTGTTTGAAAGCCTAGCTATGTTGGTCGACTATGTCTGGTCGAGTCCAGTAGTTCCTTACAGGTCAATAAAATTTTGGGATATCAGCTTTTGAGAGTCAAACTTTCCTCTAACGAAGGTGCTACTGGACTGGAATCCCAGTCTTAAATATCTGTGTCAGAACATTAAATGTCTGCTGAACTCTTGGAGAAAACAATGTTATCTCTATGTATGCAAGTGCTGTTAAGTCACTTCCAGTTTATGAAGATCCAGTAAATTAATGACCTCCAAAACTTCCTATCATCAATGTTTTCTACAAGTTACTAAGTTTGACTAAATCATTAATGGTCTTCAGTGGAAGTCACAGTAGTCCTGTATTGCTTCATACCAGTTCATACGTATGTCTGTTACGTGTGCTTGTATGTGTAATATATGTGTAATAAAAGAGAGGTATCCACAAAGACTCACAGGAGAGTGAATGTCACTTCCCTTGATCCCAGTTTCCCTTCATTCTTCCCCAGCTCTGCCTTTTCTTCCTCCTTGTGCTCTAACTTTACTGCCTCCCCTCACTCACCACTCTCTTCTGCCCTTCCACAGTCCCAATAATTTTTACAGTCTATCCCTGAGCCATCCTCCTGTTTCGTTTTTCTCCTGACTTGTTTGCCATGCCTACTTGCTCTTTTTTTTAGTTAGTCCCCACATTACATCCTTACTCCCCCACATTGTTTCTCTGCTTCTGCTTTCCCCAATAACCTATCACAGCACTGGTTGTTGTGTGCCCTATTTGGTTGCTTTGACAACCCAGAATAAAGCCCAGAGTTCTTTTTTTCTCCATGCACCGTGTACACAAAGATGTTGGAATTATTCCTTTTTAATTTTTTTACAAACCTAAGGTTTATCTTAGGCTATAGAAAAGCTGTGTGTATGTACAATGTATATGCATATAGGAGTCTAAACTTTTCTCACATTTGTTGCACTGTGACAGACTGCTTTAGGTTTACTATCTGAAAATTGCTTAATCTCTTATTAGGCCACTGGCCAGTTTGGTGTAGTGGTTAAGGGTGCGGACTCTAATCTGGGAGAACCAGGTTTGATTCCCCACTCTGCCACATACAGCTGCTGGTGTGACCTTGGATCAGTCACAAGTCCTCTCAGGGCTGTTCTCTCAAGAGTAGCTCTCTCAAAGCTCTCAGCCTCACCTACCTCACAGGGGCCGCGGTCACACTCACCATTAAATCTATCCCTAACCCATCGCTATTATACCCCGCAGCTTTTTTACAACGAATTTCCTGATCAGACATCCTTCCATCCTTCAGTTCTAAGCAGCGTTGGTCCCGTCGCTGGTTGATCAGAGGTCTCAACCGGACCTCAATATTTGAGATGGCATTCCACACTCATGCAAGCGCAGTACGTGGGATATTGTGCTTGGCTTTTTTTTTTTAAAGGTGCCAGAAAAGGTGGGCGATCTGCCCCCCCCCCCTTTAAACACCCAGAAAGGAAGGGGAAGCCCAGGAGCTCTCTTTGCCGTCTCTCTGCCTGGCGGGGAGACAGCAAAGGTGGATGATCTTCCTCCCTCCCCATTTAAACACCCCACCGTAGTGTTTAAATGGGGGTGGGGGAGCACGGCAACTCTCTTTGCTGTCTCTCTGCCTGGTGGGGAGACAGCAAAGGTGGGTGATCTTCCCCCCCCCATTTAAACACCCTGACGTGGTGTTTAAATGGGGGGGGGAGCACGGCAACTCTCTTTGCTGTCTCTCCGCCTGGCAGGGAGACAGCAAAGGTGGGCGATCTGCCTCCCCCCGCATTTAGGAAAGGTCCCCTGTGCAAGCACCAGTCGTTTTCGACTCTGGGGTGATGCTGCTTTCACAAAATTTTCATGGCAGATCTTTTACGGGGTGGTTTGCCATTGCCTTCCCCAGCCATCTATACTTTCCCCCCCAGCAAGCTGGGTACATATTTTACCAACCTCGTAAGGTTGGAAGGCTGAGTCAACAATTGCTGGCGCAATGATATCATTTGGAGTGGGCTCTTGCAGGGAAGTGGATGTGCGCTTGCGACGAGTCGGCTACAATGGAGCGTTCAAACATAGAAAGTACGTGCAGGAGTTGTCAGAAGCATTCTTATTCCGGATTTAATGTACTATAAAAAAAGTCCGCGTCTCAGTCGTGGTAGTTCGGAACACGAACGAGCCAACGACCATTGCTAGATGCTGATGTTTGGACAACTGCATAAAATCTGACATGCATCTGGCTTTCATCCATACCCATCTTGTCAGTTTATGTGCGTCTGACCTCGGCCAGGGTGTCTGTTGTGGGTTGGGAAAGGGAAAGAAGATTGTAAGAAGACTGCAGATTTATACCCCGCCCTTCTATCTGAATCAGAGACTCAGAGTGGCTTACAATCTCCTATATCTTCTCCCTCCACAACAGACATCCTTGAGGTGGGTGGGGCTGAGAGGACTCTCACAGCAGCTGCCCTTTCAAGGACAACTCCTGCAAGAGCTATGGCTAACCCAAGGCCATTCAGCAGCTGTAAGTGGAGGAGTGGGGAATCAAACCCAGTTCTCCCAAATAAGAATCCGCACACTTAACCGCTACACCAAACTGGCTCTCGAATGAAGGGCAGAGACTCTGAATGAAGGGCAGGGTATAAACAGACTACTACTACTACTCTTCCTCTAATGACCAGTCTGACTGGTAGGGGCTTTTTGGTGAAGAAAGCCTTTCTTAACATCTGTTATACACAATCCTTGGAGATACCAGGGATTGAATTTGTGACTTCTTGCATGCTTGAGCAACAACTTGGTTATGTTTGAAGTCCCTTGAAGTCTTCAAAGATGAAAAAAACAAAACCAAACCCCAACCCTCAGCTTGTTAATAGGAAATGTTTCCAGGTGAAGACATTTGAGTTGACTTGGAAGTAGGTGATGGATTAAAGATAATTGAATAAAAGCAAATGTAATGTCTATTTTGGCTATAATTTTACATTTTAATTTTACACTGGACCAGAGGACTCTTTTCTTGTCATCACACAGAAAACAAATCCATGACTGAAGACAGAGGGAGTCAAATTGGAATGGAAAAGGGAATTAGACGCAGATGTGGGAAGAAGTAGGAATGGTGGAAATACTTTGCAATTTCTGCATAAGCTATACAAGTCTGCAGGACCTGGCAATTTAATTGGCAGTTAGCATACAATAATTTTAAGTACTCATCTGAACCACTTTCCATATGAGTGAAAAATTACCTGGTTGATCTTTTTAAATACAGATCTCTGGTGTATTGCCTTAATTGCCGTTTTGTTTTTAATTGCTACTTTGGCCTTATACTGGCTACTCTGTACTGTATATACTGTAGCAATCTACATATTAAAAATCATAGGGGATACTTTAAATTTTAAATAGATTATGCAGATTAATTCACATTCCTCTGACCTGTTATGATAATAGCCACGACCCTTAACAAATGTGTTTTAATCCAGAAACCTAGAAATGTTTTGCTGTTCTGTTGATACCATAGTAAAATAAAATTATTGCTAGGCATCCACTTGTAGGCAGAAGGTAAATGATCTCCTAGAACCTGAGAATGGGAATGGAAGGAATGCATGGAGGATATTTCCTCCTACAGCAAACTGCCCCTCTCCCCCAAAAGCTGCTTCTGAGGATTGGGGGAATCTTGGGAACAGAGCAGAATAAGAACATAAGAACATAAGAGAAGCTATGTTGGATCAGGCCAACGGCCCATCCAGTCCAACACTCTGTGTCACACAGTGGCAAAAAATTTTATATATACACACACACTGTGGCTAATAGCCACTGATGGACCTGTGCTCCATATTTTTATCTAAACCCCTCTTGAAGGTGGCTATACTTGTGGCCGCCACCACCTCCTGTGGCAGTGAATTCCACATGTTAATCACCCTTTGGGTGAAGAAGTACTTCCTTTTATCCGTTTTAACCTGTCTGCTCAGCAATTTCATCGAATGCTCACGAGTTCTTGTATTGTGAGAAAGGGAGAAAAGTACCTCTTTCTCTACTTTCTCCATCCCATGCATTATCTTGTAAACCTCTATCATGTCACCCCGCAGTCGACGTTTCTCCAAGCTAAAGAGTCCCAAGCGTTTCAACCTTTCTTCATAGGGAAAGTGCTCCAGCCCTTTAACCATTCTAGTTGCCCTTCTCTGGACTTTCTCCAATGCTATAATAACCTTTTTGAAGTGTGGCGTCCAGAACTGCACACAGTACTCCAAATGAGACCGCACCATCGATTTATACAGGGGCATTATGATACTGGCTGATTTGTTTTCAATTCCCTTCCTAATAATTCCCAGCATGGCGTTGGCCTTTTTTATTGCAAACGCACACTGTCTTGACATTTTCAGTGAGTTATCTACCACGACCCCAAGATCTCTCTCTTGGTCAGTCTCTGCCAGTTCACACCCCATCAACTTGTATTTGTAGCTGGGATTCTTGGCCCCAATGTGCATTACTTTGCACTTGGCCACATTGAACCACATCTGCCACGTTGACGCCCACTCACCCAGCCTCAACAGATCTCTTTGGAGTTCCTCACAATCCTCTCTGGTTCTCACCACCCTGAACAATTTAGTGTCATCCGCAAACTTGGCCACTTCACTGCTTACTCCCAACTCTAAATCATTTATGAACAAGTTAAAGAGCATGGGACCCAGTACCGAGCCCTGCGGCACCCCACTGCTTACCATCCTCCACTGTGAAGACTGCCCATTTATATTCACTCTCTGCTTCCTATTACTCAGACAGTTTTTGATCCACAAGAGGACCTGTGCTTTTACTCCATGACTCTTGAGCTTACTAAGGAGCCTTTGATGAGGAACTTTATTAAAAGCTTTTTGGAAGTCAAGGTAAACAACATCTATCGGGTCTCCTTTGTCCACATGTTTGTTCACCCCCTCAAAGAAATGTAACAGGTTAGTGAGGCAAGATCTTCCCTTGCAGAACCCATGCTGAGTCTTCCTCAATAACCCGTGGTCATCAATGTGCCTACTCATTCTGTCCTTGATAATGGTTTCTACCAACTTTCCCGGTATTGAAGTCAGACTGACTGGCCTGTAATTTCCCGGATCTCCTCTGGAACCCTTTTTAAAGATGGGGGTGACATTTGCTACCTTCCAGTCCTCAGAAACGGAGGCAGATTTCAATGAAAGATTACAGATTTTTGTTAGAAGATCCACAAGTTCAACTTTGAGTTCTTTTAGAACTCTCGGATGTATGCCATCCGGACCTGGTGACGCATTAGTTTTTAATTTGTCAATCAGTTGTAGGACCTCCTCTTTTGTCACCTCAATCTGACTCAGGTCTTTCAACACCCCTTCCAAAATTAGTGGTTCTGGGGCGGGCAAAAAGTTCTCGTCTTCCACAGTGAAGACGGAGGCAAAAAATTAATTTAGCTTCTCAGCCATTTCCCTGTCCTCCTTCAGTAATCCTTTTACCCCATGGTCATCCAAGGGCCCCACTGCCTCCCTGGCTGGTTTCCTACTTCTAATATATTTGAAGAATTTTTTATTGTTGGTCTTTATGTTTTTTGCAATATACTCCTCATAGTCCCTTTTTGCCTGCCTGATCACAGTCTTGCATTTGATTTGCCACAGCCTGTGTTCCCTTTTACTAATTTCACTTGGACTGGTTTTCCACCGCTTAAAGGAGTCCTTCTTACCTTTTACAGCTTCCATTACTTTGTTTGTTAACCATGCAGGCCTTTTCTTATGCCTGTTTGTGCCTTTCCTAACTTGTGGTATGTATTTTATCTGAGCTTCTAGGATTATAGTTTTAAATAGTGTCCAAGCTTCCCCAAGGGTTTTGAACCGTATGTACCTTTCCTTTCAGTTTCCTCCTCACATGCCTCCTCATCTCAGTGTATTTACCCCTTTTAAAGTTAAATGTGGTTGTGGCGGTCTTTTTGGACAACTCCCTATTTATACAAACGGTGAAATCAATAACATTATGGTCACTGCTCCCAAGTGGCGCAATCACTTTTACATCTCTCACCAAGTCTTGGGCATTACTTAGGACCAAATCCAGGATCGCCCCACCCCTGGTAGGTTCTGAGACCATCTGCTCCATAGCACAGTCATTGAGAGCATCAAGAAACTCAATCTCTTTCTCTCGACCAGAAAACATATTGACCCAATCAATCTGCGGGTAGTTAAAATCATCTATTACGACACAGTTTTTACGATTAGCCGCTATCTTAAAGCCTTCCATCATATTATAATCGTCCTCTCTCTTTTGATTTGGTGGGCGATAACAAACTCCCATAGTTAAATTTCCTTTTGGGCCCTCTATTTCAACCCAAAGCATTTCTAAAAGTGAATCTAATTCTCTGACCTCAGTCTTACTGGACTGTATACCCTCTCTGACATACAGAGCCACCCCACCTCCAACCCTTCCCTCCCTATCCTTCCGATATAGCTTATATCCAGGAATCACCGGATTCTCCTCATTCCACCAAGTTTCTGAAATTCCCACAATGTCTGTTTTCTCTCAACACTAAACATTCCAATTCACCAATTTTACTTCGAACACTTCTAGCATTCGCATACAAACATCTATAATTTCCCAGGCAAGCTAGGCCCACCACCTTCCCCTTGCCGCCTCGAGACTCTGGCAGACAGTCCATACTGTTTGTCACCTTCACAGTGGACAACTCTGGTCCGTTACCCGGTAGAAAAATAGCAGCTAACCCTTCATCTCTTTGAGACGAGTCCTCCCGAACCAGAGACATTTCATCTCCTGTCTGCTTTCCCCCAAGATTTAGTTTAAAAACTGCTCTGCCACCTTTTTAATTTTAAGCGCCAGCAGCCTGGTTCCATCCGGGGACAAGTGGAGACCGTCTCTTTTGTACAGCTCCCGCTTGTTTCAGAAAGCATCCCAGTGCCTAACAAACTTAAACCCTTCCTCCTTACACCATCGTCTCATCCACACATTGAGACTTCTAATTTGTGCCTGTCTCTCCTGCCCTGCACGTGGAACAGGTAGCACTTCTGAGAAGGCTACCTTGGAGGTCCTGGCCTTAAGTCTCCCGCCTAGCAGCCTAAATTTTTCCTCCAGGACCTCACGACTGCATTTCCCCACATCGTTGGTGCCAACATGCACCACAACCACAGGCTCCTCCCCAGCACTGTCTATCAGCCTATCTACTACACGCGTAATGTCTGCTACCTTCGCACCAGGCAGGCAAGTCACCATACGGTCAGTACGCGGTTTCGCCACCCAGCTGTCTACTTGCCTAAGGATCGAATCACCAACTACCAACCCCCCCGCCCTCTCCCCCTGCTCAGGGATGGTTCCTTGGCGCGAAAGGATTTCTGCTCAGCAACTGAAGAAGAGGTCCCTTCTGAGGGCGCATTCCCCTTATCCTCAGCACGGTGCCCTGTTCCCTCTCGACCCTCACGCTCTCTGGCAGCAACGGGGCTGCTATGTTCAGAGCGGGGCTCATCTAATACGCCCCCGAGAGTCTTCCCCAAGTGCCTAACTGACCGTCTCTGCTTCTCCAGGGCAGTCACCTCGGCCTCAAGGGTACGAACTCGTTTCCTGAGGACCAGGAGCTCCTTGCATCGAGCACACACTCAAGTGCAAAACACTGGAAAGCCCCCAACCCCCTGCTGGCATTCTGTCTTCATTATATATATATATATATATATATATATATATATATATATATATATATATATATATATATATATATATATATATATATTAAAATATACAGTCCTCTTTAAATGCTGTTTGTTTAAGTGGCTCCCCTTCTGGAGGGTCAACTTACCTTAACTTAACTTACCTTATTGGGAACTTACCTTATTGGGAGAACAAGGAAATCAGGGATCTGGGTTCCTGGTCCTTAGAGAGCCCCTAGGCGAAGAGCCACAGGTCAAGAGTCCTTTAGCTCTCGCCCTTCGGCTCGCGCCTTTGGCAAGGCGCAGCTTAAAATGCAAAGAGGGTGGAGCAGAGGCCCTCCTCAGCAATCAGCAGCAATCACTCTCAATCTCTTTCACCCTTAGCCCAGTCAACCAAACAAAGAGCAGTCAAGCAAACAAAGAGCAGTTCCCCAGCCATCACAACTCAGAATTTTAGGTGGCCCCACAAACCTCAGAATGAAGTCCTTCAAAACTCAGAAATTCTCAGCAATTTCTCCCGCTGTCTCAGCTATCAGAGCTGCTCTGCTCCTCTCAGACAAGAATGCATCCTTGGGAACTGTAACAAGGGGAAACAGCAGAATTTGCCTCCCTTCTTTACATGAGCACAAGAGAGCCAGTTTGGTGTAGTGGTTAAGTGTGCAGACTCTTATCTGGGAGAACCGGGTTTGATTCCCTACTCCTCTGCTTGCAGCAGCTGGAATGACCTTGGGTCAGCCATAGCTCTTACAGAGCTATCCTTGAAAGAGCAGCTACCTCACAGGATGTCTGTTGTGGGGGAAGAAGATAAAGCTGCTCTGAGACTCTGATTCAGAGAGAAGGGCAGGGTATAAATCTTCATATAAGGGAGGGGGGCAGTGATTTAGGAGATACACATCATACACATGTTCCTGAATGTGGATAGACACACCATAGAGGCATGATTCATGCTGACCTTACTTACCTGAGATATTTCGACCATGAACAAAATCAATCTAAAAAAAATATTTTGACGGTTCTAATTTATTCCTATAACAAAATGGGACTTATCCAATTAATTAACAGGCTGTTCTGCTTGCATGTATTCTAGAGGTCAGAAATGTTGTATTTTGTGTGTTGAATGATTTGACTTTATGTTGTATATTTTAATAATTTGTACCACTGAGGAAGGCCTTGTGACTGAAACACATTTAGTTTTAATGGACTTGATTATTGCTTATTATTTGTAATATATTAAAGTTTTGCTAATTTAACATACTGGACCCTATTATTATTTATCCCGTTATGAGTTTTGTTATCAGTGTTCTTGGTTACCTGGTTTATCTGAGTTGAAGATTTTTCTTCCCCTTTCTTTTTTGATTTTGCCACATGCTTTTCACCAGTGGAAGTTGATGAATTGTCTTCCAGGGCAGCCCAATGACAGATGCACACGGGAACATGTAGAAAATGTGTGTCTTCTTTTTGAAATGTTCGTTTTAGCAATGCTTTCCTTTTTTTAAAAAAACTGTCTCATGGGTTCAGGTAGCCAGCTCAAGGTTGACTCAACCTTCCATCCTTCTGAGGTCGGTAAAGTGAGTACTCACTTGCTGGGGGTAAAGTGTAGATGACTGGGAAAGGTAATGGCAAACCACCCTGTAACAAGTCTGCCAAGCAAACATCATGATGTGACGTCACCCTATGGGTCGGTAATGACTCTGCTTGCACAGGGACTACCTTTACCTTTTTTTTTAAGGCAAGCGTTAGCCAGAATCATAAACAGTCGAATTCTGCATGGTAGCCTAGAGAAGTACCTTTATTAGCAGAACATTCATGTTATCCTTCCCACATTACATATGTACACCTTAAGGCACATATTTGCATAGTTGTGTCTTCAAAGTAAGCCTGGAAATATCCTCTTGTTCAGGGAATCTTAAACAATAAAACCTGGCTTCTCGGAACTATCTTTAGTATATCTGTCCAGTGGCAGAAGACTGTAAAATTTCTAGATGTTCAAAGGGAATTTGAAGTAGAAAAACTTCGCAAAATGCGATTCCAGAATCCAAGGGCACAGTTCAGTGGTATGGAGCTGGCATAATGCTCTCCTTGTGTGCTTCTAGCAGCACAGCAGCTGTGCTAGAGGTGTGTAAAGGGCAAGAACTCCTTAACGGCCCTGTGGTTTGATTGTTAGCATTGCCTGATCTATTCTACACCCTTGTTTCCTTTGGGCTATTCAAGCCTTGTTATAAAATAAACATCACTAGTTTAAAAGGGACTAATGTCCATGCTTTGTTGGTTCTTTATCTTTCAGGTTGCTAAGCTTTTAAATACCGATGTGTATGTAGTACATAAAGAACTGGTAGCCCTATTACAGGATGAGTCACTAGAGGTAATAGCCTATTGTTCTGTATTTGTTGCTTGTGTTAATATCATTTACAATTATCCTAAACGACATTCTAACAAGCCAAAATAAGAAAGGCTTGATGGGATGAATCATTTCTGTTTGCTTCATGTTCCTAGTCATAAAGAATGAGGTAGGTGTTTGGTATAGATGTATCTGCGAGTGATGACTGAAGGCTTTTGACTTAGCCCCGTGTGACACCTTCCCAAGAGAGACAGATAAATACAGAGCCAAATGAACAAGTACAAGGGCAGGATACAAAGTAGTTTGAGAAGCCACACGCAAAGAGGAGTAATTAGTGGGTTGATATCAAGCTGGGGGGAGAGGTCAGCCTTGAGTTCAGTGTCATTCAACATCTTTGTTTACAACTTGGGGTTGCCAGAATAGTTAGTGTGCTTTAAAGATCAGCTAAAATGTCATTGTATTTGAGCAAATTGCTACACGTATATGAGCACCTTGTGTTTTGCAATGGCAGCCTGAAACTTATAAATGAGTGGATGATATGAAGCTGGGAGTATTTGACAGGACAAGCTAAATATTAATGTTCAGGATTCCTCAAGGAATACCTCTCTGCTTAGCACGAAACTTGTTTGCTTTGATTTTGTGTTTGGAAATTTTGGGACCTGTATCTTGAGGGGAGGCTGTAGAAGAGCAATCAATAGGAAGGAAAACTGGAAGAACTAGAGGTGTCCAGGCTACTCAGAACATGATTAAGAAAATATGCTGATCCTTTCCCAATATGTAATGTTAAGAAGAGGCAGATTTAAGTTATGCCATATAGGAAGAACTAAAATGTGCCAGAGGGTTAGCTATGTTGGTCTGTTGCAGTGTAAATAAACAGGAGTCTAGTGGCATCTTAAAGATTAACCAAATTTTATTCCAACATAAGTTTCCCTGGACTTGATTCTTCAGGTGTAATGAAAGCAGGCTCTACTCCATTGGTACTCAGTGGCTCAGGAGCCATTATTGGTCCTTTGATGTACTGCCTATGGCTCCTCCAAGCACTGTTCCTTGATGTGGCATGTGCCCCGTGTTTCAGGATAATGACCAAGGCCCTTGCCCAGTGGGGCTTATGAATGGCAGGTGGTTCAGATTTTGAAACTGCTGCAGCTGGAGAAATTGGAAACCTGTGAGTCCCACAGAGGTACAGGCCTCATGCCAGGGATGGAAATAAATGCGAATTGTGAAAAGGGCTGTCCACAAGTTGCAGACTGAGAACCACTGGTCAGTCCCATGAAACTTTATGCTGGAATAAAATTTTATTGGCCTTTGTTAACAAAGCTGCTGCATTGAGCTTTATGAAGTAAAGCTACAAGCATAGTTACTGAACAGATCAAGTCACTTTCGATGTTAATAGAATCTGTCTTTCAGAAAAACACAGAAACAGAAAATAGTGATTTAACAAGGCATCCTTCCTGTCAGCATAAGGATAGATCAGGATTCTTCCCTAACTAGACCGCTCTCTAGAGAAAAATTTATATATGAGCAAGACTGTCAATATTAGCTGTGTCGCATCAAGGAGAATATTAAAACAGCTATTGGAAATGTGAATGCTTCATCATTTCTTTACCCAGGTCTTAGATGCAGTAATAGGTCACCTTCCTGAAATTCTTGAACTGTTGTCTACTGGAGGTGAAGGTGGTGGATCAGAAAGCAAGGTAAGGCAGACAGACATGGTAATAGAATCCTCTTCTGAAGGAGAAAACTGTTTCTGAGCCCCATACTGACTTCTCTTGGCTTTCAAATATCACCATTTAGTGTAGTGAATGTTGTTAGCCACCCTGAGTCTGCTTGCGGAGAGGGCGGGATAGAAATTTAAAGTAATAAATAAATAAATAAATGCATATTTCTATATCAGTACAGTGTAGATGACTGGGGAAGGCAATGGCAAACCACCCCGTAAAAAGGTCTGCCATGAAAACGTCGTGATGTGACTGGTGTTTG
Source organism: Heteronotia binoei (assembly GCF_032191835.1). NCBI lineage: Eukaryota > Metazoa > Chordata > Lepidosauria > Squamata > Gekkonidae > Heteronotia > Heteronotia binoei. The sequence goes on along the minus strand of NC_083243.1, from coordinate 36,788,860 downwards.
CACAGGGGACCTTTCCTATATGAGTACAAGGTTTTGATTACGGATGCAAATATATATATGAAGCAGTTTTACTTCTAGTATTCAGGTGGCATGGCCAGAGAGTGCCAATTCCACTATAGAATTTCTTTCTGGAGATAGCATGCAGTCAGGAATTTGGTTGAGATCCAAAGAGCCACCTGTACATGCCTACCAGTACAATCTTATACAGCAGTATAAGTCAACTTCGACTGAAATAACTAAGTATAGGATAGTGCTTTAGGTCACCTGCACAAGTGCACTTTTTTCTTGTTTTATTTTTCATCTATGGCCCTTCACATCACATTAAGTATTGCACCACAAATTTCCCTAGTGTTTCTGAGTGAATTTTTGAAGCTGAAGGGAATGCAGTTTGAATGCCCTCCCTTGCTTTCTCCTTCCATCCTCATAAAGCTCCAGGAACTCTATGTATGGCCCACTGATCTTTCTTGCCCCCTGTTTTCAAACCCTTATGTTTTGGTCAAGGTAATGAAATGAAAAGAAACAGTTAATTCATTTTAACAAAAATATGCAAAGTTGCAAGGTGATCACGAGAAGGAAGTCTTTTTGGAGGATGGGATGCCAAAGGAAAGAGGCAGGGGGCCCAAAACTGGGATTGGGACTGAGGGATGGGGGAAGCTGTCCTGCTTTGTTTGCTCAAAGGCTGCAACATTTGTTTCCTTCCGTACTTGGTTCTGCTCTCTCACACTTACAACTGTACAAGCTTTCTTGGTGTGCATGCGAATTGATACCTGTTCTCATGTGTACATTGCTAGAAAAAAAAAAGATGTCTGAAGGTGTGAAGAGCAGATGTATATCTCAGGAACTGGCTGTTACCTGAGAATTAGATGTACCATTAACAGCAGTGCCAGGGGAGTATTTCCAAGTTTTTCAGGTTCCTTATCTGTAAAATACCAATTAATGCCTTCTGACTTCATATGTGTAGCATAAGATGTGCAGTTTAGATTATATTTATTTATAGAAGGCATCTCCATTTTGTCCTGCCCAAGTAAATGTTCAGTATTGACTATACTGCTGGCATTGACTGAAGTAGATGCATGTAAGAGATTTGGGGTTTTTTTAATGGAATAAAGCAAAGTATATAAACAGGACAGACATTAAATAAATACCTATAAGCAAAAAAACCCCTCTATTCCTTTTGCCTGCAGCTGTTCAATGAACAAAGAAGACATATATTTTTAAAATGCAGTGAATAGCAGAAGGATAAAATACTTCTTAACCCTTGACTTGATCCTGAGAAAGTCCAAAAGTGATGAAGGATCAAACAGCAGGGTTAAAGTTGGGGATGTGGTGAGAGGCACAGTAGCAAGAGCTTCTCCTGCAGGACAGGTGTGCCTGCCTGTTTGATCAGAATGTGGAGAGAAGCATAACACCATGACAGCGGGTTAACTGAAAAAAAAAATCCTTATCCATGTCTAAAACCTTTTCCATTGAATTCCTGTTTGGGGGATTTGTGGCTTGGACTGCGACTGTCAGGATGGAATTTGGGCAAACAAAGCGGGTTTTGCTTATACAAGCCCATTTTTTTTTAATAGTACAAACCATGACATAATTAACATTTCCCTCCCCCCCACCCCTCTGTAGCTATTGAATTTCCCAGAGTTGATCCCAGCACTAACAAGAGCGGAGCAGAGAGCAGCCACCTCTTTGAAATGGAGGACTCACGAGAAACTACTACAAAAATATGCCTGCCTGCCTCACATCATCTCAAGCGATCAAATTTATTACCGCTTTTTGTACAGGATGCTGACAATCGTTATGACAAATGTAAGCTCCTTGCGTGACCCTATCTTCACTTATTGAATTCCAACACTTATTTATTGGGTTATATTTCTCTCTCAAGCACATCTCCTTTCTCTTTGAGATGAGAACTGCAATTCATGGTTTCCACTGAACTGGTAGACCTTGGCCTGGGCTATACCAGCTCAGGCTGCGGATGAAGGTTCTCCCAAAGAAAAGTAAATCCATGCGCATATAATGCTAACAGGGCAAGGAAAAACTGGCTTCGAACTCTTTTCCTGCCATTAATTTTTTTGTGCGCAGGGAAACTTTTGCATGGAAGAGCATTCAGTCGTCATCTGCAATCACAACGTGGTGAAGCCAGATACAGGTTTAGCAATTCATTGTGAAGTAGTTCCTACTATACGACATGCACTTGGATTGGTTTCTAAACCAGTTGACAAAGGCAGTCAGCATTCAAGGAAGGCGTATAATGGCTCCCCATTGAATTGCTCACTTGCTTGTTTATGTCATTTATAGTCTTCCTTTCTTGGAGAGATTTAAGGCATATTACACAGTTAGAACTGATGCAGTAGGAACTGTGTAATACATAGAACCAGCAATGGAATAGAAACTGGATTACATAGTTAGAGAATGCACAAAATCAGAGAGCTCAGCAGCAAAAATAGTATAATCAGGTTAAATCCAGCCAGATTTTTAACCTAATCTTGACCAATTCCTTTCCTTATTGAAGCCCCCATCCCACATGTGTTTAGTCCATGCAGGCCCCACGATTCCCAGCATTGGTGGTCAAAGGGGATTGCTTCCTCCCTTTTTTCACCAACGCAATGTATGCAATGAACACTGCCTAAAATTTCACAGAGCACAACTGTATTCCCTTTATTTATTTTTTAAAAAGCTGAATAATTCTGTTTTATACATTTGGAAGATTGATAGAAGTATAGGAGCTTTCCAGACCTCCTGAGGTAGTCTGTTCAACACCCTGGAGCCACGCCAGGCTCAGCTCAACTAGGCTACTAGGTTAAGTTTTCTTTTCTCCCACTCCTTGCATGCCTGTTGCCTTGGATCTCAGCTCACATAATTGCACAAATAATAACTGGAATTCATTCAGAGGGTTTCCTTTCAAGGGCTCCTAGTACAGCTGGTGTTCCTGAACAAAACCATATTTTGGAAAAGAAACCCCAGAGGTGCAGCGTAATATGTAAAGTGGTTTCTTTGGCTGGCGTGATCCATGCTGGTGATGAATGGCCACTGAGAAAGGCTGCAGGAGGCCCACTGAAGGATCCTGATACCTTCTGCCTAAGAAGTTGGAACTTTGTAGCTGAGGAGGACTATGCTAGGGACTGGAGAGGCCATTCCTTCCGCAGGAAGCATTGGGGAGGGGGAGTAACTTAGAGATGGCGATGCTGTAGCCCAGTAGTTTCTCACAGCCATCCTATAAAATCGGTGGCAGTCATTTTGATGACTCACGATTGCCATTTATCCCACCACAAGCCAGCATAGATCTACTTAATCTGTTGATTTGCACACGTCATATATAATACAAACAAATAAAGTATGAATCAGTTTGAAATGCAGGATGAGGGCCCAGGAGGCCCTCTAGGCAGTGGGTTGGAGAACGGTAATGAGATGAGGCAATCCTGCTCTCAGCCCCTGCCCCCTTCCTGTTTCTTGGCAGAAGCAAAGCACTGTATTTATTCCTGTGGGAGAAGAAAAGGGGGAGGGGGAGCTGGCATTAGCAAGAGCTCTCCTCTGCTCTCAAGTTCGGGTTTCCTTGTGAGGCTTTTGCAGACAGTACTGAGGAGATGGATTGGCGCAGGGGGAAGGAGAGGATTGGTAGCAGCAATGGCTTAGATTACGAGTTGTTGTGCAGAGGCCAGTTTGCCCTTCGTTTTGCAGGCAACCTGTCTCTTGGTCACAGTCCAGCTTGACTAAGGGATGCAAGCTTGTAGCTGAATGTCTGGCTGTCATGGTGATGACAGCCTGGAACACACAACAGCTTCACATATTCATTGAACATGCTGGGTGGGAGGGAGGGCAGGCAGGAGTGTGCCTGGTCGTCTGCAGGGTTGGACTGTGCAGATGAAGTAGCCACGTGAACATCCACTCCCTGTGATCAGCGATGCTGCTCTCCAAATGTCACTGTTCGCAGTGAGGGAGGGTTTGCACAGCCACTTTCTCCAAGTGGTCACCCCTGTAGACGACCAGGCAATCAAATGGAGGAAGGGGGTGGGGCCAGCTTGCTCATGCCTGCTCTCCCTCCTCATTCAGTGAATGCATGGAGCTGGGTTTATGTGTGTGGGATGCTAAAAGCAAAGAGGGAGGGAGTGACATCTGCTAGATCTTGAATTGTTGGCCTCTTACCAAAGGAAATCTATTCACGTGTAATAGGGGATAATAATTTCTGCTGAGCGGGTTCCAGCACAGAATACAGAAAACCACAAGGTCTAATTAAGGAGGGCTTTTTTTGTTTTAGCATGAAATGTACTGGAAGAAACTTCCTCCTCCCTCAGAAATTCAGATTCATTATTTATTGGGAATCATTATTTGCCACTTTGCTGTTCGATAGTTAACCGCACTTTTATAAATTAAAGAAACAGGTGGTCTCTTCTCTTGGGCACAGACATAGTTTAAGCTCCATTGGTTGCCTTGGGGCAGCAAAAACAAATTGCTCTGTTTAAACTTCTCAGAGGATTGCCCTTTTATCTTTGTTCCCATGCATTAGGACCATGGCATCAGTGGCCCCTGTGCTGTTTGCCTTACCTGCGCAGCCTGCTTCAGTCACTTCAGCAGATGAGGCACATCAGCCCGGCATATGAACACAAAATCCCAACCCCTGGTCACCCCCTTGGCCTTTTTAATTCATGAAGAAAGTTAACAAAGTTGCACTGACTTCACAGAACTTTCTCTCCACTCCATGATTGTCTCCACATTTGAAAAAAATGAGAGGGTTTCTTTGTTTTGTTTTGGGGCTGGGTTGGGTGTATGCGTGTGTGGTTTATTTCTGGTCAAAGCCAGTTTGGATTCATGTTTCTGAAGTGAGAGTATCAAAGCTTCAGGTGCTTTCTACTTTCCATGATCCATACTGTGTACTTCTCATTATTTGTGCACTCTTCATAAGGCATGATGCATCCTTGAATACTTGTAGAGACTCTCATGAGATTCACTGTATGTTCATTCTTTCTCAAAGAATGTCTTGCCCGTGCAAAAAGCAGCTGCTCGAACCCTATGCATTTACTTACGCTACAATCGCAAGCAGGAGCAAAGACGCGAGGTCATTCAGAAACTGATTGAACGTGAGTCATTTTTTCTTTATTCTGAGAAGTGCAACATACTTAAGAGTGAAAGGGAAAATGATTGTGGCTAGGGCTAGGCTTGATTTAAAATCAGGTGTTGGTGGTCAATAAGAATTTTGCTGTGTGACCTTCCATGCTCTCAGCATCTTGTTTGGACTGCTACATACACAGTGTTAGTGCACCAAAGATCAATGCGGCTGGTGTTACTTTGCTGTGCTGCTATTGTATGTATAGTGGTATCACATGTGAAGCAGTCCAGCTTAAACCAAGACAGCGGGCATGGGTAATCTTGCACAATAAATTCTTGCCGTAGTATTACATTCAAATTGGCCTTTAAACATGGGGAGTCTGTACCTGAGTGGTACTGTGAACACTTAGCACTCATACTGCTTCGGCGGGGAGGGTGGGATATAAATAAAATAAAATAAAAATAAAATAAATAAAATACTGTCCCAAGGTATCATACTGATATCTTCTGTTTAAAAAAATTTCAACTATCTGGGCTTGGGGAGAAGCCTGCCAGATACTTTAAAAAGCCCAGTCTCATCAGAGTAGGCAACGAGCCCATGAATGGACCGACAGTTTTGTTTCATCTAGGTTATAGGTCCCTTTACTTCAGTATGCTCAGAGCAATCAGAAGACATTCTCTCTCTCGGCTTGACTTCACGAACGAAGATTTAAGAAGGGTGCAGTAGTCCACGTCTGCTGCAGGCTCGCTGGTGGCTGACAAGACCAATGCGGGACAGGCAGATCCGGCCACAGTGGCTGCAGGGAAAAGTCTGATTTGGGGTTGGTGCTGTAGCAGTGCGATTTTTCCTCAATCTCCTTTTGTCCTCAAGACCAACTATGCGTGCGTTCTCAAAGGAAGAGACAGCCTGGTGGATGGTGTGCCTCCATGCTTTGCGATCTGAGGCTAGGTCAGACCACTGGTGATGGTTGATGCGACAGGTGCCAAGGGATTTCTTCAAGGAGTCCTTGTACCTCTTCTTTGGTGCCCCTCTATTTCGATGGCCGGTGGAAAGTTCGCCATACAGAGCAATCTTGGGAAGGCGGTGGTTTTCCATTATCAGGGCCAAATTCACACCTGATAAAAATAAAGAAAAAACACTTGCTAGAATTATACCAGCTTCCAACAGGTACAGCAAAATCCACCAATACATCCTTCAAATCTGCAGATAAGGGTTTGTGTGTGTGCGTGTTGCTACTCTGCAGTGTATTCAAGAAAGTAGCTATTCTGTGGAAGATTTATTCTACACTGTGCCACTGGATCTCGCATTCTTGCATAGCTGCCATAGTTTTCAATAAGTAGAACATCAGAGGCTTCAGTTTAAAAATGCTGAATATTAAACTTCCTGAAAAAAATTATCAATAATGTAGGGAAGATTTAAATAATGCAATAACAGTTGACTGGCCTGACTTTCTGATCTGTACTTGTAAGTCTACCCAAAAGACTACAGAAAGGATGAGAGGCGTATGATGACTCTTAATGTTCACACATCTAAATTACCTGGTAAATGCCATGGAATATATGTCAGTTACCATTCCAGACATTACCTGTAGTCCTAGGAAGTTGTAATTTTCCAGAGGTCTCCCCAAACAGAGAAAACAAGATGCTCCAGTAGAGATATAAAGCTGCCAATTTCAGAAATTGAACTGGGCTTACAGGTTCCCTCTACTTCACTTTCTCTTTGAAGTGAGGTTCATCCTCTTTCCTTATCAGCCTTTACCATGGTTTATAGTACAATTCTCAGCAGAGTTACACTATCCTAAGCCAATTTATTTGATTTAGAAGACTGTAACCTCTGTTTAGGATTGCATTCTTAAATCTTACATACGATCAATACAAACTATGTTTAATGCTAACTATGACCAGTCTTTAGCCAGATTTAAAACCAGTGTTTGGGACTGGTTTGCAAGTTTTCATTAAAATGGAATCTGGGTAGTATGCACCATGGTTAGTACAAGTGCAGATGTAATGTACAGCCATGGTTAGCCCTGACACTGTGAGGATCTTCACAGCAGAGAGGGCAAGAGGTCGAAGGAGGACCAAAGAGTCCAGTTCCTGCCAAACACTCCCTGTTTGGCAGTGTTAACTTCTGCAGTAGCCACTTGTCTTGATGGTTATTTTTTCCCACTTCATTGCAAATGATATGAAGCACTCTTCAGGATCAGTATGACTGTAATGAGGCACCCCATTACATTGCCTCTGAGATTATTGATTAGTACTTATGGGATAATTACACATGAGATTTTTATGCATTTCTTCTGAAAAAAAAATCTGCAGATGGTGATTATGCATTTCTTTTGAACAACATTCTTTCCCCAGAACTGGGCCAAGGGAAAAGCTACTGGAACAGATTGCGGTTTTTAGACACTTGTGAATTCATCATAGAACTCTTTTCCAAATCTTTTTTCTGCGAATACTTCTTTCTTCCGGTGCTTGAACTTACGCATGATCCAGTAGCAAACGTGAGGTACATACCAACTGACAAAAAAAGATAATAAAATACTTTGCATGGCTTTTTCTTCAAGTTCCTTAAACCTGTTTTATGATGATGTATAATGCAGGTTCATTGGGAAGCCTCCAATTTCTCAAGTGTAACTGTACATTAAACTTCCCATATGTTAGCAGGCTATATAGTATAAGAATGTGCATTTCATCTCTGTCCAGAGCCTCCTTTGCTTTTGGCTTTGCCCTGACTCAGTTTCTTGGTCATACTGCAGTGGATGCATGAGAGTGCCAGGAGTTCAAGTGTTGGACAATGATTTGGGTAGACACAGGTTCAGATCCCCACTCTGCCACTCTAATCCCCTAGATCCTAGTCCAATACACTGACCATTACACCAGCCCATGTGCAAAGCCAATGAAGAGGCCAAGTGCTGACCACCTGGACTCTCAGTGGCTTCCATCACATCCTTTGTTATATAGAAGATGGACAGCACTGGGCCAAACTCTTTGCAGCAAAGGCAAAACCTCTGTGATGTAATGGAGAGATCCACAGTATGTGGGTAAATTTAGCCCTATCCCAAAAGTTTTCCTAAATACACCCTTTTAATCCTCCCCTCTCCATCCCTGTAAGTCAAGGGCTTCAAATTCACGCTTAGTGGAAGAGACAGTGTTGTTTTTGAAGATGTGACCAACCCAGAGAGCATTGCATTTGTGAGCTACGTTTCTCTGGCATTGCCTTGCCTGCTGCCTAAAATAATCTCTGTTTCTTGTAGCACAGAATCAGCAGTGTATGGGCTTTGCTGCCTGATTGAAATGGCCACAGGACATTAAAAAATGACATAGTGTTCTGAGATGATAAAAATGAGAATCCACAGAAGTAGTAGTCCACTATATCTGGGTGCAGGACTAACTGTTTTGAAGTCTACCATTTGAATTATTTCTGGATTCAAAAAAATATGTATTAAACTGTGTGCTTTAAAAAAAATGGGACTGTGATATTGCTTAGGGGGGAAGGAAATGGTATTGAGAGGACAGGGGTCTGAACATTTTCCAAATGGAACAAAGTGAGGTGGGTTTTTTGTATTTCCTTCCAGATGATGTAACATAGAAGCATGGACAGAGTAACTTCTTGAAACTGAAAGGCAATTACTATGCCATTTAAAAATATACATTTTTGCTCACTGTACGCATAAATAGTGTCTGTTGTTTATTTCATAGAACTACCCCATTCATTCAAAAATAAGAATTCCATTTAAAGTGTCTCCAGAGGCAAAAGACAATTAGCGATTAGAGTCACACACCAGTAAGTCCATAATGGATATGCAGAGGGGCTAGTTATGTTCCAGTTGTTTATACTCATATATGTGCATGCACACTTTATGACCACAGGGCAGCCAGCACCTTAAGGGTGTCTATTAAGTGGCATTATATCCAATCACTCTTCAGTGTTCAGTGTTGAGGCCTCTGTTGTCTCCTGAAATGATTTAGCAAACTTTACAGGTTTTATTGCTTTTTTAACTTTCCTTTATAATGTTTATCAATGGATCATTATAGGGCAGGAGAGGCAAAATCTGTTAGTGTTCATTGGCAAGGAAGGATGTACTTTAGCATGTCTGTATTGTACAGTACCAATCATGATGTTAAAAGAACTCATGAATGGTGTGACCCCTATCCCCAGAGGTCTTAAACTTCCATTCACAGAGTCAAGGCAAAGCAAAGGGAATTTCTGAGGAGTAGCTCATAAAGAAGTCATGGATCATGGGGCTGAGAGTTAAAGCCATTTGCCAAGATGGCTATGCCTTTAAATAGCTATAGACTATCCCAAATTTACCAAAATAGGGTAATGCACACACAAACAAACACACAATTTTAAAAAAACAAACCTTTCCTTGCCTGCTTTGATTAGATCTTCATGTCTTCCCCCACCCCTCCTGCTTCCTGCAACAGAATGAAGCTTTGCTATTTATTGCCAAAAGTGAAATCTACCCTCAAGGTCCCAACTGATAAACATTTGCTGCAGCAGCTGGAATTATGTGTCAGGAAACTTCTGTGTGAGGAGAAAGACAAAGATGTCCTCAGCATTGTGAAAAAGGTAGGGGGAGCTGTTTCTGCTTTTTGTTCTCTCCCTAATATTCGAGTAACAGGTTTCCTGAGTAGTTTGCTGGCTCTTCAGATAAAGAAACAAACTGTAAAGATTTCCATAAGTCCAGCAACTAGCACTGTGGGGGATTTTTAGATAGAATGGGGTTTTGGTGAAATTTGGCATTTTGGAGAAAAAGAAATTTTGACATAGTGGTGACAAAGTGCATCAACTTGTAAAATGATTCAGAAAAGAGAGTAAAGATGAATTTTAAAAACTGGTTAATAGGGGAGAGGGCGGGGGAGGAACTAAATGATTGAAAGCAGTAGTGACTCAGCCCGAATGATGGCCAGACCTTCTAATGACATCTGAACCAGCAAACTATGGTGTTTGCTTTTCTCCAAGTCAGGGTTGTAAATCAACTTCACTGTGGCTGGCCATCCCAGATTTGGATGAAAAGTGTCAGCTGTAGCTTCGCAGCTAAAACTATGGTTTATGGTAAAACAGAACTGAATTGTAGTGCAGAAGGGGAGAGGGAAAGGAAGGAGAGAGCATGCGAGCACATGGCTCATGCATGTAATGGCAAACAAAACTTTGAGGATGCAACCTATACCGAGATGTTCTCTGTGCGTTCCATTCTCTTTGCAATAATGACCAATTTGGACTCCTGCAAATTAGGGCAGATATAACTTATAGAGCTTGCTGATGAAGTCATTAGCCCTGCAAAGACTGAGCTGATGCACATCATAATGAGTATTGTGTGGACCAAAGTAGTCTAAACAGCAGATTGTTAACTAGTGTGATCAGCAAACAGTCTAAAAGAAGAATTGTTGCTTTATGTGAATAGCCATTCCTAAAACTGTGTTCACACAAATACACTTTTTGTGTGAACTGGTGCCTCCATCTGGATAGGAGCTATAAAGGTAAAAAGGTTGTTCCCTGTGCAAGCACCAGTCGTTTCCGACTCTGGGGTGACGTTGCATCACGACGTTTTCATGGCAGACTTTTTATGGGGTGGCTTGCCATGCCTTCCCCAGTTATCTACACCTTCCCCCCCAGCAAGCTGGGTACTTATTTTACCGACCTTGGAAGGATGGAAGGCTGAGTCAACCTTGAGCCGGCTACCTGAACCCAGCTTTCACTGGGATCAAACTCAGGTCGTGAGCAGAGTTTAGGACTGCAGTACTGCAGCTTTACCACTCTGCACCACGGTTTCTGAAATCTGCATGATAATGTTGGTCTGAGAATAATTTTGATCTGGCCACATGTTCAGCGCACATGTATGAGCTCTGGTTCTCTTGAACAGCATGTCGGCATAATGCTGCGCAGGTCAGGCACTGTAAGGGGAGCTCACTTGCATTGCCTATATTGCTCCATTCCTGACCCCTGGACAAGACTACATGCATTAAAAGTCTGGGGATAAGAAAATTAGAATCAGAGTTGGAGGGGTCCTCCAGGGTCATCTAGTCCAACCCCTTGCACAATGCAGCAAATGCACAAATACAAATAGTATCTGCTTCTAAGAAATTAATACTTTAGAATTGGCTAAGAGTTTATTTTTTAAAAAAGCATTCCCACAATGACATTTATACACTTTTACAGATGGTGTTAGAACTGGACAGAATTGAATCTTCTATGGATGCTGTAAGTGTCTCCTCCTGTGATTCTGGAAAAGAGCAAACTGCAACCATTGGCATGCTTTCTAACTGTTTATTTGGTTAACTTTTTAAACAGTTTCAGAAGAGGTATTATGAAAATGATCTTTTGGACCAGCAAAAGGAAAGAGAGGAGCATCTTCTCTTGGAAATGGTATGTTTACCAAGATATATGCTTACTGCATATTATAAAGATTACTCAGTGAATCCAGAAAAAAAAGACATTAATTAATTTTCCCTCAAAGGAGGCTTAAAAACTAGAAGTCTGAAACATTTCTTAGGCATATCACCAAAGACATAATGGGCTGGTACGCATGTGTTTTCCAGTTTGCGAGCTGTATTTTGAAAGATTAGGAACAAGGCTCACTGTTTTAGGTTACATCTGAACAGAGTAGGAGTCAAGTATCACCTTAAAGACCAACAAAGTTTTATTCAGAATGTAGGACTTTCATATGTAAGCATTCTGAATAAAACTTTGTTGGTCTTAAAGGTGCTACTTGACTCCTACCCTATTCTACTGCTTCAGACCAACACGGCTGCCCGCTTAGGTTACATCTGTACTAACAAATCTGTAATAACAAATTACTGCCTTCCAACCAGTACTAGAAACCACAGTTTGAAGTTGGTTTCCAATCCGGTTTGTAAAGGAAGCACAAAGCATAGTTTGCTGAATCAAATGCAATGACAATCTATAATTTGCTTAAACCAAAAGGTAACAAATTGACTCTGGTGTGGAAGAGGAAGTGGGAGGAATGGGAGGTGTGGAAGAGGATGTGAATAAGCGCAGGGTTTGTTCCTCCTCCTTCAACCTGGGCTCAGAGAATTAGAACCACCCTACGTGTGAACCAGCCTTGTATCAATGAGGAGAAAAAAAATTCCTAACAGTAGCAAAGCTGGAACTGAAGGGAGCTTTATATTTGAGATAGAGGATATGGCAGCTGCATTCTTGTCTGCGTAGACATCTAAAAATTACATGCAGGAGAGAGTAGTGTGTTGGCACTGTCACCCAGGGTTTGATATCTTTTGTAATAATATTTACTGCTTGATCTATGTTCAAAGCACTTCACCTGTCTCTGTAATGCATACAACAGCCATGAAAAGGAGGGGCTTACTACTGTCTCCAAGTTGGAACTGTGGAGAATAATGAGTTGGATTCAAACTAGACAGATCCGTGGAGGCAAGCCTTTTTTCCCATGGAGGGTAATTTTCCTGCCCGAGGAATAGAATTTCAGGAGGCATTTTGGGTTGCCTTGGGGTGGGGGGTGGGGATTGTGCTCCTTGGGTAGAAATCTTTGCCTCCCCAGAGATGTCAAGTCTGGATCCAAGCCACATTCCTGCCTCTAAGGCCATTCATGGCTGCAGCAACATTTGCTTGAGAGCCTTCCTGATCCATCCTTGTAATTGTTCCAAGCTTTTCATCATATGTTTCTTGGGCAAACTTTTAACTTGAAGACTGGTTGAATGGGGTAGCTTTGAACTCAGTATTCACTATCTGGAGGTACACCATCATTAAGCAGCATGACTATAGTTTAACAGAGGGAAAGCTGAAAAGCTGTGCTTTTTAAAAAAGAGCTCTGTATGGCATTACTGTGTGGTTTTATCTGTTCTTATTTTAAAAAAAAATTGAGGGGGAGCTATCTTTTTTTTTAAGTGAGGGGGAGGTATGCATTCTGGTCTTCTTTCAGCAATCCTCTTTTTAATCACAGATGACATAATAGTGTTCAAAGGTTCATCTTTCTCTCTTTGGATACTGATTGGGTTGGAAGCGTATTTATCTATGGGTTGCTGCCAACCGCATTTGGATGTCAGGTTTCCATTACCTCTGTTGTTAAATTGTTTCCACAACAGGAACAATTAGAAAAAGAGAAACAGCAAAATGAGGGCAGGTCTGCCAGTATGAGCGATAAAATATATGAAAAGAAGCGTAAGTGGTGTTTTTGCTTTCTTTTACAAAAAGTTTAATTCCTTTTCATGGAGGGCTGATGAAGTGGAGCCGTTAAGGGTTATTTCTGAATTGTTCTGCCAGTGTCGTTCAATGACAAAATACTAATGATGGTCGCATTGGTTAATGAGAATTCCTGCTATTAATTTACTATGAGGAGTACGTTGCACATCACTATACAGCCCAGTCCTATGGAATCCTTTGACGTGTGCCACTAGTTTATGCATTCTGAAGTAGAGTTGGTTTCTTGGCAAAGAGAAAACTCATTTCTGACCATCACTTCAGGCAATACTGTGCAGTGATTTCTATGTATTTATTAAAATCATGTATATCCTGCCTTTGCCCAGGGTTCAAGGTGGGTTTTCATTTCTAGAAATAGGGAAGCTGACATCTTATAGGGCCACACTGCATCCACAACCAGTAATTAATGTCCTTGCCTTCCACAACCACAGTGTCCAACAAACCATGGTTCGCAAGTTGGAGCTTAATCTAAACGTTTCATCATTCCTTTTTCAGTGTGACTCCACTCCTTCCCTCTTCACTTCTTGGCACGGACCATTGTTTTGTGCTATGTATGGACTCATGCAAGCCATGGTGCTCTCATGCACTAGGGAGTGAAACTATTTTGAAATGGGTTTCAGAAACAAGATGTGCCTTAACCATGATTTCCATCGGTGTGCATGAAGCACAAAGCCATGGTTAACAATAAGAGGTGGGTGGGGAATCCTTCCAGATGGAAGAGAGGGAACATGTGTTCATTAGGATGGTTTCTGATTTGCAGGCCATGATTTACCAGGAGGCAGTGTTATTTATTCATTGGGCCAATGTCTTGTGCTGTTCTCTTCCAACAACCAACCTGGTTCAGCTGCAGAGCCCAAAGCACACTTTATACCCCTTTCAGTGAGCTTCAAAGATAAGCTTAAAATTGAAACGCTAATAGTGTACAATCCTAAACAGAGTCACTCTTATATATCCACTGAAGATGGAGTGCTTAAAAGGTGTTAACGTTGTTTAGAATGGCACTGTTAGTTCCATTTCTGTATTCTCGCAGATAACCTCACATCTCATTACAAATGCTGACCCATGGTTCTCCAGTCTCCCTGGCTCTTCTGCCATAGTTGAAAGCTCACTAACAACAGTAAGGGAGATAGCTACGGTCTTACATGAGCCCTTCAGTAGCACTGGACTGAATTAATATTTTGTTAGCTAAGAAGGAGGATAGTTGAAACTTTCTTTGAACAGATCTGGAATTGTGCTCATATGTGTGTATGTGGCTGGATGTATTTTATACTGTGTTATCTTGATGAATGGATGTTATTGTAATATAACATTTGATAAAAACTAAACAGGGACACTGCTGAAGTTTTCAAGATGGTTTATTAATTGTTAAGATACTATACACAGGAGATTCTTTGTTGTTTTCCTTGATGGTTGAAAGCCCAACAGATTCTTCAATGAAGTGATAGGCTAATAAACGACCCTAGAATAAAAGCTATCTGACTTATTCTAAAGTTTGAGGGTTGTTGTGTAGAATTTTAAAATATTAGTACTGTCTCTTTCTGCCATAGAACATTCTGCAGTGCTTTATTTCTTCAGCTAAAGCTGAGCTGCAGTGCTTAAAATATCCTTTGTTTTAGGCAGAGACAGTAAAACGTCATCAACTTTGACCAAGAGCATACCGATGTCTGTTTCTGGAAATCCTTCAGGTTCTTCTACAGGTAAGGGGGGGGGGTGGAAATCTCTTCCACATATATTTTCCTCAGTGCAGCAAAAGTAAGAAAACACAGGTACGAAAGCACCGTAATTTTCTTGTATTTACTGACTATTGTATGTACATGTGAAGCCTTCTTATGCTGAAGCTGCCTCTTGGGCTATCTAAGCTCAGTATTACCTACTGTTAACTGGCAGCAACTCTCCAGCGTCTCATTAAAAGAAAGAGCTTTCCCACTACCTGCTGTCTGTGATCCTTTCAAGTGAGGATGCCAGAGATGATACCTGCAGCATTCTGCATGTAGCTGTGCCTCCCACCAGACCTCCCACCCTTCTCCTCTCTCACAGTACGGAACACTTGATGATCAGTAGAACAGCCCTGTATATCCTGACTCCTCTGTATGCCCTTGTTGTGTCACACTGCTGGACAAGCTCTTCTTGCAAACACTGATGCCATATTTCTTTTCAATACCCACTAGGTAGTTGGGAATTGTAGTCCTCAGCATTCATGCCTATCTGCAATCATGACAGGTGCCGTCTACTTGACCATTAGCCAGCAGGTCAAATGTGGTATTTCTAGCAACCTGGCCTGCTGATTCTGCTTCTCTCCCAGCTGATTGCTCAGGTGTTCTGCGCATGTGTCTGGTACAGATTGTTCTACTTGAAGTCCCCCTGACTCATGCTGGGTTCTGGAAATCCTGGTCATGATCATGCTTCTTATATCCAACAAATGCAGATGTGAAGGACTGCACTTAAAAAACAGGTTTCTAGTGCAGCAGAATCAGCAATATGGGAGGTGAAGGGTTAACATTCCACTGAAATGGAGCGCTTGAGTTACAGGTTGCTCTTTGTTTCTGATTGGCCAGCAGCAGCTGAAAGAATAATATGATCAGCTGAATGCTGAAGAGAGTTCATTTCAGTTTGGTTCATTCCATTCTGTCCATTGGAACCATTCTGAAGGCAGTCGGTTGATTTCTGGCAGAGTTTGGAGTCAGTGAGCCTGACAGGAAAAGTCAGACAGGTTCACCTTAGAGCAGGGGTGGGGAACCTTTTTTCTGCCAAGGGCCATATAGATATTTGTAACGTCATTCACGGGCCATAAAAAATTATCAGCTTAAAAAGTGTGCGCTGAGGAAGAATGATTCAGGCCATCAAAATGAATGCAAATAATTGTTTTTCTATTTGAAGTCATATGGGGAGAGCCTAATCTGGCACACACACACACGGCCTGCCACCCTAGGCAAATGCATAGACCCAGGGCTTTTTTGTAGAAAAAGCCCAGCAGGAACTCAGTAGCATATTAGACCATATCCCCTAATATTAGCCTATTAGGTCACACACTCATTATCATATTAGGCCATATCATCTAGGATAATCAAGTGCAAACTGAACTGTGACAGTAACTTTTCCAGGCCCTGCAGCAATTTGGCCTGCCAGCCAGGCCCCAGGAAGGCTGCTGCACAGTACATTTAGGCCCTGTGATTCCCTCCTGCCTGGCCCTGGGGAGACTGCTGCACAGCGTGGCTGGGCCACACAATCTTTGCTGCCACATGGCTCAGTTCGGTCCAGCAATCCCTGAGGGCCACATCAAGTGACCTCGAGGGCTGTATATGACCCTCGGGACAGAGGTTCCCCACCCCTGCCTTAGAGTGAAGGAAAAAGACTCCTGTGACAGACTCAGGAACTTAGCCTGAGAGCTGGGGAACAGACTTGCAGCTCTTGGCTGGAATGTTGCCCTAGGAATGAAAAAGTATCCATATGAGGCTTGCTTAGCAGTAAATCACCTCAGTTTTGGAGTCTTAGCTGGAGAGTCTTCTTCAGAGAAGGAGTCTGAAGGGAAGACTGTGGGCTTGGGCCGGTCAGTTGTAAAGGCAACTGGCAAGGGGGCTGAGAGCAGCCAGAGAGGCTGGGCTCCTTGTGGGAGACAGAGTTGTGTAGTCTCTGTCAGGAAGAGAGAGTTTTAAGGCAGTTTGAAACTCTCTGAGGGAAATTTTGCCAGCACAACCAGGCAGTCTCGCGTGTCTTAACTTAGTTCACACCAACACATAAAAAGGGAGGACTGGATTCTGGTGGTTAGTAGGGTACCCAAGACTTAGACCAGAAGACTAGCTGGAGGGCTGAGACACATCCAGTGTGGGGTGTGAGTCCTGGAAGTTAGCTAGTAGTGTGTCTGTGAGGGAGAATGAACTGACACCAGTCAGGAGTTGTGTGTGTGAGGAGTGAGTTAGTTTGTTATTTTTATGATTTTAAATAGCCAAAGCCAGGGCTAAACAACTGAGCTGTAGAGCATTCTGAGTGTCCAGAAGGCACAGCCTGCCTGAAGTAGAATTCAGTTGAATTCTGAAGCCTGCCTGTTTATTGTTGTAAAGATCTTCTGCCAAGGTTATTTAGACATATATTTTACCTCAGCCTGACCAATCTCTGGGAATTGAGAATTG
This sequence comes from Heteronotia binoei, assembly GCF_032191835.1. Lineage (NCBI taxonomy): Eukaryota > Metazoa > Chordata > Lepidosauria > Squamata > Gekkonidae > Heteronotia > Heteronotia binoei. Next base: position 36,771,514 of record NC_083243.1, on the reverse strand, counting down.
ATTTATTCTGCTATCCATCTGCCAATTGATTTGCCTATTGAATATTGAAATAATAATAATATTATTTTTGATCCCTCTCCCTTGCCTTTTGTTATCTAATAAATATTTTTGTGGGTTTTGAATTTTAAAACGGTCTGGTGCCTATTATTTTGGGGTCTGACAGAATTTCTGTGAGTGTGACTGAGGGACCGAGGGACGGCGACTGAGGAAAAATTTAAAGTGGTCGCCCTCCCAAGTATGCTCGGACCAGCTCCCTCACAACTGCTTTGCCTGAACTGTAGTATTCCTATCCTGAGGAAGAATTCAGTAATAGCATTCAGAGTCTTAAGTGTCAGCCTAAGCTGGTGCACTTTACATAGACACCAGAACTGGGATGGTGATTTAGTGAGAGTGATTGGATAGTGTGCCGAAACTTCCTTTCAAGCCAAAAGGAACAGGGCTATATATTCTGTAGAGAGAAGATTAATTCCTGCCCAGTTTCTCTGAGGGTTTGACTCTGAGGAGGACCCTGGGTCTGATGTGAGGGGAAAATGGTTTTAGACAACTGAGGAGACAGGAATAAACTTGTTTCAAGAAAGGAACAAGTTAGGGGCTCAAACAAAGAGACACACTATGGAAAAACTGTCATAGGAAACTCTGTGAAGAAACATTGTTGCTGTAACTAAAATACTGAGTAAAAAATCTCTCACTGTGCCTAGAATATATGCAAAAAGGCCTCAAGACCATTATTTTGCCTGTTAAAAGAATGTACTTTGAAATACCAGCAAGCTATACCTCATATTTTCCAACCCCTGACTACACCTATTCATCCCCTGCCTATTAAATAAACTTAAGATTTTTGTTTGAATGTTATGCATCACAAGTGCCATTTCAAAGGGGTAAAACAAGAGGGCTCCTGTTTTCTCCATCAAGTTCCTGGGCTGGGCTAAAAGCCAAATTATATTCTGTGACAGGTTGGACAAACAGACTATAAAAAACACAAATATCAACACTCTACTTGAGGCTGCTCAGTCATAGCAGAGCACAAAACTTTTAGCGGGACAATCTGCCTTAATGTGGGGGAGTGACAGGTCTGTCACAGCAGATTACACCATTTGCTAAGAATCCCATTTTTTTCTTCTTGGACCTCTGAAGTTGGTGATGAGAGCAAATTGCCAGAACTCCCCAATGTTCTTCTTGAACTGCTCTGCAGTTGTTCCCCTTGATGCTGATTGTAAATTGTAGACTTCATTGTTACAGAGTTTCAGCCTCTGTGATCTAATACAATGTGTCTTTTCTCCCCCATTTAGGCAAAGAAGTAAAGAAATCCAAGCTGGTTCGAAGTCAGTCTTTCAGTAGTCAAGCCTTGCACTCAAAATATGGCAGCATAGACAAATGTTCCAGGTGTGTAACATCTAGGTGTCTTTGAAAGAGGCGGCAGCCTCATAGAGCTATTGTGGTTGCTCCATTTTGAAACTTGAATGTACTTCTCTAGTATACAGTAACATATTTATATATTTTTTCTTTTAGCAAAAGTTCTTCGTCAGGATATTCTTCTGTGCCAGGAGTAGGAAAAAGTTCTTTGTTTTCGTTTACAGGTATGTAGGATGATTATGTTTTAAATGAAATTTTCTTACAATTCTGGGCGTTGTGGGGAGGTATTTGTGAACTTCCTGCATTGTGCAGGGGGTTGAACTAGATGACCCTGGATGTCCCTTCCAACTCTGTGATTTTATGAATTCTTTTATTATTTATTTACTTCATTTATCTCCCATTTTTTCTCCCAGTGGAGACCCATTCTCTCCATTTTTTTTTTTTCTGGGAAAACCATCTTACGGAACTTTTCCAAATGGTTTGAGACCTGCTACATGACAGCCTGCAGTGAAAGTGGGAGGAGCCTCCAGTAGGCCATTGTGACTAATCTGCATGGAATTTGCAGACCAAATGCCATGTGCTCGCCTGAAACTGGATGCCACATTGATGACAGATGGGAGTAGGGTTTTCGTTCGGGGTTCCAGTTGTTTAGTTGTACTGGAAATCTTTCGGTTTCTTCAGAGTGAATTTGCAGATAGGGTGTCTGGAGGAATGAGACTTACTGTTTGCATACTTAATACTTGGTCACTGTGCAGTGCAGGCTTCTGTCGTGTCTCATATTTCTGTTTAGCGTATACGTGCAACCAGTGGTGGAGTGTTATTTGGAGATTTGATCATTATGCACCTGACACCCAACTCTGTCTTTCATTTCCAACTAATTGTGGGTGGCAGTGGAAATCCTGAACCCGTACCTGAAATTAGTGGTGGACTGGATAGGGTTAAACGAACTGAAGCTTAATCAAGGCAAGGCATAGATGCTCTTATCTGAAGACATGCTGATGTAAGGGTGGATTAGATTATTACAGCATGATCCTTTGAAGAGAGGTCAGAAATTGTAAGTGCTCCAGAATATGGTTGTCAAATTTCGGATGGGGCAAGTCACTAGCAGGTTCCTTCTATATATTTTCATCTGTGCTGGTTGGCAGCAAGTCAGTGTGCTGGTGTTCATCTGAGACTGGTGTCCCTTATCACCTTCTTCCATATATACCTGCCTGCTCACTGAAGTTGTCTTCAGAGGTCCTTCTCTGTGTGCTCCGATCATCAGAAATAGAGCTGGTGCGATTCTGAGTGATAACTGTTTGCAGGGCTTTTTTTGAGCAGGAATGCAGTTCCCGCTGGCTTGGTGTCAGTGTGTGTGGCCTAATATGCAAATAAGTTCCTAATGGGCTTTTTCTGCAAAAAAAAGCCCTAATTGTGTGACTTATTAGCAATTCCTCAACTAATTGATTTTATTCTGCTGACTGGTTTTAAGTTGCCTTGCTGAAGTTATTGTTCCTTCTGCTTTACTATTTAAGCTTGTTGTTAAGTTGTCATGGGGATACTGTACAGGGTGAAAGAGTTGGGCAGAAATATTTAACAAATCATTTATATGGGTTACTCCCTGGCCCCGAAGACATTGAAGGACCATTGTTCTTGGTTCTGCAATAAATAAGTACAATCAGCTAATATATACAGCTAAAATCTCCACTCCAGTGGAAACATTGTTATGGATTACTTGCCTAACTGCAGTTCCTTGTCTTTCAGATGATACTTTCCGTACTCGTTCCAGCAACTCCAGTGGGACTGCTGCTTTTTCTTCTACTTCCACTTTACCATCTTCCTCTCGTAGTTCGAACAACTCGGTTGATCAAAAGAACAATGGGAGTAAAGAAAGCCATTCGCGGAAGGTTAGCTTGTAAGTGATCATTTAAAGATAGGGCAGAATTTATCCTGTGTGGTTTACCCCAAGTAGTTTATAAGCTGCAAGGTTGATTTTGTATTCTCAGATTTCTGGTTTGTTTGCTTCTTTTATAAAAGATGAACAAAGGAAATCTGTTCTGTATAGGCATCTGCAGGGCTTTTTTGGTAGAAAAAGCACAGCAGGAACTCATTTGCATATTAGGACACACCCCATGATGTCATCATTGTTTCACACAGTATAAACTCATTTACATATTAGGTCACACTGCTGACGCCAAGCCAGCTGGAACTGTGTGTTCCTCCTCAAAAAAAGCCCTGGGCATCTGTATATACAGTCATTCACCCACATTTTTACATAAGGGTACTCACACAGATGCTTTAGAATGAATTTATTGACTGGGCCTCTGAAATTCCAGGGAAAGTGGTGGTGGGGAACTACCACCCCTTCCCCCACACACTGTAAGAGCATTATCTGGGATTTTTCCATTGTGGAGCCTGGCCTGTGCTTCCTCTGATCCTTGCAATGGGTTTTTTCACTATTCTGGAGGTGGTGGCACCTTCATAATGCAGGCAGTAACAGGATTTAGAATGTGGGCACCCTGGCCAACAGGAATCCTAAAGCATCTTACCCCTGGAACTTTCTGCCTTACATACAATTAGGATTCCTGCTGTCCCCTTTGACCATCAAAATATTTATGCTGAGGATTATGAAACCTGTATCTAAAGAACTAGATGAGAGATAGAGGCTGTAATAAGCGGGGGAACTGATCAAGAATATGCAAAAAAGCTGGCTGGATCCAACCTACAGTACTTATATGTTCAACATATGCTATTCACAGCTATAACATATGTATAATGAACAACATGGACTTATTGATGCACAAATAATGTTGAAAATGGGTCCATTTTACAGGGAGCAGAAAACTCTGCCGTGAAAATAAAGAATCGTGAGTTCAGTTTGCATGCTAAACATTATGGTGCTGAAACAACAGGTATAAGAAATGCTAAAAGATTTCTCTGACAGGTTTTTACTACCACTGCCTCTTCTGCAAGAAGCCCAGGCTGGTTTAGATTATTCTCCTTTCCTCAATTTTATTCTGGCAACAACCCTGTGAGACAGGTTAGGCTGGACCAAAGTTGCTCAGTGATTTCATGGCAATTGTGGAGATCTGAACCTGTGTCTCTCTCATCCTAGTCTAGCATTCCTAACCCATGGATACAGAAGATTACTATCAGCATAACCATTTTGATGGTCAAAGGGGACCCCCCCCTTCCTTTTCCACCAGCAGAAAAGCCATAGAATTGTATATAAAATATGTAGCATGCATACACAATGCAATGCAAACTACTCAGTGAAACCGGTGACAGCAAACAAAGAACTAAAACCCATTCATGAGATGATATGGGGGGAAGTGCAGTACACATAAATGCATACTTACATAGGCTTGGATATTATGAATTATATCTGTTCACGCCAGATAGTCTCTGTTGCAGATCATGCTTTCCCTTCTATTAAAGCTCCCATTTTACTTAAGATCATTGGTTTTCAATAGGCCCTTGCACAAATGGAAGTTGTAGTGGAAGGGGGACACATGCTCCACAACAGAGACTATCTGGGGCACACGGGACTTGTTCATAGCCTCCAAGGCATGATCTTCACCTAGGTACTGTAATTATATGATTGGGATCTCCCACAGAATCCTTAGCACCCCATCATCACCAGCTACAGTTTTCAGCTGCACTTCTAAAGAATCCTGAAGAAAAACTAATAAAAGGCTTATTGTGCTGCTGCTCCTTCTGTGTGTGCATGTGTGATTGCATTGCCGTGCGTCTCCCTCACTGTGTGCCACTTCCATCTGAACATCTGAGTAATGTACATTGGCACCCTAGCACGGGTTTCAATACTGCTGAGCTAGCAGTGGTGGGAATCCCTGGATATCTGATGCAGCCTTCAGCTACAGAAAGCCCATGGATTTGATTTGCAGCACATTAAAGAATGTGGAAGTCCATTAAGTGCCTTAGCCCACATATGTCCCCCCCCCAGGAGGTTTGAAAGAAAGGCTTGTATAAATCTGCTGCTAGCAAATAGACACTGTAAAATGAGTCATCCTTGAAGAAACAGGAGATGTGAATCATAAACATTAGGAATAACAAAAGAATCTGTTCTGCTACTATTATGCTGTTTTATGCTGGGCATGTTTTTATTATCCTCTATGTCTGCTCATTGTGAGGCGCTTTAGAAATATTCTCTTAACATAATAGTTTATGCTTAGCCTCCTACATTGCAACAGATTTAAAGATATAAATGGAGAGGAATCAGGTGTCTTTGCTTTGTAAGATGAATCACTGCAATGTGGTTCAGAGTGTGTGTATAATAATTTACTACATTGAGTGTACAGATGATGAAACTACCTGGCAACCATGTAATTCTTTCCAGTAATTTAGCATTGGTTCTCAAAATGCAAGATACCCGTCACTGTTGATCAGATCAGGCATCTACCTTTCATTGATCAATAATGTTGCTTTCCGGGTATGCTATGGCATGCATGTTTTGGCATTGCTTATTTTAAGTGAGTCATACCCCACCCTATCAATCTCATGATCTCCAAAGTGGCTTTCAAGATATTCAGGCAATTCAAGGAACATGACTCGGGATGGAAGGTGGCTTGTAGCTTGGCTTTCAATGGCAGAGCAGCTAACAGAGCCACTGGGAGGGCACAAGATCTTAAAGGATGCCTCCCAGCTCTCTGGTGTTCCCATCACTGTTGCTGCTGCCATTACAGGCATGTCAGGAGTTGGGCAGCCTTAAATTTGTAGCCTAGCTGTAGCTCTCAAGACCAAAGCTAACGTGCCGCTTGGCTTGCCTACTGATTTTGTCTTCCTTACATTAACAGGAGGACCTGACCCAAAAGCAGGCACAGGTGTTGGTCTTACATTTCAGGTGGATCCAGAACTGCAACTGGATGATCCTGCTGGAATGGTCCCACTGTTAGTAGGGCAGCAAAAGAGAAATATATGTGGGCAGTGCAAAGGAAGATTCCCTAGGCCTGCTGGAATAGTTTGTGCTTTAAAAAAAATCCCCTCAGGCATGGAATTTTGAGGGCAGTGAACATCAGTGGTGGTGGGGGAAATGTTAAACTGATGGGGACAGAAATGGCCTTGTTACAGTCTCTAAGGCCATATACTTCCTAGGGGGACAGATTTGGTTGGGGGTGGGAGGGGAAATTTCCCAGTCATTTGTCTCCCTTGAAATTATTTGCAGGCTTCCAATTTGTGTATTTTTAATAGGGTGTGCCATATCAGATTAAGCTCAGTTTAGGTTGTTGTCCAGTTTCAAAGTCCTTAGGTGCGCCTAGAGCTCCCATATATGTGGGTTTCACATTCATTCCAAGGAATGCAGTAGTTGCCTGAATGCACCATTTCAGTGCATAGAAATGGATGCGCAAGTTCTTGAATACCAGGGGGAATGGCAGGTGCTTTGCGGAGCTCACAGGAAATTTGTGGCTCCAGTGTCAAGGGGAGGGGCCAAGGCAGGCACCCCAGGCAAAATTCCTCCCTACTAACACATTCTAGTTTAGTTTACAGTTTCAACTGAAATAACACACAAGCACACCATTTTCAGAAAAAGTGGAATAAAACTGGCCACAACTTTATTGGTTACAGCTGTAGTAAGCCTTGGCACAGCATGGGGTAAGGATCCCACTCATCGACTGACCTGTCTGCCAGTTGATGCTCTGCTGGTCATCTTGGGATGGCAGGTTAGGGATTCCACTAGGGCAGAAGCCCAGGGGTGGTCTCTCCTGCCACCTGAGCGTGAGGGTAATCCCCCGGACATGCCCCCAGGCTGGGCACATTAGTCGCCCATCATGCCAAGATCCCTTAAGAGGATCCCCATACTCTGGAAGTGGGCACACAGGCCAATTTTCCAGAGAATGGATCCAGCCCCATGTTGATATTGTCAAGTTGTGACAAGAAAATCAAAAAGACAAACCTTATGCAACCCCTGATAAAACACTTAAATAAAGGGCTGGGAGGGTGGGCCAAGCAATCCGATGGCCAAAGAGGGCAGGAGGAGGCGGTGCTGCATCCTAAGTAGCTGCTGCCGTCCCCTGCCCACCCCAAAGACAGCCTATAGGGCCTGCATCAGGTTAGGGCGGGTCCTGCTTCCTGTGTGTGATCTGGCCCCACCCCCCTCCACCAGCAAAAGGCTGCCTTGCCTCTTACCCCTCCCCACAGCACCACAAATGGGGATCAGGGTAAGTCAAGATCTCTGCTTCTAGATTAGAGCAAAAATCGGCCAATGTGAAGATTTTGTGGTGCAAATATGGGAAGAAGTTGGTTCTGGCTTTGTGGTAAAAGATTTTCAAATTCTATTCCTGTGTTATTAGGGCCATTGTTGTGGTGGGGTGATATTTTGGCTTACTTCAAAAAGACGTTTTTAGGATTGTTGAGACATATGAAAACCTCTAAAATTGGTGATTGAATTGTTGCATGGTATAGCCAAGAACCATCATATTTAGCAGTTTTGTGTAATTCTACTTCCCCTTCCCCCTTGGATGGCATGTGATTTGTGTATCTTTGTTTGCCTTCAGGAAAAACAGAAAGTCAAATTCCTAGAGTTGGTGAAAGAAAGGATGCAAACCAAAGACTGCTGGAGGCAACGTGGATGAAAGATCAGCAAAAGCTGAAGTAGAACCTTGACCTTAAGGAGTGGAGAAGAGGGACTTACCTGCATCTTGCATTGTTAACATCCTCCATCAGTTAAAAAAATTCCTATGTTGTAAAATATCTTCATAGAAATAATGTAATATGTGCAGAATTCCAATGTTGTAAGTGAAGTGTTTAATTCAATGTTACTTTAGCAATGTGCTTAAAAACTGCTGCAGCTAAAGAGACAGGGTTTTTTTTCTTCTTCCTCTCAATTATGCCTTTTTATAGTTCAGGTTCTTTTGATTTGGAATACAAGTGCCCTCTACTTTTAAAATATACCTATTTATGAGCTTAAGAATTCCTAACACGTCTTTGCTGTGGCAATACGACAATTTAGGTGAATCAGCTCTGCATCTAAGATGAATAGAACAAGTTAACTTTTTCCTTGCACAGAAAAGTTGTTGAACATTAGATTGACACTGATGTGGAACCTGGACACATGGACAAAGAAGTATTCAGAAGTAGTCTGAGATACAGTTATGCTATGATTTTGAACAAGATTGCTTATTGAGTGTATACAAGTGGCCTGACAGGTTTTCCTTTTACCTTTCAATAAGAACAAATACCTCCAGTAAGCATACAAGAGAATTTCTTGGGTTTCATATCGCAGTTTCGTTGTAAAAATACTTTGTTTTAACTTCTAGTATTTCAGGTTGTAGTTTTCTCTTTATCCAGCACTTTAGAAAATGATGAATCCAGTTTTTAATTAGTTGTTCTTTCAAGCTATCATGCTTTTTAGCGACATCAACAGCATTTTGTTTGTATTCATGCTCACATTTCTATCAAAATTTGCCTGCAGATAACATGCAGTTCTATTTAAGAAGTTCTATTTATGCCAATACTTGAGAGACTGTATGAAGCTATTGTCAGCTTCTCTATTTCACAAATGCAATCAGCAAAACTATATTGATATCAGAAAATCTGTTTTTTAAAAATATATTGGTGTATGATAAAGATAATCTACTTTGTGAATGAAAATGTGTGTGGTTACTTTTTACAATGTGAAAATAATGACTGCTTTGCGCACAATAAAACACAGGATATTAAAGTACTTGCATGTTTTGAGGGGGTGGGAAAATCTAATTTTTACAGGTTTTGTTTTAGACTAAGGGATAATGGGCAAGCCAATTCTAGAGTCCCTCTGCTGGCAACTGATAGTCCAGACTTAACCACTAGCGTTCTGTAATCATGATCCTCTGCCCCAGATAGCAATGGATCCAATAGCAGCTGTATAATCAGAAGCTGATGTAGCATCACTGAATGCTACTTGCTATTTCAGAGTTGCTTCCAAATTTTCCCGGGATTTAAGGCAATAATCTATGATGTTATCATCCCATTTTCTACCTCCCCTCACCATTGTCCACAGATTCCACAAGAACATTCATAGTCTTTTAAAGGCTTAACTGCATCCTCCCACATCATTCCAATCAAAATTGTGCATGCCTCACAATTGCATTTCTTCAAAAAGCTGGGAGCTCCAGTTATGGAACTCCTAGCATTCATTCGCATGACCCTCAGGAAGAGGTCTCATGGGCTACATTGGCTCCCACATGAGGTTCACATTGTTTTCTGGGGGCCAGCTGAGAAACATAATTTTAGATGGAAAGGGAGATGCTCCAAAAAATAGAATTCAGACCTTCCAATATAGACAAAAAAGCCTAGCTCCAAATCCATACAGCAATAACCCCAATAACAAATTCATACAACATAAGATGGGGACAATAATTGTCAACAAGCACAAAAGAACAGGATAAGGTAAAATGTTTGTGTCACAAGCAGGGTACTAGGGAGGGCATCTATAGGCTGCAACCACTCTGGTACAGGCCTGCCTGGGAGGGTCCAGAGCACCCAACCCCTCTGTCCTCAGCAAATACCTTCCTCTATGACCAAAGTATAACAATAATAACATTTTTGTAAGTGCTCAAGAACAAAAATGTTAGTTGTAAAATTATTAGTGCAATAGTGAAAGGGAAAAATAGTAAAGATGGTACAAAGAAAATAAAAGCCTTGATGAGACTACTTACACATTTCAAACTAACTCACCCCTCTTTGGGTGAGGGAGCCCTCCTACTTCATCCTTTCCAGAGAACACACCTCCTTCTCTAACTAGTCCTTTTATTGTTTCCTCCAGGTCCCACCCCTCTGCTCTCCATTAAGCAAGTTTTTCCTCCAAAATTTCTGCCTACCCAATCAGAGGGACAAAAGGGATCCTGGGAGATGAAGGCCTGGCTGCTATTCTAGTACAAGTTTCTCTGGAGCCTATAGGCTGCACTCAGCCTAGGATCATGACAGTTTGTTTAAAGTACTTACAGGTGGCTTTCCCACTATTAGCAACAAGTTATACTAAAAAGAGCCAGCTGTGAAGAGAAAACAAGCCACAGCAAAGATGGATTAATTTAATTTCTAAAAGACCTGTTGCCTCCATAGTATGCTAATGAATAATGCTAATGAGTTCCACCACCTATTTTTCTACAAAATGACCCCTGGGAAGAAATATTCTGAAATCTCTCCTTCAAGTTTAGTAGGATGATTTCAAGCATACTTTGGTTGTCAGTTGTTCCCCTTCTGATCATTCGGCCTGATTTGGGGGGTCTGTTATAACATGAACAGTAGGGGTGGTGGTGGGGAACCACCTCCCATTTAACCTTGCTAGTGCTCTAGCAGCAGGCAAGGCCCCCTGGACCCTCAACCATCAAAAGTACACTTTGCCGCTTCCCAGATTCTAAACACTCTTGTGAGCACATCTTAGGTAAGTACTTGATCTGGATGGCCCAGGCTGGTCGAATCTCCTGAGAAGCTATGCAGGTTTGACCTGGTTAGTACCTGGATGAGAGAAGGAAGTCCAGGTTCGCTATGCAAAGGCAGGCAATGGCAAACCACCTCTGAAGTTGCATGCCTTGAAAACCCCACGAGTCAGCTGTAGCCTGCTATCCATCACGAGAACAAATCATAGCAGTGGGAAGAAAGCAAGAGTCCAGTCACTGCTCATGAAAGCTCATACCACGGGTGGCCAAACTATGGCTCAAGAGCCACATGTGGCTCTTTCACACATATTCTGTGGATCTCAAACATCTATGTGGCTCTTACATTAAGCAAGTTTGGCCACCCTTGGCTGATACCCTATCATAAATTTTGTTAAGACCTTAAGCTGCTGCTGGACTTTTGCTCTTTTATGTTGCTACAGTCAAACTAACGTGGCTATCCATCTTGATCTCTCTCAACAGTCAGCTGTTGCTGAAATTCATCTGTAATGGTAGGATAAGTTTAGACACCATCATAGAGGAATGGGGTTGCCAGGGAGCTAGTGTGGTGTAGTAGTTAAGAGTGGTGAACTTTAATCTGGGGAGCTGGGTTTAATTCTTGACTTCCCCACATGAAGCCTGCTGGTGTGCTTGGGTCAGTCACATTTCTCTAAGAACTCTCAACCCCACCTACTTCACAGGTGGTTGTGGGGAGAGGAAGGGAAGGAGGTTGTAAGCTGCTTTGAGACTCCTGGTACAGAAAAGTGGGGTATAAAACCAACTCTTCTTGTGTTCAAGTACAGCCTTTGTACCTTTTCAAAGTGTCTGGACAGATGAACAATACTCAGCTGTCCCCATTTCCATATCGCATACTGTAAGAAATTTTTGAAAGGTATAGAAGCCCTGCTAGAAAAAAAATGCTTGGTCACTGCTGCTATTATTAATCTATTTAATACATTTATAAGCCACCATCCTCTCAAGGCATCCAAGGCAATTTACAATTTAATATTTGGAAAAGCAAGAAAAGTTTAAAAAATGACTCAGGACATTGGATGTCTTTTCAGGAGCTTCCTGGCCTGGAAATCAATCCTGCCTGCCTACCAGGGCTCACAGGTCTTGAAGTAACCCCAAGGCAGGGGTTGCCTCAACTGGTTTCTCTCAGGCCCTGGATGGTTCCTTCAAGAGTTGATGGCAAAAGTTCCCTGGCCTGGGCTTTGCTTCTCTTGGTTTCTCTTCAGGCTACAGATCTATTACTATTAGAATGCCCGGCAATGAGAAAAATCTATTGAAAGCATGAAAACAGTCCCTGACCCTTCAAGATTTGCCAAATCACAACCTGGGGACCCTTTTCCTCTACATTGAAATTCCTATCTGAGTCGGGAGATCAGGCAGCTGCAGTTTTCCCCACCTGTTTCTCTCACCTTCTTCAGCTATTTTGTCTGGCTTGTCTCTTGTCTTCTATTGGTACCCTTTACGGCAACTTTGACTTCTCTGCTAGGGGAATGACACATGAGAGAACATTTCTTTGCCTTTGGGCCTGTTGAACTGTTGCCTGGTTTCCTGTGGGGGGATGTCAGACATGGGGGCAGTAATGAGTCATAAGTGGCAGCTGCAACACATAGTACGTCTGATTAAGTCTTCATTAGGATGGGTGGGAAAAGGTGCCGCCTCCTGCCCAGATGCTCTTCAGTCCTTTTTTCCCTTTCAAACATTTCTATGGTGCAGCCCAATACTCTCTCTAAGCTGTGGGATCTCGTGAGCAAAAAGTCTACTTTGTGAGCTATTGGCATTAAAGTTGTGAGCTACTGCATACATTAGCTTGCTCTGGGGCCATTTTTCCTGAGCTAAGACAAAAATGTGTGTACTGGAGGCTAAAAAACTGTGAGCTAGCTCACACTAGCTCAGCATAGAGGGAACACTGGCTCAGCCTCTTTCCACTCTTCAGTCAACAGTCCTGCTGAGATGTGTTTTGGTTCAGTAGCTGGAACAAGTGAGGTAGCCATTGAGATAATATCCATCCATTCTGTGGAACAGCATTGCCACTGTAGCTGTTTTCACACGGACAATTCCCAACTCTTCTTGCATTCGTATAGCCTTTGTGCCTTTTCAAAGTGACAGGGCAGAGGAACAATGCTCAGCTGTTCCCCATTTCCATACTGCATACTGTAAGAATTTTTTTTGAAAGTTACACGAGCCCTGTCAGGAAAAAAAATGCTGTTTGGTTACTGCAGAGGCCAGGGTCGGCCTTGCCACTAGGCAAACTAGATGATTGTCTAGGGTGCTAGCCTTCTGGGGGCACTGAATTGTGTGCCCCCCCCTGCAACTTTTCATTTTCACCACAATTAATCTGTTTTTGAAAAACAATTGCCAGTGTGTGTGCGCGTGCTAGAAGGTAGCCTTGCCTAGGGTGCCAGATAGTCTAGGGTTGGCCCTGGCAGAGGCATTTGTAGCAGCAATGGAGTGTCGGGGCGAAGGAGTCTGTTAGCATTGCCATGTCTCCTGCTACAGCCACTTACCATTTTTTTCCACCAACACTCTTCAGGCTAGCAGGAGAAAAAAATGGGGGGTGATGTGGGGGGCTGCCAGCATGCAACCTCACTAACAGAAAAAAAAATGGAAGCTTCATCATTACATTGGGGATGATGCTCTAGAATTTACCCCAAACGTTGGGGCATATCCTTGAGTGTTGTCCCCCAGTTAAATAATATCATTTCTGGGTTTCGTTGAAGTGATATTGCAGGTTGGCCCAACACCATCGCATCTGTTCCCACCCCCTCCATTCTTCCTGGGGAATTGCCAACTGCAAGTCACATTCCTTGTGTCTGGCTTTCCCTCGAGGCCAGCTCTGCCGCTAGGCAAACTAAGCAACTGCCTAGGACAACAGCCTTCTGGAGGTGCCAAATTGAATGCTCCCCCACATGACTTTCATTTTCCCCACAATTCATCTGTTTTTGAAAACTGGTTGAAAGTACGGGGAGGGGGGGCAGAAGTTAGCTTTGCCTAGGGTGCCAGATAGCCTAGGGCCGGCCCTGCCCTCAGTATCCTCTTACAGCTGTCATTCCTCCCTTCCATGCTGCTGGAGGTTTTTTTCTTTTTAAATTTATCACTATATCTCTACAGTGATTTAATATTTATAACTTTTCCAGCCATTACTGATTTTAAAAAGTCCCCTGCGTTCTCCAGCAGGGGACTTTCGTGCACACGCAAAGCACGCATTCGACACGATTACATCACCTGGAAGTGACAACATCGCACCACCGACGTTGCACACGGAAGCTTTAGGCATTTCTGGCAAAACTCTATGGTTTTTCTAGGTGCTCTAGCTATTTGGGACAGAAAAACTTTATGGTACCTATTGTACCATAGTTTCCCCTCCCATATGGCTAGAGCATTTGGGAAAACCATAGAGTTTTCCTGGAAATGCCTAAAGCTGCCGTGTGACTTCCGGATGGTGTCATTGCGCTGGTGACATCGGGGGAGGTTCCCCCGCTGGCCCAATGTGAGCAGGTGGGTTGAGAATCTCCTGTGCGGGGGAACTCCAACACAGACCAGGGGCTTGGCAGCTCTAAAGCCAGCCAAAGTCTGCTTATGGCAGCGAGAGGAGTGGTAGGCCTCAGGGGATAATGAGGAAAAACATCTGTCCATGTGGTTAGGGAGGTCCAAAGACCTGCAACTCCTCATCTACATGGCAATCAATCTTTCTGGAATGATCATACCAAAGCAGTTTTGAGGGGGGGAAATGTGGTGAACTGTGGAAAACATGGAAGGTAGATTATTTCCTTACATTTCAGGAGAGGTGCAGTTGAGGACAAAAGGTGGAGCTGAGGTTCCAGATGCCTGACACATATTGTGCTAGTCCTTTGTGCAACTCAAATGCGGCCATCATTTTTCAAATATTATTTTGTTTCCTTGCACTGATTTTCCCATCACCCCATAAAAATGGATGCATCTTCCAATACTGATTTGTGTACCAATAATTCAACATTAAATATTATAGGCATATTATATGCAGAAACGATGTGCATTAAACATGTAGGAAAAAGGAAAGGTTCCCTGTGCAAGTACCAGTCGTTCTTTCATGTTTTCACGGCAGACTTTTTACATGGTGGTTTGCCCAGTCTTTTACACTTTCCCACCAGAAAGCATGGGTACTCATTTTACCAACCTTGGAAGGACGGAAGGCTGAGTCAGCCTTGGGCTGGCTACCTGAATCCAGCTTCCACCGGAATTGAACTCAGGTCATGAGCAGAGAGTTCAAACCACAGTACTGCAGTACTGCTGCTTTACCACTCTGCGCCACGGGGCACATAAATTACTTGAAACCACGACATAGATGTGCATAACAGAAACAAATGTACCTTAGCAACAAAATGGGCAGAGCTAAACCATCCACAATGACCACTTACAGAAACAAAAAGGAATGCAAAGAAGTACATCTTTGCTGCCATTGTAATCTGTTGTAATGGCAGTGCTATGGCACCATAGATTCTGCATATTATTTGTCACCACCAGTGCTCAGGGACTGAGGAGTGCTTCAGACCCTGTCTTGTTCCTGCATGTCAGGAATGTGCTGGAGTTCACATTTTGGAACTGGATTCAGGGGAAAAAAAGTGAACTATGTTCTAACCTCGTGATGCAGAGTGGTAAAGCTGCACTACTGCAGTCCGCTCTCTCTGCTCATGACTTGAGTTCGGTTCTGGTGGAAGCTGGGTTCAGGTAGCTGGCTCAAGGTTGACTCAGTCTGACGAGGTTTCTGGTAATGGCACGGAGCTAACAGACGTGTTGGTTGGAGCTCCGGCTCTGCAGCGTCTGTGCTGGTCTTTTTGGGGGGGTTCTTCAGCTGGTAAGAACTCGTTGGTGCCCCTGTCTGTCGGTGCGGGAGTTAGCAGAGTGAGCTTGGTGACCTGCCCGACACAGGGCTCCAGGAAAGAAATCAGCCAGACACCTGCAACTAGTGCCAAAATAGTGTATTTACAGATATATACAATAAGTGCTCACTAGTGCAGTCCAATACCTTACTCCAACAGACAAAATGCTCCGCCTACACACCAACTCTCAAAGAGAGACCTGTGTGTTCCACACACAGTCTTCTTATAGTCCTACTAGCCAATCCTGGCTGTGCACTGTCATGCTGACGCAGCAGGTTTCTTCTTTTGGCTTCTGCCGGCTCAAACCGGCCTGCTGATAAGGTCATTGTGACCTAGCATGCCTGCTAGATCACCAGCTGTCAAAACATAGCTGTCAGACTGGGTGCAGATAGATTCATTACACCAACACTGTCGGAGGGGCACTTGTGCGGAGGAGTGCTGGGTGCTCTGTGCCGGTTTTTCGGAGCATAGAGCCTGTTCAACATACTACTTCAAGCCTGGATAGACCAGACGCCTTAATGGCGAACTAGCTGTGACCACCGGAGAAGGGGAGTAGGCGAAGCGGCATTTGGAGGACCGAATAAATGGTAAAGAAGGGGAAAAAGTATATCTGACCCTAAACTGGAGACATAAACGAAAGAAAGAACTTACTAAGTGAGTTGTTTTGCCCCTACTTTCGAGTGCAGTCCAATGCTGGGGGGAAAGAGACTTGGTTTGGCGAATGCACAAAGGACGGAAAGTGGAGGAGTGGTGGAGGACTACCTTGGCAGCAACGGCGGAGGTTGGGAGTCATAGACTGGCCGTGATTGTAAAAGTTTGTGAAGAGCACTGAGACAGAGGAAGTGAAGAAGAAGAAGGAGGGAAAAGAGGAAAGAAGCAGGAGATTTTGGACAATTTAAGGGGAGTCTTCATGAACTTCTTTTCCTCTCCCTTTTCCCATATGCTTGTGCATGGCGACTTTCTTAAAGAGACAGGGATCTAAATAAAGGCTCAATGGTGGTTATAATTTACAGGGTGGAAAGAAAGTCATTGGACTTTTGAATTGAGTTGAATCTGAAGATGGGAGACTTTTGATGTAGTATAGAGTTTCCAGGAATGTAAGGCCGGAGGTTAAGAGACAGTGAACCATTTAAGGATAGACAAGAAATAGGAAGTAGAGATTGGAGTAAGTGCGTAAGAAAAGATATAGAGGGGAAGAAGAGAGGTGCAGAGACTGAGGTGAAGAAGAGGAAGAAAAGGGAGAAGAAGAAGAAGAAGACAGAAGGATAAGCGGTTGGGAAATATTAAGGATTCAAAAGAGAGAGTTAACAAACAATTAATGGATTGAATAATGAACTATTGTTAATTTGATTGCTGCTGATTTTCTACACGATTTTCTATATGTAATGAGTGAATGTGAATGTTCGGGTGAAGGGTGTTTGGTGGTAAAGAATAGTAATTTAAGGATATAAAAGCCAACTGGCATGTGAGAGTGTTAAAGGAAGGTGATGTATGAATTTTGAGTGAAGTAAGGCGAAGTAGTAGTATATGAATTGGAATTGGGGTGTCAGTAAGACTTTGGACAATAGAAAAATGAGTAGGACATACAAGTAAGACAAAACAGATAGGTTAGTCCCATTATTGGGATCTTTAAAACTGATGGAGGTAATGTCCTCACAGGAAGTTATAGAGGAATTGCAGAATTCTATGAAATTGTATTTTTGAATGCATTGAGTCAGGTGCAGGCAAATCTGACAGAACAATTTGATGGAGTAAATAAGAAATTAGATGGCCTGCAAAAGCAATTGACGGAAGTAAAGGAAGAGATTCATGACTTGACACAATCTACAAAATATGTGGAAGGAAAGATGGAAGTAGTGAATGAAAAGTCTGAGGAGACTGAAAAAGTTCAGAAAGACGAAGGGGACAGATTAGTGAGAATAGAAACGGTGCTGGTAATGCATATTTCAGGAATGTAGAATATTCCAGAGGATAGGTATGATGATATAAAGGAGGTGATAGTAGGGATCTTGACACCAGTTCTTGGTATGAAGAAAAGGGAATTGGAGAAAGATATAGAAAATGGCTATAGAGCTAACCTTATTTATTTCAAGGAATACCTCTTGGTGAGAGAGGTTTATATAAAGTGTTGTAACTAAGGACACTTAGAGCCTGCGTCAGATGACCTGAGGGTGGGGGCCAGAGTGCTCGGAACTCTCAGAAGTGATTGACAGTTAATGGCTGAGAGCAGTCAGTTGACTAACAGAGTCTGAGGGAGACTTCTAAAGAGGGCAGTTGGTCTTAGAAGGAGCTGAGACAGGAGCTGAGGAGAGTCTTCGAGAGAAGCAAAGCTCACTGCTAGCTCTATAAAAACAGCCAAGGGGCTGTGTGTGACAAAAGGAGAGTCACAATGAAGACCTGAGCGGTCACAGACACATATACACTTATCTTAAGAGCTAAAGAGGTGGTTGAGGGAACAGATGTGGGTCTAGAAGTTTGAAGGGCTGGGAGTAGAGGCACCAGTCGACTTGAGAGACTTGGCACATTATACCCAAGAGGCCAGCCTATAATAGTGTTGGAGAGTGAAATCTATATGATCTGTGAAACCTGAGAGACCTAAGGGAAAAATATATTATAAAGCCTGAAACTACCGAGCAACTTGTTAACTACTTGAGATACAATATAGCCCATGTAAATATTTCCCATTCCCCAGTTGAAGACTTTGTATTTAAATAAATATCTGTGGTTTACTTTAAAGTTCTCTGGTGCCTATATTTTGGGAAAACTCTCAAAGCTGCTGTGGTCCCCTACGAATTGAGTTCTATATCCATCAGAAACCAAAACAATTACCCCGAAGAGACTAGTACAGAGAAATCCATATCATACCCACCCCTTGATTTCTATAGTCCTGAGGTAAAATTCAAAAGGAAGAACTGAGGCGGAAGAGGGGCTGGGGTAGCCATAAGCCGCATATAGAAGCGATCCAGTGAGACCGCGAGGCACGCTGTTATAGGTGTATTAGGAGGAAAATGAAGGAATTGGTCTGCCAGACGATGAGAGATAAATCATTAAAGTTATATAGTTGGCATATTACACCGATAAAACTGAAGAAAGTGTATTCCGAACTTGCTGGTTGCATTGTTGCAGGGAAACAAATTGATAATATGCAATTCAGAAACAAAGTAAGATGATTTGAAATGCCAATGTTTTTTTCTTTTTTGGACTACAGTGTAGAAGAAAGAAAGTTTTTTTTTTCCCTGTTGGTTCTAGACATAGCTGAGGTAGATACTCTGATGGAGGTATTAAGAGAAGAAATTAACAAATAGATAAATAGATAGAAGGAAAATGGAACTTACTGTATGAAAGTGTATTCCGAACTTGCTGGGGTTTTTTTGTTGTTGTTGCAGGGAATCAAATCGATACTATGTAATTCATAAACAAAGTAAGATGACTTGAAATGCCAAATGTTCTTTTGGATCACAGTGTAGAAGAAAGAAAGTTTTTTCGTTGGTTCTAGACTGAGCTGAGGTAGATACTCTGATGGAGGTATTAAAAGAGGAAATTAACAAATAGATAAATTAAGAAATAGATAAATAGATAGGAGGGAAATGGAACTTATTGTATGAATGGTTATGGGGGAAAGATAATAAGAATATAGTGTAAAAAGGGGTTAACTGTAGAATGTATGATTTGGGTTAGGTTAGAACAAAGGATTTTGTATTCTAATGATATAAGCATATAATGCATCCCACAGTTCACATCCCTAAGTTGATGTTTTGTATATTTTTTCTTTTTTTTGTTAAATATCTCTCTCTCGGCTTGACTTCGCGAACGAAGATTTAAGAAAGGTGCAGTAGTCCATGTCTGCTGCAGGCTCGCTGGTGGCTGACAAGACCAATGCGGGACAGGCAGGTCCGGCCACAGTGGCTGCAGGGAAAAGTCTGATTTGGGGTTGGTGCTGTAGCAGTACGATACCTGAAGGGTACCCTGTTAAATGTAATAAAAAGTTAACCCCCCCCCAAAAGGTTGACTCAGCCTTCCATCCTTCTGAGGTTGGTAAAATGAGTACCCAGCTTGCTGGGGGTGGGAAGTGTAGAGGACTGGGGAAGGCAATGGCAAACCACCCTGTTAAAAAGTCTGCCGTGAAAACATTGTAATGCGATGTCACCCCAGAGTCAGAAATGACTGGTGCTTGTACAGGGGACTACCTTTTTTACCTTTATGTTCTGCCGTGTTTGGAGAAGGAGCAGCAGGAAGAGATCCAGTTGCCAAGCTCCATTCCAAACAACCCCTTTTACAACTTCACGGCCGGCTGCAATATAGAGGCAAACTTACAAACAGCCTGGGGGGCCTGTCTCAGCAATGCCATTGTCTGCATAGATGGAGGAAGTGCACAAAGGCAGTTGAAACAGATCATTGTTTGGGCGATAACCCCACATGCCAGGGTTTTGAGCAAATGTGTTGGATACAGTGGCTGTAAGTGGGAGATGGTCATTGGTCTTTCTCCATATGACCCCATGAGAACTGATTCCCAGAACTGCAAGACTGTGCTGTTGGAAGAGGGCGATTTGCTCACTTATCTCTCCTCTGCATAATCCTACAATCTGTGTAGCTGTTACTTCTTGTGAGTTCCACAACTATAAGAATCAATCTTCTCAGGCCTTTAAAGGAGTAATGGAAAGGAGAGTGGAGTGTGGGGAATAGTCATCATTTTTGCAAACATTGTTTTGCTGGATCCGACCCTGTGGCTGGAAAAGACTCATAGAGACAAATCTTTCCTGCCTTCTGCTTCCTACAGCAGCCACCAGGCAGAGCAGGCCCATAGCTATGGGGGGGGGGGCAGGTCACCCCGTTCAACCCCTTCTTCAATCTCTGTGCCTCCTCCATTGAGCCAAGACCCAGCCTGTAGCTATGGGCTCCCTTTCACTCCACTGCGCTTGCCCAGACCACCACACGGTTACCTGCACTTCTGTTGCATGCTCACTAGGCAGTCTCCCTGCCACATTCACTCCCTGGTCACTGGTTGGCCGGGGGAGCTGCGGGAGGAAGCGGGATCCCCATAGAGGTGAGTCCCTAGCTGTGTGCCCCGCCTCGCCAAAGGGGCCCTCTGTCTGTTGTGCTTTGGTTCAGAGTTTCCTTGATGCCTTCTGAGTGGGGCTGTGCTGCGTCCCCCCTGGCAGCCCAAGAGAGCCTTTCCTGATGCGCCTGCCCCTGAATTCAGCCCCTTCTTTTGGCTCTTCCTGATCAGCCACGTGCGAAAGCAGCAACAGCCATTGGGGAAAGTTTCACCCAAAAGGGAGAGTGTATGGGGCGGCCGTGCGAGGCCTGCCAAGCATGCTAGGGTATGAGAAGGCTCCCCTCCTCCAACTCTCTGCCTCCCCGGTGCACAAGCTGCCGCTCTCTGCCTGCAAGTCAGTGCCTCCTTGGACTGCGTCTCCACTTTGGCTAGAAGGGGATTCCCTGCGAGGTGAGGAAGCAGCAAGCAGATAGGGCATCAGATCCCTTCAGCCCTGGGACTCTTTTCAGTGCAGAGCCTTCTGAGGTATTTTGCAGCTGGCTGCCCAGGTTTTTATTTTTTTTAAATTGTGACATCGTTCTGGCACCACGCCCCCCCACCTAAAAATTTATCCACTGCCCCCCTCCACCAAAATTTTTCTAGCTGAGACAGAGAGGTCTAGATAGAGAAGTCATCCTTAACCTCATCCTTGAGCCAATGGACAGCTTGTTCTACTGCATGTATTTTGTCTGCAGAAAAATGAGGTAGGGTCAGTTTCACCCTATTCCCTCTCCTCACTGTAGTTTCCATATCCTCCAGCTTTTTGGCCAAAGGAGGATACAACCCCTGGCAATGCCTTTTAGGGGGACGCTTTAAGAAGAAGGTTGAACAGATTGACTTTCATTTGTGAAACAACAAAACACCAATTCCTCACTAGCAGTTACTCCGCATCCAGGCTTCTACTTTCCCTGGTTTAAGCAATCTACCAGATGCTGCATGGGCACATTCTGACCCTCAGCTCCCTCCAATTTCCCTCGCAGCTTCCAGATCTCTAAAAAACAAGATCAGGAAGCTGTGGAGGAAATTGGAGGGAGCTGCAGGTCAAAATGCTCCCATGCATTTGGTGGGGAATCGATTGCTTGAGCTGGGGAAGGCAGAAGTCCAGGGGCAGAACAACTGCTAGTGAGGAATCGGTCAAAGTGTCTTTGAGCCCATTTATGGGAAAAAGTGGAATATAAGCCCGCCAAATAAATAAATAAATAATTTTATGCCTCCAAATCCTTTTCCACTTCAGCCTTCTTCAAGAGTGGTCTGGGTCATTCTGGGGCTCTGGGCATGGACGGAGCCCAAGAATCACTGTCAGCACCTATGTAAGGGCCAAGCAGGGGATGGCCAATCCAGGGTGGGTGGGAGCCACCATTATCCGTAGAAGCCAGCTGCCCAAGCCAAAGACAAGGTAGTGCATATGGCAGCCAGAGTCTCTTCTTCTTCCCCATTACCTTAAGGCATCTCAAAGCAGCTTATAATCACCTTTCTCTTCCTCTCCCTACATCAGGCACCCTGTGGAACTGAGGTGGAACTGAGGTAGGTGGAACTGCGAGAGTTCTGAGAGAGCGGTGACTGGCCCAAGGTCGTCCAGCTGGCTTCATGTGGAAGAGGAGTGTGGAATCAAACCCGGTTCTCTAAATTGGAGTTAAATAATACATTTCTCTATGCTTTCAATAGATGAGGTGAAGTGGGATTTCTGGTCTATGTTAATGATGGTATCAGAAACTGGATAGCATTTAGTTCAAATTAATTAATGGGCAACATGATAGTTACATTACTGAAATGGAAAAATAAGAAAATAGTATTCTTGCTTACTCTTGATCCTTTAGTTTGCACACAGTAAAGCAGTATATGTGTGTAAATTTTGAGTTTGTCTAAGGGCAAGATGATAAGACACTAGAGATCTTTATAAGATCTCTGTTACCTTTTATCTAAAAACATCTGTGTGTGCATACATGTGAGCTGGATTGGTGGACGGAGTTTTAACCCATCCCCATGTGCCTTTTCCCTTCTGTAAATACTGTCCTGCCCTGCCTTGGTTGGCAGAGGCTAGCCTGATCTTGCCAGATCTCAGGAGCTAAGTAGGGCCAGCCCTGTTTAGTACTTAAATGGGAGACCACCGAGGAAGCCTGGGGTTTGCAGAGCAGAGGTAGGCAATGGCAAACCACCTCTGCTCATCTGTTTCCTTGAAAACTCTATAGGGTCTCCATACGTTGGCTCTCTTGGGTATTTGTTCTGCTGGGGAAAATGTATGGGTAAGTACCTCTAAGCTTTCTGTAGCACTTCAATGGAGCAGGGGTGGCCAACAGTAGCTCTCCAGATGTTTTTTGTCTACAACTCCCATCAGTCCCAGCCATTGGCCATGATGGCTGGGGCTGATGGGAGTTGTAGGCAAAAAAACATCTGGAGAGCTACCGTGGCCACCCCTGGAATAGTGGGAAATTTGTTCTCCACCCTGACTCAATCCTATTTACTGCCCCTTCTTGTGGAATTCTGATTATAGGTCTGTTTTGACCCTAACCTCCATAACTTTAGTTTCCCCTGCCAATGCCACGTATAGTGATCTAGATCAAAATTTCCCACCAAATCTCACAAAATGAGTTTATTATCTATGAGTCATCTTTATCCAATATCCTGTGACTAGTTCTTGGTACATCAAAGAAAGCACTCACAGGTGCAAAAGACACCTTTCCGCACATCACAGGCTAACAACCTGGGCAATAAAGGAGAGGTTCACATGAGAAAATCCTTGGGACTCAGTGACATTCTTTGTTGTCATAATATCACCCTAGAGCGTATTTATTGCTTCAGGAGGACAGAAATGTCTTTGGATTTCCACAACTCTTCTTTTCAGCTTTAAGTGAATTGTTCAAAGCCTATTGAAAAAGGACCGGCAGAACAGATTCTTTGGTGCATCACAACTCTGTGGGGTTGGTGACTCTACCCACAAACAGCAAGGCGTTTGTAGTCTCTTCATAGATCATAAAAATGAATGGCCGATTCACCCGGATGACAGGAGGCATCGAATAAGGTGTGATTTCTGATCCTGTGCCAGCTGCAGCTTCAGTTCCTGCCTCATCTACTTCGATGCATGCTCTTTGGAGAACCTGAGAAGTTTGAACACGCATGAGGATTCATAGCAATGTGCCTGCAATTTTTTGTCAGGATTTCATCTTGTGCCAACATTGAGCTGCAGCAGTTTCTGAAATGGCACAGACCATTCTTCTGAACTGGGTGTACCAAAACAAGACTGCACCTGTAAAACCCTTTGCATTCAGCATACGAGAGTGGGGTGGGGAGTAAATACAGAGCGGCCCATACTAGATTGGCATAGGGGCTGAGGAGGCTAGAAAAATCACCTCCGGAAACAGACTTATCCTGCAAGAATCTATTTAAAGGGGCTTAGACAGAGGGTTAAGTGTACCAGTGGCAACTAGTCATGCTGGTGACTAAAGGGAATCCCCATGTTCAGAGGTAGTAAACCTCTGAATCCCAGAGCCAGGAAGCAATACTGGAGAAGGCCTTGACCTCCATGCCCTGTTGTTGGACCTCCAGAGGATCTGGTTGGCCATTGTGTGAGGCAGGATGCTGGACTAGATTGACCACTGGTCTCATCCAACAGGGCTCTTCTTATGTTCTTACGGCATACAAGTCACCAAACAATTGGCAAGTCCTTGTAGATGTGACCACACAAGCAAGTGGTTTGAAAATTGTAAGCATCTGTCTCCTGTTCCCAAATAGATGGCCAGTACTATCTAGGGTGGAGAGTGTGAAGCCTCTGCCCAGCAGGTAGATCACCCCATGTTGCTGTACATAATAACCTCCAGAGTGGGGTCACTGTGCCTATTAAATAGGATGGGATGGGACAGGATGTGCTTCTGCTAGATAAGCAGTAATTTGATTTACATCATTTATCCCTGCCATTCTCCACTATGGGAATTCAAAGAATTTTACTTTGTAGCCTTTTCCTTCATTTTATCCTCATAACAACCCTGTGAGGTAGATAACTGTAAGTAGGGGGGTTTTTTGTAGCAGGAACTCCTTTGCACCGGTTGCCTGTTGCGTTCTGGATTCACTTCAAGGTGCTGGTTATAACTTTTAAAGCCCTATATGGCCTGGAACCTGTCTACCTTCGGGACCACCTTTCCCCATATGTATCCCAGAGAGCACTAAGTTCAGGGTCTCAAAATCTCCTTAAGATCCCTGGACTGAAAGAAGCTCAGTTATCCACCACCAGAGCCAGAGCGTTCTTGGTAATAGCCCCCACTTTGTGGAATGCGCTCCCTGAAAACATCAGGGCCCTGAGGGACCTGCCTCAGTTTCACAGGGCCTGAAAGACCGAATTATTCAAACTCGCCTTCAACGGTTAGGGGGAGGTGGCTATTACCTTATAGCACCAACAATCTCACTGAATTAATATAATGGAAATCAGAAACCTGCCATCTTGGACTTTTAATGAATGGATTGGTGTTGTTAATTGTATGGAATAGCTGATTGTATGGAAATGTTTTATTATATATTTTATTGTTAATATTCTATGTTTGCTAATTAATGTTTTTAACTGTTGTTAGCCACCTTGAGCCCATCAGGGGAGGGAGGGATATAAATCTGATAAACAAACAAACAGACAAACAAATAAATAATAAATATTAGATCAGACACCCCTGATGTAGCCAATCCTCCAAGAGCATACAGGGCTCTTAGTACAGGGCCTACTGTAAGCTCCAAGAGGATTGGCTACATCAGGGGTGTGTGGCCTAATATGCAAAGGCGTTCCTGCTACAAAAAAAGCCCTGACTGTAAGGCTGAGAGAGAATGACTGGCCCAAAGTCACCCATCCAGTTTCCATGCAAGAGTGAGGAATGGATTCAAACCTGAAACTCTAACCACTACACCAGATCCCCAGCAATATTGAGCCACCGTTCTTATTTGTATTGAAGCATTTGGAATCCAGTATCTATGAAATGAAATCTGCAAGAAATAATATTTACCTGTGACACTTTTATGTGTGTCTGATCGGTGAGTAGGCTTAAGTCTGCTTGGTTTGAGAAAAGATCTTTAATTCCCAGATCTTTAAGTAATTGGTGCATGTAGTATTTCTGGTCTAGCTTGAACTTTGGAAAGTAAATATCAGTTTTTCTGTAACACAAACAAACGAACAAACAATAGACCTTAGTTGAATGGAGTATATGTACATAAGACATATGTCGTGTATATGTACCATAATAGCATGGAGACTCTGCGCAAATGAACATCACAAATAGGGGATTTTTGGATTATCTTAGACTAATATTTGATAGTTAAAAAACAAAACAAAGCTTTGATCCAGATTCTGAATTGGAGAAGAATGAGCCTTTGTATAAAATGCTCTCCATGCCTTAGCAGTCTCAGGCCTTCTTATATCGTTGCCCTTAAAGGTACTACAGAGTATTCTATTCTTTGTGACTGAATCTCCAAGTGGTACTATGCACTATCCAGGGATACTGGAAACCATGAGAGATGCCACCTCCCTCAGTTGCTCAATACCATTTGCCTCTGAAATTGAACCTAGTGATAAGGAAAAGGGTTTTCTTGTCTCAAGAACAGATCAAACCTGAAGAAGCAGATTTCTGAAGTGGTGGCATATGCACTTTAGGAACAGGGCTGGTCCTAGCCAGTCTGGTACCCTAGGCAAGGCTAACTTCTGGCACTGCCCTCCCTGCACTGATAATGTCACCAAGTCATATGGTGGGTGCCCAATTCGGCATCTCCAGAAGGCTCATACCCTAGGCAGCTGCTTAGTTTGCCTAGTGGTCGAGCCAGCCCTGTTCAGGAAGGAAGGAGGGAACATAGAAAAGCAGGCAGGCAGAGTTTATCTTTGAAAAAGAGATGACAGGCTTCTAACCTGCTATGCTTCTTTCTTTCCTTACATGTCCCCTTGCTGCCCCTCCAAAAAACCTTTAACCCACTATTGTGGTTTGTATGAGAGCATTTGGAATCTAATATCTAAGCAAGAACAAGAAAAATTCCATACATTGTACCTGGTTATCATATTTCTAAGCCAAGATTTCACAAGTCCAGATGATAAAAAGTCTTCCAGTGCATGGACATCTCCCTCCTGAGGCATGGCGATCAGCATGTGGGCGCTCCCTCTGTATGGAATCTTTAGCACTACACTGTGCAAATTCTTATCAAAAGTATAGGCAACTCTTGTGGTCTTGAACATCATGGGCACTTGGACTGTATTGTAATTGTCTACATAGAAGGATTCTAGTTCTGTGAACTGTGCAGAAAATGGGTATAGCCATTTGCCTAAGGATATACAGAAAGGAAATGGTTTATTCCATTGGCAGAGATGTTATTCATACCGATTGACGAAAATGTTAGGCGCAACCCCAACCAAAGCAAAACTTTTAAAATCCCATTTATTGTACTTGGAACATATGCCTGTTGAAATTAACTAGGCTTACCTTTGGTTGGATGGTACAAAAAGAAAAAAGGAAGCAATGTAAAGTCCTTGGACCCCAGTTCAATAGCATAGAGAAGGGTCTGCTGCACTTCAGGTTCCTCCCCCAGTCTAAGATCAAGATGCGAGTCCAGTAGCACTGTTGTGTATTGGTTGTTTTGACTGCTGCTTTGTTATGTCTGTTAGATAACCTTGAAGCATACTTCATTGCCCTCCAGGATCCTGATGCCTACATTCCAATTGGCTGTTCTTTTAGAACCAGCCAATCAAGACACGAGGCATTTTCTCTCAGGAAATGCAAATGAGGGATCCTGGAGAGACCAATAGGGTGGATTGCTGCCCACATAAGGGGACGTGTTTAACTCAGGCCAAATGGATATGAAGAGTGGGGTGGCCTGTTTGTGTTCAGTTCTGCTCTTGTTCAATAAATGTTCTTGCTTACTTCAAGCTGGGTGAACTCACCGTATAATAAGCACCTTAAAGACCAACAAGATTTCCAGGGTAAAATCTTTCAAGAGTCAAAGCTGCATTATATTTCCCAGGGAACTTTGACTCTCAAAAGCTTGAACCATGGAAATCTCCTTGACTCCTGGAGCCAGTTTGGTGTAGTGATTAAGTGCATGGACTCTTATCTGGGAGAACCGGGGTTGATTCCCCACTACTCCACTTGCACCTGCTGGAATGGCCTTGGGTTAGCCATAGCTCTCAAAGGAGTTGTCCTTGAAAGGGCAGCTTCTGGGAGAGCTCTCTCAGCCCCACCCACCTCACAAGGTGCCTGTTGTGGGGGAAGAAGATAAGGGAGATTGTAAGCCGCTCTGAGTCTCTGATTCAGAGAGAAGGGTGGGGTATAAATCTGCAGTTCTTCTTCTTCTGAACTTGCTGTTCTACTGCAGGCCCACCTGAAACTATCCTCCACCCTGGTTGCTGGATTGTAACCCTGTTAGAAAAGCAATCATTCAACATGCCGATTACAGTGTAATCTTATGCAGACTGAAATAAATGAGCTTAGACTGCAGCAGCATTGCATAGGTTTGCACTCTTATTTGTTTGGTGGGAAGAACTATATCCCGGTTCACCTTAAGATTTCCTCCCTGACACAGAAAACAAGCACTGCTACTGATTTTCTGCACCTCTGTGATTCATGGAGCTCTCTCTGCAGAAATTCCCAGCAACATCTTTGTTTCACTGCTCTGCTTTGTATTAGAACACTTGGAATAGAGTTTGTTATCTGTTGAGCATACCCAGGTGTTAGGCCAGAGGCACACATGTTCATAACTGGGCTAGTTGTGCATCCATTTCCAACAGAATCACAACTATGCTCTGCTCTCTGCTTTTTAGCAGACCAGAAAAGCTGTGTTGTGAACCAGCTTATGAAAAAGGGTCATTTGTGTCCATAACTTGTATATAGTATAGGTTCTGTACAAGCACAGAATCTCATTTTTATATTAGGAAACAATGTAGAACTTTTGGAATGAAAAGTATTTTTTTAACATTCTTCAGTGATGCTCATAATTTCTGACTCATTTCCATATCATGTTGAGGTGAGTTAACCCAACACAATCCAGTGCACAGTTGCTGAAACTTAAAACTATGGATTTCATTGCATTTAGTCTGATGACTGGGGAAGGTAATGGCAAATCACCCTGTAAAAAGTCTGCTGTGGAAACGTCATGATGCGATGTCACCCCAGTGTTGGAAATGACTGGTCCTTGTGCAGGGGATTAAAAAAAGTAAAAGTTGTCTCCTGTGCAAGCACCAGTCATTTCCGACTCTGGGGTGACATCGCATCATGACGTTTTCACGGCAGACTTTTTACGGGGTGGTTTGCCATTGCCTTCCCCAGTCATCTACACTTTCCCCCCAGCAAGCGGGGTACTCATTTTACCGACCTTGGAGGGTTGAAAAGCTGAGTCAACCTGAACCCAGCTTCTGCCAGGATCGAACTCAGGTTGTGAGCAGAGAGCTCAGACTGCAGTACTGCAGCTTTACCACTCGAGGCCATTGGGCTCTGCACAGGGGACTATAGGGTTGTCAAGTCTAATTCAAGAAATATCTGGGGACTTTGGGGGTGGAGCCAGGAGACATTAGGGGTGGAGCCAGGAGCAAGGGTGTGACAAGCATAAATGAACTCCAAGAGAGTTCTGGCCATCACATTTAAAGGGACGGCACACCAATTCAATCCCACCGCCCTGAGCCGCTTCGGTGGGAAGGGCGGGATATAAGTCGAAATATAAATAAATAAATAAAATAAAAATTCCTTCCTTCCATAGGAAATAATGAAGGATAGGGGCACCTTCTTTTGGGGCTCGTAGAATTGAACCCCCTGGTCCAATCTTTTTGAAACTTGGGGGGTATTTTGGGGAGAGGCACTAGATGCTATACTGAAAATTTGGTGCCTCTACCCCAAAAAACAGCTTTCCCAGAGCCCCAGATACCCACAGATCAATTCTCCATGATTTTCTATGGGAATAAATCTCTATAGGGAATAATAGAGTTCCCAGCAGACATTTCCCTCCCCTCCCCCCGCTTTCTGACGACCCTGAAGCGGGGGGAGGGTCTCCAAACCAGGGGATTCCCTGCCCCCACCTGGGGATTGGCAACCCTAGGAGACTACCTTTACCTTTTTAAAACCTTTTTAATCCTGAAAAGGATTTCAGTGGAATAGCAGGAGAGAGGCAGAAGATGACTTCTAAGGGAGCTGTAGGTGATACAATCAAAGTGTTGCTGTTTGCAGAATATACATCCTTTCCATTGTTGGTTCTGGTCAGACAGGTTTTCACATTTTAAAAAACCTGCAGAATCTGTTTGCCCAGAAATCACAGGAGAAGCAAGGGGAAATGGATATCAGAGCATCTTCAAGTCTCTTAAAAAGAATTGTCCCCCCACCCTCAGCACAATCAACATCATTCCCCCCCAGCTACACATGCAACTTTGTGTGTGTGTGTGTGTTCATCACCATCCAGTATCTCCCAGACTTCCTCATTAAAGGGTGCCATCCTACACACTGCTAGGCTGCTCACATCTCGTCTGACTTCCACAATGTCTGTCGGTACAGTAGTGCAGTCCCTCTCCCTTTTCCTGAGCACAGTATACTGCGACTCAACAATTAGTGAAGGAGTGTGTGTCTGTGTGGCAGAGGGGGGGGGGGGATCAGAACCAGAGAGCTAAAAAGAGAAATTACGGGAGATTTAATTGCAATCTCTTTTGGTTGCCATGGAGCATTTTGAAAACGCTTCTGACAAGCAAAGGCCCAGTACTTGGAAAAGCTTATTTTCACCCTTTTGGGAATGAATTAAAGCAGGGCAGAGATCTGGTCTGGTTTAGCTGACTCGAAAAGATCAACAATGACACAGAGTCCACAGTTCCGTTTGGAGTGCGTGGTGGTGGAGAAGTTACAGACTGTCAGTATTTATCTCATTTTGCAAGTCCATGTCTTCGAAACTTAATGGAGAACTGTAATAGGCCAGCATAGGCCATTGCTACATTTTAGTTCACTGAACCCACAACATGCTAAGCTGATCCCACTTAAATGTTCTACACTTTTCCTCCTTTCTCTTCTCTTCTCTCTCTGTCTCTTAGATCATATCTCCAAGGCAGACATAATGGTTTAATATTCTTCTTCTGAAAAGATGCCTGGGAATTGTAGTTCTCTGTGCAAGAGCAGGATTAAAAATCTTTTGCAAGAAATCTCAGTGCCTGCACCAAAAGCCTAGGCATACTTGTTTTTTTGGCAGCAGGGGTTGGGAGTGAGGAACATGAATGCACCACTGGTATGACCCACCTTGCATCAGACCATGGCCTTAGGGTTACAAACCTCCAGGGGATCGCTGGAGATCTCCTGGAATTACAATTGATCTTCAGGTAGCAGAGATCAGTTCCCCTGGAGAAAATGGCCACTTTGGAAGGTGGACTCAATGGCATTATACTCCCTTGAAGTCCCTCCTCTCTCAAAACTCCACCCTTCTCAGGTTCCAACTCCCAGATCTCCAGGTATTTCCCAATCTGGAGCTGGCAACCCTACATGGTCTACATGACGGAACCCACCTGTTCCGTGTTCTAGATTGCTTTTATGTTGTTCATTTGATTCAGCCTTGCAGTTTTTCTAATCTGCATAGTATATTTGGGAGAATGATCAAACTTTCTGCTTTGGGGGGGTCTACGTAATTGATTGGCATAGATACAGTACCAGTCTCGGGGCTTGTACTCAAAACAGTTTTCCCCCCAGAGCGAATGTTCTTTTCTTGAAATAAACAGACTGCCTCTGGGCACTATTAACATTAATAGAATGGGAAAAGGACAGATCTGGCTCATGGAATCCGATCTGCTGGGACAAACCAGCCAACCTCTGCACAAAAGAATAAATGGACACAAATCTGGCATCAAAGATGGCAATATCCAGAAACCGGTAGGAGAACACTTCAATCTACCAGGGACTCAAAGGTCACCATAGTTCAACAGAAACATCTCAAAAAAAATCCAATGGGAAGCTGCTGAACTGGAATTCATAGGTAAATTTGACTCAGTCAGACTTGGGCCTCGATCACACACAGTAAATAATGCTGGAAGCAAAAAAACCCTGTGAGCTAGCTCACACTAACTCAGTCTAGAGGGAACGCTGCCCACAACTCTCCACCTCCTCCAAAAAGCATCACTGTTATAAACCTAACTGCTAACTCTGATGCCCTAGTCTCTCTACTTTTATTTCTCCCCAGGATAAAATAAGATGTTACCTCCAAAATGAATGTAATCCACTAGGATGATTTTAGCTTGCTGATCTAAAGTATCAAACAATGTGGGAATTTTCCCTTTGGTCTTTAGTTTAATGTGCTGATTGATGGCATTTTTAGCCAAAGTAGAGTTGTGGAAATCAACCGTCATCAATTCCATGTCAAAGTATTCCTTTGACAAGTTATGGAAGACTTCCTTTATCCTGATGCCTTTCTGGACAAAAGAGATGGTGCCATGTAAAAGAGTGAACTCCTTGTTCTTGGTGATGTTGCCTCTCAGCTGGTTGAAAAAAGCAGGGAGACGATTCCCTTGATCATCCAAGAGATGGAGGTTTAGAGAGTTAACGATTTGGTCATGTGTTTCCCCCCTGGAAGCCTGAGCAAAGACTGCCAAAACGAATGACAATGACAGTGGAGAGATGAATATATTGTTGTCATGGTCCAGCGATATTTTCCGATAGAGATCAAATCCAAAATTGGTGTTCCTCTCTGTGAAGTTGTGTATGGAAAATACTGGTGTGGAATCTTCAACAGCTGGATCTGCTACATTCTGATCCCGATATTGTTTATCAGTGTTATTGAAAGGCCGGGAGACTGGTAAAATACTCTGCTGTTCGTGCTCTCTTGCAACCTCAGCTTCTGCACTGGATGAGCACATTTTGGCACACAGTTCCATAATGACAAGAAAAATACCAGCTTTCATGCTGAAATCTGGCAATGAACTTCTTTCTGGTGAACAGAAGGAGGGAGAATGTTATGTTTTTGTCTGAAAAGACTGCATTTTTGTAGTTGACAACTGCAAGACAGGTTTTTTTGGGGACTAACAAACTGACCCATAACAATTCCATATAGCATTTACTCAGGGCTTTTTTTTTGTAGCAGGAACTCCTTTGCATTTTAGGTCACAAACCCCTGATGTTGCCAATCCTCCAAGAGCTTATAGTAGGCTCTGTAAGAAGAGTCCTGTAAGCTCTTGGAGGATTGGCTACATCAGAGGTGTGTGGCCTAATATGCAAAGGAGTTCCTGCTACAAAAAAGTCCTGCGTTTGCTTTTTTTTTTTTGTATCCCATCCTTCCTCTAAGAGGTTCTTGTGTTTAATCCTTAGAATGATCTCTGGAGGTAAACTAGTGATTTGCCCAATTAGGGAACATCATAAATCATTGGTAGATGTTCCATCCGCATGTCAGAAGTGCGGCAACATGAACAGTTCAGGACCCACAATCTCCTCCATGTAGTTAGAAATATAATTTGAGAGACCCATTAGAAATCCTACATCTTAGCTGCAAGGATAAATGCGCAATGGAATTGGACTTTGAGTATGACTGTCAGAAAACCAGGGCTAGAGGGATCCTGTGGAAAAACTCCACTGAGGAAGGCATTTCCATCAGTGGAGGGGGACCGTCCCGCCTCCTTCCTCTAATAGCAACCCCAGATGCTCCCCAATACTTCTCCTAAAGAACAGGACACCCCCTGAACAGCATGAACTGGAAAAACCAGCAAAATTGTTTCATATCTTACCCTTTGGGGAAATATATCAAAGAATTTGACAAGTGTGTATGTCACAATGCCTGTGCTTACAGGAAATCTTTGTGTCTGTTCAAATAAGAGAAAGAGGCAAAAGTGCTCAGTTCCTATCTTCTCATTTGTATAGCCTGGGTAATACTAGTCTTTCCCTATGTAATTACATTCTACAGATATGATCACATTGAAGGATTTTTTGAATAAAACTGGTTCAGAAATCCTCTCTCCCTCACATCCTTTTCTTTTCCTCTGTGGTCTCTCCTGCTCTTCAAATGTAGATGATGAGCATTTTCGGAGGGAAAAAAAGAAGTCACTTCCTTCTGCTTATGAAATGTTGTTGGAATACTGTAAATTGACTGATGGCACTGTGCAAATAGCAACAACAAATTTCAAATCCAATCCCCTGGTTCTTACACTGGTAGGTGAATCTGCGACTATATTGCTGAAGTAATTCCTTTTAAAAAATGCTTAGCAAATTTTGTTTGACTCCCTATAAGGCAGCTTCATCTAAGGCTGCCGCTGACAGGCGTATCTAGAATAAAGAGGAACTTAACTAATGAGGCTTTATCATATGTACAAATAGCATATGGATGTGTGAAACATTCCCTTCCCCAACCAATCTCAGAAGACTGAATATTCAGACTAATTCCAAGTTCCAATTATTTTTCTTCAGGCAAAATTTGGTGATGACCTGCAGGTGGGTGGAACCTCCAGAGAAATATCCTTACTGAATCTCTTTTGACTTCCTGAAAACCCACTGATTGGCACCATAAAAGCTAACAATATTTCTTTCAGCTTTCTTGAGACTCAGCTCACAATATCAGATATGAAAACATTTGCTCCTCCCCCCCCTTCTTTTTGCTCTCCAAATATTTGTCTTACATAGTATGGAAAATGCCACCGTTCCTTGAAAAATCAAGGTCTTTTTAAAAGACATGTATCAGTCTGTTTCTTTAAGAGACAGCTCTTAGCAACATAAGGAATCAAGCACAGAGATTTTCTTTTTTAAAAAACGAAGCCTCTATGGATCTATTAATGATTTCTTAAAACAGGAAAACATTTTATTTATTTATACCCTGCTTTTCTTTCCAGTGGAGCCCTAAGATGGCTTATATTGTTCTTTCCTCTGCTTCATTCTCACTATGCTGTGACAGAGGTTAGGCTGAGAGTATGTGACTGGCCCAAGGTCACCCAACAATTTTTCATGGCAGAGTGGGGGTTCAAACCTGACAAATCCGATTTTAACCTATCTTCCTTCAGTTACATTCCTTAAAATTATTTTTAAATGGGTATCTCTTACCAGCAAGGGCTGCTTGTCTTTTACTTTGCTGAATCCTGTGTGCTTGAACTAAATAAGTGACAATGTTATTACCCCAAATGAGTGGGAACCTGAGGCAAATATTTGCTGTTCCAAAGTGCAGCTCCAGACTTCTGTCTGTTGTAAATTAACTTGTATGACAAACAGGGGTATATGAGGTTTTTCTGGCAAGGTAAATGCTGAAATGGCAAGATGCCCGTAAAGACCACAATATGCTAAAAAGAGAGAGGGCTTTCAAGATTTCTAAGGCAAGTGCACCTAAAGGATAACTTTGGGATGAGATTCTTGCTCATGTACTTGGAATTACTGTAACTTTTTGGCTGGCACACAGAGCAGATGTGCATTCATATTGGACGTTTAATCAGGGACTGCTCCACTAAACTGATCAAATCACTCAAATTACAACTTCTGACAACATTTTTAGAAGCACCAATTGTTAAATACTGGGTTCAATACATGAGGAGGCACATTGCATAGTGATCAGCTTGTTTATTGTGATTACAGCATATCAGTTAAGAACTAGAACTGAACTGAAAAGGCCAATAGGGCCAACTATATATACCTTGGGTTCCTGATTTGGCACACTATAGGCCAATTTGAACCAGCCAGGGAGCCTGTGATTGGTCAGGGGAATGCAGAGATTAGGACCCCACTTCCCATTGTTCATATAGCCCAAGCTCGGTCTCTGGCTCCAATGAGCTGTGGTAGGAGCGCATGTACACACAAAACCACAGACACAACACCAATGAAACAGCACGTGCTCCTCTAGGTCATGCAATCCATGTCCCCATGCACAACCAGGGCCTAAGCTAAATTATGTGATAGATCTGGGGCTAAATGTGGCTTACAATGTGCCAGTTGTCCATCCAGGCCTGTAGCCAGACAGGGGCACATGGGACAATGGCCCCTCCTGATTCTGCCCTGTCCTTACCCCTGGGTCTGTCCTTGCCAGTTCATGCTGACTGCAGCCACAGCTGCACCAGTCGCCTTAAGCAGGCAGGCAGGGCAGCGGGCAAACTCAGCAGCTCTTTGCACTCTGGGGGAGCTGGATGTGAGGGGGGAGAGGAAGAAATCAGAGAGCCAGAGAGCCTCCAATGCTGCTGCTGCACCCACCCATTGGGCATTCAGCCAAGGGAGGGAGGCTGGCTGGTTGGCTGGGCTTGATGCGATTGATGGCTGACAAAAGCTGAGCTCCTAGTCAGTCCAGCTGTTTCACTCAGCAACCTTGCAGTGATTTCAAACCTGGAGCTGTGGCTGTGATGGGCACCACTGTGCCTGTCCATTGGCTCCTCAGTGACATCACCCCACCAAGTGACTTCTACGTATTTGAGTTTTCAACGTTGCAACTCTCTGTAGTGTTTGAATTTTTGATCAGACTCTAAAAACGTTCTTTGCTATGACAATATTTACACATGTGCTATTCCTCTTTTGTTCCACCACAATTATACCATGGTCCTTCTATTTGCTTAAACTCACCTGGAGATTGGCAACCTTTTTTTTTAGGAATTTATACCAAGGGAACAAATGGAGTTCCAAAGACCATTGTTAGCTGAGCAAAGACTTTGCTAAGCAGAGCACTGAGCACCTCTGATTCATCTCTTCATCTTCATCCTCATGATCTCAAATACAAACTAGGGTGGAGGCAGTACTTTGAAGCACACTCCCTTCTCCTGCTGATTATTTTGAAACACAGTCTGGTTCTGGTGTATAGAGCTGCTCATGTAGAACTCCAGAGTATTTGTTTTTCATTGGGTCACAGTGCTTCCTGAAAATGATCTGTCAAGTCAAGCAACTGAGTCACAATTTACGTTCCAAGCCAAGTTTATTAAAAGTTAAATAGACACACAACTGCTGTATCACTCAGTAAGTCAGACAAGGACCAGGCCAAACCTCCTCCATCCTGCTTCTTGTCCTATCATCAGACTGCCACCTTTCCCAGCAAACAATGCTAGGACTGCCAGCCTCCAGACAGTGGCTGGAGATCTCCTGGTATTACAACTGATCTGCAGACAACAGAAATCAGTTACCCCCTGAAGAAAATGGCTCCTTTGGAGGGTGATGATGATGATGATGATTTTGGATTTATATCCCGCCCTATACTCTGAATCTCAGAGTCTCAGAGCAGTCACAATCTCCTCTACCTTCCCCCCCACAACAAGCACCCTGTGAGGTAGTTGAGAGTGCTTTCATAGCAGCTGCTCTTTCAAGGACAGCTTCTATGAAAGCTATGGCTGACTCAAGGCCATCTCAGCAGGTGCAACTGGAGGAGTGGGGAATCAAACCTGGTTCTCCCAGATAAGAGTCCGCGCATTTATCCACTACACCAAACTGGGTAGAATCTATGGCATCATGGTCCGACCCCTCCCCAAACCCTGCCATCACCAGGCTCCACTTCCAAATCTCCACTGGTTTCTAAGGCTAGAGCTGGCAACCCTAAGTGCTTCTGACTTTGTGATTTATAGCTATGGTTGCCAACTCTTGGTTGGGAAATTCCTGGACATTGTGGGGGTGGAGCCTGAGGATGCTGGGGTTTGGGAAAGGGAGGAACTTCCAAAGCAGCCATTTTCTTCAGGGGAGCTGATCTCTGCAGTGCAGAAATTAATTGAATTTCAGGGGATCTTCAGCCACCTAGAGCTTGACAACCATATTTATTTTGGCCAAGAACCCCACATGGTCATTGGGATGACACTAACAAAACCCCTAAATCTTATTTCTGAAAAGGAGGTCTTGTACACTACTGTGATCATGGCTTAGGCCTGGTTTTGTAGTCTTGGGCCTTCCAGGCTAGATATATATTCCTGTAGCAAAAGAGGGAGAGAACACTTGAAAAAAAGATCTTTGCACTGTATCTTCTGCACTGCACATGGAAGAATTTCCTCAGCCCAACTCCTAGATAATCGTAGGAAGGGTGTCTTACTCCAAACATGCCTGCTGTGGGGTCCTAGCTCCCACTGCTTCTTGATGGAACAGCAGGACCAAAAAGGGGGGGGGGGAATGTCATGCTGGTACCACAACATCATATCTGGCACCAGGGCTTTTTTTTGTAGTAGGAACTCCTTCGCATATTAGGCCACACACCCCTGATGTAGCCAATCCTCCTGGAGCTTACAGTAGGCCCTGTACTAAGAGCCCTGTAAACTCTTGGAGGATTGGCTACATCAGGGGTGTGTGGCCTAATATGCAAAGGAGTTCCTGCTACAAAAAAGCCCTGTCTGGTGCAAACCTGCATCAGTGGTAGGATTGCAGACTCTGGGTCAGGAAATTTCTGAAGATTTGGGGATGGAGCCTCAGAAGAGCAGGGCTCAATGAGAAGAAGGACCTCAATGGGATAGAATGGAAAACAGAATGGTGCATATGGCAGGCACAGAAGCTGAAGCCAAGCTTAGAGGCCTGACTACGAATTCTCTGAAGTAAGCTGTGCATGCATAATAGGCCTAAAACTGAACTACTCAACATAGCAGCAATTTATGCGTGGCAATCCAGTCCTAGGTTCAGTTACATTACTTTAATCTAAATCCTCAAATAGAGTTACTTTTGGTCCAAACGTTGTCATTCCCACTGCATGTCTACCCCAGGGAAAACTAGTTCAGCGAGAGGAGATTTTGGAGTGAAAAGGGAAGGATTCCCCAGCCAGGTGAGGCTAACCAGCCACAAGCAGAAAAGGGAAAACTAAGTGGCAGGAGAGGATAGGAAGGTGAGTTCCAGGTGCATTAAATAGAATAGGGGAAAAGAGAAAATAATACTCTGCCTTGTTGCCTGTCTTGACAGAAGGGTCCAGTGATTTCAGCATCCAGTTGTTGAAGTGGAAAGAAGGCCCAGGAGCAGAACCACCAATCAAAATGGAAGGCGAGAGGTGCTCTTATTATATCCTTTGCTATCTCAAACCTGGTACTGGTGGACTAATGCTATTGGCTAAGGTCATCAGTGCTTTGTAGTCCTGGGAAGCACTGGAGCTCAGCATTCCAGCTTGACCAAATGGTTGATTGATGAATTCACTGCCACAGGAGGTGGTGGCAGCTACAAGCATAGCCAGCTTCAAGAGGGGATTGGATAAAAATATGGAGCAGAGGTCCATCAGTAGCTATTAGCCACAGTGTGTGTGTGTGTATATACACATTTCCAGAACATTTCTGTTTAGCACATTCTGCACAGAGGTGCTCCTGATCACCTCAAATAGTGCATTCCACAGAGAATGTGCCTGAATGGGCAGATGTCCGTTTTCAGGATGTCACCTTTACAAGACTTTACTCAGATGAGCACAGCTGTCATGGCAGATTTGACTTTGTACTTCCTGCATTTTGTGGTTTCCTGTATAACTTTCTGGTTTGGATGCTATTATTGAAGCCCAACAGATCTGAACATAGAAATCTGCCTCACAGTTAGAGCATTGGTTCATTTCCTTCAGTATTGTCTATGCTGATGAACAGAGCCTCTCTCAAATCTGAGGCACCTGCTACCTGAATTGGGATTCCAGGGACTTAACCTTCAGAATGAAAAACATTTGCTCTTCTGTTGAGCCATAGCCCTTCCGTAGGACCATTCTAGACAAAGTTCAATAAATTTATAGTGGAATTGTTTTGAAAATAGAGTTGGGAAGAATCCAGAATAAGCATAAGGCCTGAGGTACCTGCTCAATTTTAAGTGCTTTTATTCAATCCATCAAATAAGATTTTATCTTGGCCTGTTTTTCAGATATGCTTGATCACCTACCAGTTGTGTCCATGCCCAGTTTTTAAGTCAACAGTCACAATTCAACAAACCAGTGGTCTTCATCCAAACCATTTAAATATGTCTAATTGCAGGGAAAACCTGCAGATATGTGATTACACCTTGTCTGCCACCATACATTCTCAAACTTAAAGACATACTGTGTTAAAAAGTTGATATATTGACTTGATGTTTACTAATCTGGTGTCTCTGAGTGTCTCATAACAACATTACTCAATATCCATCAATGGCTGCTGAGTTGCCTGGACCTATTTACACATGTGTTTAAGAAGGCGCATGGGAGGGATATTGACATGGTATAGCCCAGGGGTGGCCAAGCTCAGGAGCCACATGTGACACTTTCACACATATTGTGTGGCACTGGAAGCGTCCACTGCCCCATCAGCTCTTTTTTGTAAGCTCTTGGAGGATTGGCTACATCAGGGGGTGTGGCTTAATATGCAAAGGAGCTCCTGCTAGAATTCCACCCTTGGTTTTGTGTGATGTCTGATCTAACTCAGGGATTCACACGCCTTGGAACAATCCCATACCCGTTTGCAAGACTACCCTTTTCAGCATTAGACACCATAGATGTCAGCCAGTATGAGAGATCATAGATTCCAAAAGCTTTAAGATGAATGCCATTTATGGGGGAGGAGATGATATTTGGAGAACAGCCGGAGATGCCATTTTAAATGGCTTCAGTTCTGCCTTGTTTCTAAGCTCATCCAGTTTCTAGGGAAACTGAAGTTCTATAATTCTTAAAATTGCCCTGACTTCAATCATACCCCTGCCGTTCCTTTCCAACAGCATTCATTCAAATACCCAGACCACTGCTGTGCTCTCCATATAGATTATTGCACTTTTCTAAAGTTAGCTGGACAAAACAAAACAAAAAGAATCACAACCTTACATAAATCAAGGGAGAGAAGTTTCCCCAGAAGCATTTCAAACAGTTAATGTGCTCTTATCCGCAGGTGTAATGCAGTGGAGTTGCTTTGTCTATATTCTGGTGCAAAGTTTGGATTCAGGGTTGGCAACAAAAAGCACAATAAATCTTTTCTCTCTACCCCACCCCCAGCCTAGAAAAACATTGATAATTAGCAGGGAATTTTTTTCCCTGGGGGAATGTGGCGGAACGGAGTTCTGGAACCTCTTGGTGGAAACATTTAAAAGTTCACAAGAGGCACCTGTGTGTTTCTCCTTCATTTCCCTCTTGAGAGTTCTGGCACCTCTTTTTCCAGAAAAAGAAAAAGGGGAAAAAAGCTCTGATTAGCAATATGTAATTGTTTTAGGCACAGTGGTTTTGTTCACATCCAATGGGAACCACTAGGTGTCATGGCAGTCCTATTTCTCCCAACAAAGAGGCCAGGTGAAACTACTTCTATATACTTGCCCTTCTAAAGCAAGAGACTGCTGCTTGCTTTTTCACAGTGCAGCAGACAGTGTGGGGGCAAGATACAGCTTTAGGAAAGCGGCCAGCGTTGAAATCGTGTGCAAATTAATTCTATAAGAAACTGCAAAAGACAGATGCTGAATAATGCTGCAGTCTTGCCCAAAGTCCCATTGGCTTCAGAGTGGGAGTGTTAAGAATGTTTAACTTGGGTTACCTTGGTCATAAAGGACTTTTCAGATCACTGTATTTTCCTACAGTGCCAAACAATACAGAATATATAAGCAAACATCCTAGTTATTTTTAGGATTTGTATCTGCATCATTTGGGGAGGGTCGGTGGCTCAGTGGTAGAGCATCTGCTTGGTAAGCAGAAGGTCCCAGGTTCAATCCCTGGCATCTCCAAAAAAAGGGTCCAGGCAAATAGGTGTGAAAAACCTCAGCTTGAGACCCTGGAGAGCCGCTGCCAGTCTGAGAAGACAATACTGACTTTGATGGACCAAAGGTCGGATTCAGTATAAGGCAGCTTCATATGTTCATATGTTAAAGATCACTGTATTTTACTCAGGTGGGGAGCCTTGTTGGTCTGAAGCAACAGAACAAGGTTTGAGCCCAGTGGCGCCTCTAAGACCAATAAAGTTTAATTCTGGGTATAGGCTTTCATGTACATGCTCACTTCTTCAGATACATGTGCATGGACACAAAAACTTAGATGCAGAATTAAACTTTGTTGGTCGTAAAGGTGCCGTTGGATTCAAATTTTGTTCTGTTGCTTCAGACCCACACACCTACCCATATGCATACTTCTTTGGATACATTGAAACAGACTTCCTCAACCTTTCATATATGTAGAGAGGATGCAAGGAGGATTATTTAGCTAGTTGGAGCCAAGATGCACAAGTAACTGAGCTATAAGTATAGCTAAGTTTGGATTAAAGCAGTCACTTAGTTCTCATGTATACCCAGAATTAAACTTTGTTGGTCGTAAAGGTGCTACTGCGCTCAAACTCAGTTCTCACATCTGTTTAACCCTTTCATTTGTATTCTAAGTAGCTGCTATTCACAGGTCTTACCAGCTGCTTTAACCCAGACTTAGCTATATTTATCACTCAGTCACATATGCATCATGACTTTAACTAGTCCTTCCTGGCAACTAATCCTCACCTATTTGTATCTGAAGAAGTGTACATGCACATAAAAGCTTATACCAAGAATTAAACTTCATTGGTCTTAGAGGTGCCACTGGATTCCAACTTTGTTTTGTATTTTACTCTTTATTCTACAGGACTCACCATTAACCTTTTTTCCACTATATACATTTTGGGAGACAGGAGAATGTGCACTACAGAGCCATCTAGTGTATATTTGTGTGTACTAATGCTAAGGCACATACATTAATATTTATATTTACACATGCACATTAGGCAAGAGGCAACCATCCTTTACACAGGAGGTTCAATTCACTTTTTTTTTTTACCATCTTTCTAACTTTTTGAAAAGGCAACATAAGGACTCTGTAGGCACAGCTGTTTAACCGGAACAGGTACAAGAAAACTGGCACTGGTGGTAGTAAACAGAGATAATTGGAGGAGGTGCATGACTTTTTAAAAAGCTGCTTATTAATCAAAAGTGCAATAATGTTAGTGGGGTTGGATTTAACCAGCTTTTCTGCTGGTGAACAAGAAAGGAGACATCTTATTTGACCACCCACAAAGTCTGTACTGCAAATCATGGGTAAGGTTACCAGCCCTCTACTGGAAAATGCCATGAGATTTTTGGGGTGGTGACTAGGGAGGACAACATTTCAAATGCCTGAGACATCACATCCTCTGTGCCAACCTAGGAATTTGCCAAATCAGACTAGAAAGA
Organism: Heteronotia binoei; assembly: GCF_032191835.1. NCBI lineage: Eukaryota > Metazoa > Chordata > Lepidosauria > Squamata > Gekkonidae > Heteronotia > Heteronotia binoei. Next base: position 36,728,940 of record NC_083243.1, on the reverse strand, counting down.
TTGGGGAATTCACATAAGGGCACATAATGACTTCATTTCTTGGTGGATGTTTAGAAAGTATTATGTCATCTCCAGGTCATGCTCTAGGAATCCTCCTATACTCTATGGTGGTTACTGTAGAGATTAGATAAATAGTGTGTCACCATGAATGCTATTCCCACCTTCTGCTCCTCAAGTCATTGAGAGTGTGGGGACTGAGGATGGGGCTTTGTATAGAGTGACCATAGAACAGGTGTAGTATGCATGGATTGCCTTTTTTGCCATCAAGTAGGGTTGCCGGGTCTCCCTTGGCCACTGGTGGTGGATGGTGGGGGTAGGGCTGCCAGATCCAGATTGGGAAACTCCTGGAGATTAGAAGAAGGAGTTCTGGGAAGGACAGGAACTTCAGTGGGGCACAATGCCACAGAATCCATCCTCCAAAGCATCAATTTTCTCCAGGGAGACTGATCTCTGTAGTCCGGTGATGAGCTGTAATTCTTGGGATCCTCAGGTCCCACCTGGAAGCTGGCATCCCTACCATCAAATCACAGCTGATTTATGGGACTCTATTGGGTTTTTAAGGCAAGAGACATTCAGAGATTGCCATTGCCTGCCTCCACATCACTACCCTGGTATGCCTTGCTGGTCTCCCTTCCAGATTCTGATCAGGGCTGACCCTGCTTAGCTTCTGCAGTCAGATGAGAATAGTGGGCTAACCACTTCAGGGAATGAGCTGCCTAGTTCTTGATAATAACCAAGCAGTAGCATTCCATACCAACTGGAGTTTGTGTGTTGATTTAGAGGAGGCCTATATACAGTGCACTGCAATAGTCTAGTCTCCATGTTACAGTGGTGTAACTTGCTGGTGGTGGCTACTAAAGAATAAGCTCTCCCCTCTCACCCCAGCTCAAGAGAGTTGGGAAGCAGTGAGGGAAAGTTGGGTTTCCCATGGTCAAAATAAATTCCCCTAACCTCTGGGTGGATTTGTGCTTTGCTTACCTGCTTGCTGGCTAATGGCACAAGCAGGGAGAGAGAGTAATCTAAGATAAATCTCTGCATAGCTCATTGTTGAATTAGTTCTAGTTCATGAATGCCAGGGAATGGGAGGGCAGTGTCTTGAGGATGGACTGTACCACTGCAGGTGGAAGAACATGGAGCATCACATTTGGGCAGGGCTTTTTTGTTGAGCAGGAACACACAGGAATGCAGTTCCGGCTGGCTTGGCAGCAGGGGGTGTGGCCTAATATGCAAATAAGCTCCTGCTGGGCTTTTTCTACAAAAAAAGCCCTGCATTTGGGAATGCTCTCCTTTAAAAAAATCTCTGCAAGCCAGCTACACCTTGTAAACAATTCCTTATTCCGGCTTTGCTCAGGCAGGCAAAGAGCTCAGGAGGAGGTTACTATGGAAATAGGCAACAATAAATCCCTAGCACTCATCAGCTTCTTGTGTCTGTCAAATATTTTTTTTTTTTTGCCCGGGTACAAATTCTACTTGTTTATTTAAGCACAGACCACCTTCTCCTGCCTCCTCATATATTCAAGCCAACAATCAAAAATGAAAATACAAACCATTAAAATATAGAATATCAATCACAACCAAACCTCATGCATCTGGTGAAGTAGGTAGTCCCCTCCAAGAGTGTATGCTTCATGCCTCATGTAGGGCTGCCAGCTCTGAGTTGGGAAACAACTGGAAATGTTGGGGGTGGAGCCTAAAGAGGGCAGGGGCTGGGGAGGGAAAGGACTTCTATGGGGTATAATCCCACAGAGTCCACCTTCCAAAGTGGCCCATTTTTCCCAGGTGAATTCATTTCTGTCTCCTAGAGAACAGTTGTAATCCTAGGAGAACTCCAGCTACCACCTGGAGGCTATACAGAAAACAATATGGCTATATAGAAAAGTGGTTTTGTAACAAAAGGAAAAAAAACTGTATAGAAGTAACAATTGTTAATACAACTCTTGGCTTGCTATTCTATATTTTGAAACAAACAATTTGATCTTAGTATTATTAACAAAAAACACTTGATGCCAAAATTTAACAATTGGCAGAATTACAATTATAGTTGGCAGAATTTTTCACAATACAAGAACTCGTGGACATTCAATGAAATTGCTGAGCAATCGGGTTAGAACAGATAAAAGGAAGTACTTCTTCACTTAAAGGGTGATTAACACATGGAATTCACTGCCACAGGAGGTGGTGGTGGCTACAAGCATAGCCAGCTTCAAGAGGGATTGGATAAACATATGGAGCAGAGGTCCATCAGTGGATGTTAGCCACAGTGTATTGTTGGAACTCTCTGTCTGGGGCAATGATGCTTTGTGTTCTTGGTGCTTGGAAGGGACAATGGTGTGAGGACTTGTAGTGTCCTGGCCCCACTGATGGACCTTCTGATGGCACCTGGGTTTTTGGCGATTGTGTGACATAGAGTGTTGCTGGATGGGCCATTGACCTGAACCAACATGGCTTATGTTCTTACAATGGAAGGTTGATATATAGCAACAGTAGCAATATCACAGCACCAGCAGCAATGGATTGCCTAGGTAACGATCCTTTTCATTTGCCTTCTTCAGGCTGCAGTACACTAGGTAAAGCCTTGAGTTCAATGACTGAATACTCAGTATTTCCTTCAAATTTGTGCTTAGGACACTCTCCAGCTTTTACAGTTGCTGTGCATATAGTTGCAGTTGGAGCCTCAGAGATCAACCATTAGGGGTTACCCTTTGTCAGATTTAAAATATCTCTATGCTAGGACTAGGGAACAAGACAGTAGCACAAGACACTAAGACAGACCTATTCAAGATAGCAGCAATTTATGTGTGGCAATCCAGTCTTAGTGTTCAGTTATATTACATTAAGCATAATTCAAATAGAGTTATGCAGTTAAAGTATAAGGCACAAGCAACTCCAAAGGCAGATTACAGAGTTCAGAAAACAATGCAGCAAGAACAGGGTAATACATGCAAACAAAATCTACAGCAATAAACTACAGAAATTAGGAGTTCAGTTTAGTTCTGGGCCTTTTCTGTTCTGCTGCAGGCCTTTATAAGAGAGCCCCCCTTCATATTACAGCCCTAGTCTTGTGGATATTAAATCCAAGATGTTATGTATATGCCTTAAAGTACGTACTTCCTGCCGGCTCATTGGAGCCAGGAAAGCAGAGTTTGGGGACTGTATAACAATGGGTAGTGGGATCCAAATACCTGCTGCCCTGCACCAATTACAGACATCTGCCTGTTTGAATGAACCAATGGCATGCTAGCGTGGGAGATTAGAGTTGTATATAGGTTTGACCCACAGGCCCTTAGTCAGTCTTTGTTGGAAGCAGCTTTCACCATGCTTTCCTTAATAAAGAGCTGTCCTCACTATGATCTCGTCTCTGTAATGCTTTGAACCCACTATATTATACAAGGTAAGAATTCTGTCCATCACACCAAGAAGCTTTTTATCACAACAGGGCTCTTTTTGAGCAGGAAAGCAGTTCCGGCTGGTTTGGCGGCAAAGGTGTGTGGCCTAGTATTCAAATGAATTCCTGCTGGACTTTTTGGTGTGAAACAATGGTGATGTCAGGGTGTGTGGCCTAATATGCAAATGAGTTTCTGCTGGGCCTTTAAAAAAAAGCCCTGCATCATGTGCTATTGAGTTGATTTCATGCTGTGGATTAAATTGTGGCGAGTGGGACTTTGTGGGATCTGTGCTGCTTCCTGAACAAACCTACGGTGGTAACACACGGAGCAATGTGATGACTAGTGAGTGGGCGGTGCAACAGCAGAGCCAACGGTGGCCACCTTCTGTACAAATGGCTGTGTACTGGGAAGAGAATTGTTACTGTGTGGGAGTCGGTGTGGGAGGCTGTGAAGAAGTTCTGGTGCAGAGAGGAAACGCAAAGAAGAAATTTGATAGAGAAGTTTGTTCACTGGGGATAGCGACGGATGTAGCATACAGGGCAGCAAGTCGATGGAAAAGAACAATTGGAAAGAAAAGCGCTCACCTATTTAAACTGGGCAGTGTAGCAGAAAATGCTCAAGTGATATCTCAGTTGTTCACTTATACTCAGTGGAGCCTCTCTGCGTTTCAGTACCAATTCTGGGGGAAACATCGCTTGGATCCCATGCAGTGGCTCCATATTTGCTTGTCTTTGTCCATTGCAGTGGCTGTCTTTTGTTGCCTTCCTCCTATGCTAGGCAGCTTGTGGCTCCTAGAAAATGCTGGTTTGGAGCAAGTGGAAGAATCTAGTGCCAGAAGACATTCGCTCTACGACAGAGGGCAGCCTCTGCAATGACTGAAGAGAAGCACAGGTGGCAAAGAGGCACAGGATCCAAGCCTAAGAGTGGTACATGGCAGACCCCAGAAACAGACAACTCATTTGAAATCCAGAGATCACAACCTGGCAGCGCTGCTTTCTGAAAAGCACAAAACAAGATGTGTATTGGTGTAATCCTGGCAAGTGTGTAATAATTCTAGACTCTGGTCTGGTTTGTGAGGGAAAGGGTCTTTAGATGGTAATATACAGGGCTTTTTTTGTAGCAGGAACTCCTTTGCCTATCAGGCCACACACCCCTGATGTAGCCAATCCCCAAAGAGTTTACAGAGCTCTTATTACAGAACCTAATGTAAGCTCTAGGAGGATTGGCTACATCAGGGGTGTGTGGCCTAATATGCAAAGGATTCCTGCTACAAAAAAACCCTGGTAATATATGCTCCTCCTGCGCTGACTTCAAAAAACATGTGGCTGCCTTGAAGCCAGTAGGGCCCAGCCTCATCACGGTGAGCTTTGGGGGGGGGGACGCTGCGTGGGGGGGCATGGTGGAGGGAGGGCAGGAGGCAGTGGCGGGGTGGTGGTGTCAGGGGGCGCCGGGCAAAGAGACTACCTGGGTCCCATGCAACCTAGGGCCAGTGCTGCACATGGTGGATGCCCAATTTGGCACCCCCAGAAGGCTGGCGCCCTAAACACTCACCTAGTTTGCCAGTGGCAGGGCTGGCCTTGATTATATGACAGGGTGTAGAAATTGTCATAGAAACCCTTGTGCTTGTGCAGATTTAGAGGAATACGAGCTGGTTTGCTAAGAGGGCAGCAAGTCTCAAGAAGTGTAGCAGGATTTTGTGTGTGCTGTACAAAGTGTAACATTTGACTGTAGCTATCCTTGCATAATACTCCTCAAACAGATGGATGCTGGCATAAGAAGAAACTGACAGTCAAGGTAGCATATGTATTATCACTGTAGGTGTCAATGGCAAGAAGCCAAACTGGGAAGACTGATAATTTTCTAGCTGATATGTCGATTATGTACCTGCCACTGAAGTAACACCTTCCCTGGAGATTGGAACATGGTTTAGGACTTGCCTTTTTTCCTTCTGGAAGATTTCTTGTGTACTTTTGGGGCTTATAGGAAAGGTATAGATTAATAAAGTATTTGATTTTAGGAGGCCAAAAGGCGCAGGGAGTTGAAAGAACATTCCGTTCTTGGAAGGGAGTTGAAAGAAGGAGGAGATGTGATACAAGTGTCCGTAGGGTAAGATGGATAAGCTCAAGAGCAGGCAAGCAAGGATGGTAAATTAAAGGAAAGAGAGATAAGGGTATCTGGAGGATATGGTTTGGTAACAACAATGCAAGATAAGATGGAGCAAGAAGTTCAAAGGAGAAATGGATCGTTAGTAAAATAAAATAGAAAAGTCAATTTAAACTGAGCAATCAAGATAGGAGAAATAAGAGTATAGCAGAAAGTTTTGTACACGTAATAACCTTCATGAGCAATCAAAATAAGGTGCTCTGTGTGCTTTATAACCAATCCATTTGCAGTGCTTTGGATGAACAACCAATCAAAATAAAAGTGCTTTGAGTGTTGTAACCAATCAATTTGTAGTGCTTTGTTTATGCTAAGTATAAAAGCAGGAAACCATGGTTTGTATCTTTTGGAACACTTGGCTGTGTTCATCTGAATATTCTGAATAAAGCATGTAAAGTGGAATCCCCGGGGGTGGTTCTCTGGACATCTGCAGGCCAGAATAGGGTTGCCAAGTCCAATTAAAGAAAAAGCTGGGGACTTTGGGGGCGGAGCCAGGAGACTTTGGGGGTGGAGCCAGGAGACATTGGGGGTGGAGCCAGGAACAAGGATGTGACAAGCATAATTGAACTCCAAGGGAGTTCTGGCCATCACATTTAAAGGGACAGCACACCTTTTAAAATGCCTTTATTCCATAGGAAATAATTAAGGATAGGGGCACCATCTTTTGGGGCTCATAGAATTGGACCCTCTGTTCCAATCGTTTTGAAACTTGGGGGTTATTTTGGGGAGAGGCACTAGATGTTATACTAAAAATTTGGTGCCTCTACCTCAAAAAATAGCCCCCCAGAGCCCCCAATACCCACGGATCAATTCCCTATTGTTCCCTATGGGAATCGTTCTCCATAGGGAATAATAGAGTGCCCAGTAGACATTTCCCTCCCCCCACACGCTTTCTAAGGGGGGGGAGGGCCTCCAAACCAGGGAATCCCCTGCCCCCTCCCTCTCACACACACACAAATACTTACTAGATCTTCTTCAGGAGAACTCTACTTGCTGTGAAAACGAAAGAAAAAAAAAGGGAGGGGCTGTTCTCCGAAGCCCTTCCTGTTTCCTGCTCAGCCTTAAAGGGGCACACATTTTACAAACGACTCAGGAGCTCTACAACAATATGAAGCCTACACGTATGTTCTCCCCCCTCCCCCCCGCTTCCCGATTTTTAAAGAGCGGGGGATGAGGCTGCGAACCCAGGAGTCCCCCGCCAGGGTGGGGGGGTTGGGAAGCCTAGGCCAGAACGACAGCCAATGCAATGTCTGTTAAAATAGACCCCTTTCCCTTTTGTAAGGGATGGCAGGCAAGAGATTGTTGGATGCACAGGAGTTTGTAGCACTCCCAGGGTCATTCCACATTCACATTGGTCCGGGGAGGGCTTCCGTTTTTGGGTGGAGCAAGCTGGCGATTTCGCACCAGTTGCTCCGCGCCAGCATTTTGCGTGGGGCAAACCCGCGATTTGCCCCACCGCAATGTAAACCTGTAAATCGTGGGTTTGCCCCGTGCAAAATGCTGGTGTGGAGCAACTGGTGCAAAATCACCAACTGGTGCAAAATCACCACCCCAAAACGGAAGCCCGCCCTGGACCAATGTGAGTGTGGAATCACCCCCAGTTTGGTGTTTTTGCACATAATTGCAAGGCCAGAAAGTACCATCTGAGAAGAAAGAGGAACAGTTCAGCAAAACTTGGCCTTCTTTGGGTTTTCTGGGGCTTAGGCCAACTTGACCTTTGCTGTCTTGCCCCTGAGGCTAAACTAAAAGAACTCATCAGGATTCAGGCTTGTTCTTTGGTTATGTCAGGAAGCACTTCCTGTTTTGATAATTTTGCGGCACTTCCTGGAACTCTAGAGAATACAGTTCCAAGGCACTTTTATTCCTGCTGACTTGATCCAGTGAGGTACCATGGTAAGAGTTTTTTGAATCAGACTTCAGGACAGCTATGAAAACTGCGCTGACATTTCCTGCCACTGGACTTGCATTTGGAGTCTTTTCTTAAGGTATTTCTTTCCTTAAGGTATACTGAGACCGTAGACCATAGATTTATACTCAGCCCTTCTCTCTGAATCAGAGACTCAGAGTGGCTTACAATCTCCTATATCTTCTCCCCCCACACTATGTGAGGAGGGTGGGGCTGAGAGGGCTCTCCTAGCAACTGCCCTTTTCAAGGACAACTCCTGTGATAGCTATAGCTGACCCAAGGCCATTCCAGCAGCTGTAAGTGGAGGAGTGGGGAATCAAACCCGGTTCTCCCAGATAAGAGTCCACACACTTAACCACTACATCAAACTGGCTCTCCAGGATGGTATATTGACCTGATTGAGACCTCGAATAGCCGGCTCTCTAGGGCCATCGAGGAGATCACACCTCGGCGCCCTCTGCGACCTCGGACTAAGCCCCTCGATGGTTGAACCATCTTCCAGAGATGATACGAGCCCTGCGGGACCTGAACCAATTCCGCAGAGCTTGCAAAACATTTCTTTTCCAGCTTGCCTTTGAAACAGAACCCGGCTAAACTGACGTGTAGCTACCTAGCCATCTTGTGGATATCATAACTTATAGTATTTATAGCACCTATTTTATTTAATTATTTATGTAACTGATTATATTTAAATTGTTGTGTATATTGTTTTATTGAATCATGGAATGCCATGTCTGTAAGCCGCCCTGAGCCCGCCTTTGGCGGGGGAGGGTGGGATATAAAAATAAATGTATTATTATTATTATTATTATTATTATTATTGTGGTTAGAGTGCTAGACTAGGATCTGGGAGGTCTAGGTTTGAATTCCCACTTTGCCATGGAAGCTTGCTAGGTGACCTTAGGCTACTCACATACTCTTAGCCTAACCTGCCTTACAGGGTTGTTGTGAGGATAAAATGGACAAGAGGAGAATTATATAAGCCACTTTGGATTCCCATGAGGGAGAATTGTGGGGTATACATGAACAAATAAATAGAACCTACACTACAAAATGGTATGAAAACAGTTTAATGGTTATATAGTCCACCTTTCTCACTCATACTCAAGGTGGGTTACAAAATATGTAGAACTTCAATCAAGCAGGAAAGATCTCTATGAAACGATGCAGTGGGGATAATTGGGAAACAATATTGGCAAAAAAGAAATTATCTGTCTGAGGCAACCAAACTGTCAAAGTTTTGAGAAACCATACTGAAGTAAGAGTGACAGAGGCAGAAGATACAGAACTGCAGCAAAAAAAGGGGGATGATGCGTATGATAAACATTGCAATATACTATAATGTTAGGGATTGTATAATCTTTCGGGCTCAAGTGCCGTGTTCTACTGGAGAAAATTTTTCTTCCAGACGTTTCGTTCTCGGCTGCGGAGAACATCCTCAGTGGCGTTACAGCCGGAGCAGGCGCTCTGACCTTCTTGTCTGCTGTGCATTGAGTGAGGCCAGGGCTGCTGGAGAGCTGCTATTTCTAGGCTGGAGGGGGTGTGGTGAAAGGGCAATAGGTTTGTGGATGTTTGTTGCACATCCACAAACCTATTGCCCTTTCACCACACCCCCTCCAGCCTAGAAATAGCAGCTCTCCAGCAGCCCTGGCCTCACTCAATGCACAGCAGCCAAGAAGGTCAGAGCGCCTGCTCCGGCTGTAACGCCACTGAGGATGTTCTCTGCAGCCGAGAATGAAACGTCTGGAAGAAAAACTTTCTCCAGTAGAACACGGCACTTGAGCCCGAAAGATTCTACAATCCCTAATGATGTTACCACCGTGAAAACCTGAAATCTTTGATACTATAATGTTATTCCTTAAAAAAACAACCACCGAAGCTCATCTATTATATTGTGGTTCTCAGGGCTTTTTTTTAAACAGGAACTCCTTTGCATATTAGACCACACCTCCCTGATGTAGCCAATCCTCCAAGAGCTTACAGTAGGCCCTCTACTAAGAGCCCTGTAAACTCCAGAGGGATTGGCTGCATCAGGGGTGTGTGGCCTAATATGCAAAGGAGCTCCTGTTACAAAAAAAAAAGCCCTGGTGGTTCTGATCCCTTTATAAGACTGTCCTCTTGAACATTTCTGTTTAGCACATTCTGCACAGAGGTGCTCCTGATCACCTCAAATAGTGCATTCCATAGAGAATGTGCCTGAATGGGCAGATGTCCGTTTTCAGGATGTCACTTTTACAAGACTTTACTCAGATGAGCACAGCTGTCATGGCAGATTTGACTTTGTACTTCCTGCATTTTGTGATTTCCTGTATAACGTTCCAGTTTGGATGCTATTATTGAAGTCCAACAGATCTGAACATAGAAATCTGCCTCACAGTTAGAGCATTGGTTCATTTCCCTCAGTATTGTCTCTGCTGATGAACAGAGCCTCTCTCAAATCTGAGGCACCTGCTACCTGAATTGGGATTCTAGGGACTTAACCTTCAGAATGAAAAACATTTGCTCTTCTATTGAGCCATAGCCCTTCCGTAGGACCATTCTAGACAAAGTTCAATAAATTTATAGTGGAATTGTTTTGAAAATAGAGTTGGGAAGAATCCAGAATAAACATAAGGCCTGAGGTACCTGCTCCATTTTAAGTGCTTCTATTCAATCCATCAAATAAGGTCTCATTTTGGTCCGTTTTTCAGATATGCTTGATCACCTGCCAGTTGTGTCCATGCCCAGTTTTCAAGTCAACAGAAACAATTCAACAAACCAGTGGTCTTCATCCAAACCATTTAAATATATCTAACTGCAGGGAAAACCTGCAGATATGTGATTACACCTTGTCTACCACCATACTTTCTCAAACTTAAAGACATACTATGTTAAAAAGTTTATATATTGACTTGATATTTACTAATCTGGTGTCTCTGAGTGTCTCATAACAACATTACTCAATATCCATCAATGGCTGCTGAGTTGCCTGGACCTATTTACACATGTGTTTAAGAAGGCGCATGGGAGGGATATTGACATGGTATAGCCCAGGGGTGGCCAAGCTCAGGAGCCACATGTGACACTTTCACACATATTGTGTGGCACTGGAAGCCTCCACTGCCCCATCAGCTGGCTTGGATAAGGCTTTTTTCTCTTTAAATCACATATCCAAGCCAAGCCAGCCAGTGGCTTGGAGAATGCATTTAAAGTTAAAGTTGCTTTCTTTCCACCTCTCCCTCCCCCCTGTTCAATCTTTTTGCCTGCCTTCTTTTCTTCCTGTCTTGCGGCTCTTAAATATCTGACATTCATGTCTTGAGGCTCTCAAACATATGATGTTTATTCTGTGTGGCTCTTACATTAAGCAACGCTGGTTTAGCCTGAACATGTGATCGCCTCATTGGATCTTAGGAGATAAGCAGGGTTGGTGTTTGAATGGGAATGCTCTGCAGAGGAAGGCAATGGCAAACTACCTCAGCTTCTCACTTGCCATGAAAGATTCTTTCTGGGGGCAGTATAAGTCAGTTGTGACTTGACAGCATGTACCTACCTACATATATATGTATGTTCTTGCATGGTCTTGTGGAAATTGTAACCCCTTCCCTGCATTAGTAAACATTTTCAAAATGTTTGTTTTTCAAACTTTCTTGAGTAAAGCAGATTTGTCTTGGAGCTTGTTGCTCTTACAGCACAGTATTTCAAAGTTTGAATCTGGTGGCACCTTTAAGACCAAGAAAGTTTTATTCAAGGCATGAGCAAGGCATAAATGCAAGCACACTCCATCAGACAATTAAATGGAATTAGGAAAAGCAGTCATACATGTAGAGGACAGGTAGTAAATTAGCATGCAAGATGGTGAAGGTTTTTTAACAGATAAAAAGAATAACAAGCTTGGTTTGCTATTCTTTGAGCCATCTTGATCCAACACAGTATTTCAGTTCTGGCACCTGCATGGACGACTAGGAGAGGCAACCAAACTGTCTCAACTGTGGATATATTTGCAGCAGTGTATCTGATGATGGTCACGTAAAAGATGCATCTGACAGCGAAGGTGCATAGAAGGGGAAAACAGTGAGTAATTCTGTGGCTCAACAAGTAGGTCGCTTTAATGACTCAACCATGATTGTGAGCACGTTCCTTCTCCCCCAGAGATGACGAAGATTCTGTTTGCTGATGGAGCAGTCACAAAATGCACTGCAAGCAGCAACATAGCAAGGTACAAATGTAGCTTCTCTACCAAGGCATGATCCAACCATGGGCCTGGTAGCACAAGCAGCTACTGCGCAGGTGCACAAATTGTTTCACATGGGCATTCAAGGTCAACGTTACCAAGGTCATCTTAGGGATGCTGGGACCTTTGATGCTGCGGAACTGAACCTGGTTCAGTTCCGCAGGGCCTGTAAGACGACCCTCTTCCGGCTAGCCTACACCTAGCTGAGATGAAGACTTCATGTAACTGGCTAGCCATCTGTTGATACGAAATTGAAATGTCATTGGTTTTAAGGTTTTACTGTTTTATGAAATTGAAATGTACTGGTTTTTAAGGTTTTATCTGTTTAATTATTTAATTGCTTATACTTAAAATTGTTTAATTTTATGCTTGATAAACTGTTGGAAGCCGCCCTGAGCCACTCGTGGGAAGGGCGGGATATAAGTCCCGAATAAATAAATAAATAAAAATAAATAAATAAATGCAAAAGAATACAAGCATGAGTCTTGATAAGCTCTTTCTGCTCAGCTTTAGGAGCAAGTCAGTAAAAGACAAGCGTGCCAACATTGAACAAATATATCCAGGTCATCCGGTGAGCAACTGTGACTCACATGTGAGTAGGACAGTCAAGGTAAGTTTGAATGAAGATGGTATTTGCACCAGTGTTCTAAAGTACAAAGCAAAAGCACATCCTATGCATATTTGTGGTGTTCACAAATGTTATCATGTGTTCAGTCTTGCAGGTAAAGTTTAAATATCCCCATTCCAGATTAGCGAGTCTTGAAAAGCTTTTGTGCCATTTTGATGTTTCCTTGCACTGAAATTTTCCTTTTAAAAAACTGGAAATTTGCATATCAACAAATCAATTGTACATATGTTTACAAACGATCTACCATAAATATCATGTAAATTACACTGAAATGAATTAAAATAAACAAATTGGTCAACAACAATGGGTGGAACCAGGGGTGGAATTCTAGCAGGAGCTCCTTTGCATATTAGGCCACATACCCCTGATGTAGCCAATCCTCCAAGAGCTTACAAAAAAAGAGCATTGTAAGCTCTTGGAGGATTGGCTACATCAGGGGTGTGTGGCCTAATATGCAAAGGAACTTCTGCTAGAATTCCACCCCTGGGTGGAACAAAACAATTCTTAATGCAGACTGGGGGTGGGATTAAAAGGGCCTATCTGTCCACCAGTCTAGCCTGATCTCATCAGATCTCAGAAGTGAAGCAGGATTGGCTTTGGTAAGTATTTGAAAAGGAAACCACCAAGGAATACCAGGATCATGCCATGAAGGCAAGAATGGCAAGCCACCACTGAATATCTTTTGCCTTGCAAACCCCATGGGGTCACTATAAGTGGCTTGATGGCAAAAAAAAGTCCCCCTCCCCAATGAGTTGCCAGCATTTCCTTTCAATTTTATAATGGTCACAGGGTGGCACTGTTGCTTAATAGATTTTGCCCACATTTCCAAAATGCTGAGAATGAGCTGCAGAAGAAAAACAGGTCCAACAAATGAAGCAATATTTGGCTAATGTACAAAGTACAATTAACAAATTTCTATTATCTCTGTACTCAGAATAACATTGCTCCCTCTCCTCTATCCAATATTGGAAAGTGAAGGCTCTTTTGTTACTCAAACATCTTGCCTATTATTAACGTCAGAATTTTTTTTAATACAAGAAATGGGGTATATGTTTAGTATTAAGAAGGAGTTTGGGAAGAGGGACATAATCACATGCTTACTTGACAATTTCTCACATGTAAGAGAGCAAAGTTCCCAATTACTACAGCAGTCCAGTCTAATTGTAATGGGAATTGTAATGTAAACCACGGGAAGGTGGATTTGTTTTGAACATTAAGACCCTGTTCACACAGCGTTGTAAGAAAAAACCCCTTACAGAACATCGTAGTCACCAGCTTGGTTGCCAGAGCACCTGGAGAAGTAACTCACATATGTCTGGCCAGAGAATGTGGGTGAACCTATCCAGGAGCGGAAGGGACTTGTGGAGTACTAGCAGCCATAATGCTACTAAATCACTCAAGACTGGCAAAAGAGTGCCAACCAGGAGAACAGATGGCTTCCCGTCGTTCCGTATGATGTCCATCTCGGCCGTGGAGCAGAGGAGGTTGCGCTGCCAGGAGCTATCCAGGCGAACGGTTTTCAGCACTAACCATGGAATCCATCGTGGAAGGCTAACACCACAAGCAGCTATCTCCCTACCATGCCAGACTCCATTCCAGCGAAGCGAACGGCTCATGTACTTGCCAAAAGTTACCTGTACCTGTGGCAATCAACCCACCCCAGGCATGGTCAACTGTCCAACTGCCACTGTCTTTGTTCAGCGAAGTCTTAGACAAAAGACCGGTGCCAATAGAAGACTGAAGAAGAGGAAGACCATCTTCACCCGGAGCCAAGTGACTTTGTACAGACTGGGTGTTACCTTAGATAACAATTTGTCCATCTATTGTCACCATCCCTGCCTAGTTCAAACCACTCCCATGTACCTCCACTCTAGTGATTTCTCCCATTCTTTTCTTAACTGCCACCCTGGAGCGTCCCCACCCAGGTCCATTTCAACCTGAAAGTTCAACCAAGTAACCAGGACCCAAGCTTGTTGATTGGTCAGTTATGGGCACCCAATTAGGTGCCACCAATCAACTTGCTATTGGCTATCTCAGTAGTCCAGCCTTTATGGTCACTGTGAAGCCTCCCCTTTTTTTGTGAGGTCATGCACCAGCTGACCACCTTCCTCCTCCCTCGTACCTCCCATCTCCTAAGGGCTCAAGGTAGTCCTTATAACCTGTGGACTAGCTACACACAGGTGTGCTTCTAGCAGTATCCCAATTCTGCTATCTAGATCCATCCCCGATTCTAAGGCCAAGTTTCGGGTCCCCTTTCCCACTTCCTCACTCGTCGCCATTGGAGCCTTCTTTGAAGACTACGATTGGTAAATATCACCCTGTTTGTCTACCCATGTGTTGTCTCTCTCTCTCTATTTTTCTTAGGACTGTATGATTTTATGAGTATTTTTATCTTTGTATGTGTGATCTATATTTTTCTGGAATAAATTTTAATTGTTTTTACTTAATTAGTGTCCCTGGCATATTTAAGCAATAGTTTCTGGACATGGAGCCTGTATATATAGACTCTTGTTCCGTTTAAAGTCAAGTGCCCACCTGTCAATTCCCCAACCTCAGTTTTGAGGGCATTTCGGCTTGCAGCGTGTTGAGTCCATGTTAAACTGACCCAGTTCTGTTCCAAATATCTTTGTTCGATCAGACTGCCAAACTGCAATTTGAATCACTCCATGGTGAAACTGTCTTCTGCCGTCCACATGACAGCACCATGCAGTTCTTTTTTTGTTTCCCCCACTATTATGCGCATAGGTTTTCCCCACATTATACGCATATGTGCATATATGCATAGATCAGAAAATGTTATGTGTTAAGCGGTTATGCACATATCGCTAAGTAGCAAAAAAAAAATAAAAATGGCGACCGTAAACCAGATGCCTGAGGCTCCTTTTGCTCTGGGACAACCTTCAGACACCTGGGTTAATATAGCAGCAGAACTATCCAGACGGAGAAAACTATGAGGTGAAACCAGACAACTAAAAAAACACCGCAAAGGAGCAGGTAACAAAATAATCCGGTTTGGAGAAGAATTGGAGGGGGGCAACAATGATTGACTTCTGAGAGGCAGATGTTGCTGTCTGATCAGCCACTTTTAATCCAGTCGGAGACAGCAGCGACAACTGATTAAACTGTGAGTCTGAACAGGCCCTAAGAGAAGCTTCCTAATGATGGTGGCTTCCACATCCTTATGATTTTCTATGTAACTTTCATTGTTGCTGTAGCAGCTCTCCCCCATATTTTCTTTTCCTGAGACCTCCATGGTAGCCACTCCCCCTCAGCCATTAGATAGCTTTTTCAGGTTTTAAAAGTAGTGTTTGGTAGATCCCTACAAAATTTAACAATTTATCAATGATTTCCTCTGAATTTCCGTCATTTCTTATATTATTATGAAGATGTCTCTAGCTAACCCTGTATTAAATTAAACGTCCTGCATTTTTCCAGTCTCCATCCCTTCAGATAAGCCAGTGGGAATGCTGGACTGCAAGTCAGCTGTCAGTCTTACCCAGGGCTATTTTGTAACAGGAACTCCTTTGCATATTAGGCCACACACCCCTGATGTAGCCAATCCTCCAAGAGCTTACAGTAGGCCCTGTACTAAAAGCCCTGTAAGCTCCAGGGGGATTGGCTACATCAGGGGTGTGTGGCCTAATATGCAAAGAAATTCCTGTTACAAAATAGCCCTGGTTACCAAGTGAGAAGCATGCTGTTTATGCTTGGAGGTGGTGGTGCTGAGACAGCCCAAGTGCCAAGTAGCAGCAAGCAGCAAAGGCTCCTGTTTCACACTGGGCTCAGGGCTCCTTCAAGCCCAAACAGCACAAAGCACATTGTTAGGGCTTGGAGGTGGTGGCACTGCTGCTTGGTGCTTGGACTTTGCCTGTCTGGTATGTTTTTAAACCACCTGCAACCCTAGGAATATCTTGCTCCCTTACGGCAAAGAGGAATTTTATAATTGCTCCAAGCTCCCTTTGGGCCTTAACTAGGATTGATTCAACATAATCTGTCATCACAAATAGGTCCCAAGTATATGACTGAACTTCTTCCATTTTATATTCTGCTATGACCCATCTACTTAGAGGGTGAGTGGTCTTTCCAAACAGAATTATTTTGCTTTTAGCAATACTTGTAGACAGTTCATTTCCACAACAGTACTTAAATAATGTCCATAAAGCTTCCTTTAGTCCAACCTTTCTTAATGAAATAATTATCCTATCATCTGCATATGATAGCATAGATGTTTTTTTCATTGTCCAATTTAGGCATATGTACATTCTCTACCTGATCATTTTTAGTTATGTCATTTAAATGCAAGTTAAATAACAAGGGAGCCAACACTTAGCCTTGTCAAACTCCTTTACACACTGATAGATCTGAAATAAAATGACCGAAATGATTACAGCTACAAGTGTTGTTGTGCTATGATGAATTGACTGAAGTTAAAATAAAAATCTAAGGTCTGTTTTATACCTTGGGAATTTTGACTGTAATTTTTCATGATAGCTTGTGGAATGAAGCGTGGAAATCAATAAATGTCTAAGTGCAGAACACCACCAGGGCTGTTAGTATAGTTATATCCAAGAGAGGCAAGGGTGGCCAAACTGTGGCTTGGGAGCCACATGTGACTCTTTCAACATATTGAGTGCTTCTCAAGCCCCCACTGGCCAGCTTGGACAAGGACTTTGTCTCTTTAAATCACCAAGCCAAGCCAGCCAGCAGCTTGGAGAATACATTTAAAGTTAAAGTTGCTCTCCTTCCAGTTTGGAGAGCCAGTTTGGTGCGGAGAGCCAGTATGGTGTGGAGAGCCAGTTTGTAGTAGTGGTTAAGTGTGCGGACTCTTATCTGGGAGAACCGGGTTTGATTCCCCACTCCTCCACTTGCACCTGCTAGCATGGCCTTGGGTCAGCCATAGCTCTGGCAGAAGTTGCCCTTGAAAGGGCAGCTGCTGTGAGAGCCCTCTCCAGCCCCACCCACCTCACAGGGTGTCTGTTGTGGGGGAGGAAGGTAAAGGAGATTGTGAGCAGCTCTGAGACTCTTTGGAGTTAGGCTTCCCAATCCCCAGGTCCCAGAGGGGGATCTCCCGGTTTTACAGGCTTCCCCCTGCCCCCAGAGCCATCATGCACCTCTATGAACGATTCCCATAGGGAATGATGCGAAATTGATTTGCGGGTATTGGGGGCTCTGGGGGGGCTGTTTTTTTGAGATAGAGGCACCAAATTTGCAGTATAGCATCTAGTGCCTCTCCCCAAAATACCTCCCAAGTTTCAAAAAGATTGGATCAGGGGGTCCAATTCTATGAGCCCCAAAAGAAGGTGCCCCTATCCTTCATTATTTCCTATGGAAGGAAGGCATTTAAAAATTTGTGCAGTCCCCTTAAATGTGATGACCAGAACTCCCTTGAAGTTCAATGATGCTTGTCACACCCTTGCTCTTGGCTCCGCCCCCAATGTCTCCTGGCTCCACCCCAAAGTCCCCAGATATTTCTTAAATTGGACTTGGCAACCCTATTTGGAGTGGAGGGCGGAATATAAATCCAATATCTTCTTCTTCATCTTCCTTCCTTCCTTTCCTTCCCTCCCTGCTCATGTCCTGTGGTTCTCAAACATCTGATGTTTATTCTATGTGGCTCTTATGTTAACCAAGTTTGGCCACCCCTGGCTTAAAATATAACAAATATCAATAGTTGATCTCCTTTTTTCAGATTCTGATCACTCTCAATTTATTATCCTAGAGATTCAGCCTACAGAGGGGATTTAAATCGGGGTCTCACAGACCCTAGTCTAATTCTCTAGTCACTACACAACAGCACACCTTCCTATGATAGCATGCTATTATATCTTTATAAAATCCATAAGGATATAATATGAGTATATAATACAAAAAATCTATAAAACTAGAAGAAAAAAGGAGAAAACTGACACCATTGACAATAATTGGAAGGGATATAAAAAGATATAAAAGAAGGGTGTTTGCTTATCTCTACACCCCTTAAAAAAGGTAAAGGTAGTCCCCTGTGCAAGCACCAGTCGTTTCCAACTCTAGGGTGATGCCGCTTTCACAACATTTTCACTGCAGACTTTTTACAGGGTGGTTTGCCATTGCCTTCCCCAGTTATCTACGCTTTCCCCCCAGCAAGCTGGGTACTCATTTTACCGACCTCGGAAGGATGGAAGGCTGAGTCAACCTTGAGCCCTCTACCTGAAAACCCAGCGTCCGCCGTGGATTGAACTCAGGTCGTGACCAGAGCTTAGGACTGCAGTACTGCAGCTTTAACACTCTGCGCCACCCCTTACACATTTTAATTGATTCATGCAGAGATATCTCCAAATGATCTGTAAACATGGCAGTAACAAAACTCCAGTCTTGTCTGAAAATGTGGATGGTTTTCCACCAGGTGGTGCTACTTTCCTTTTTCCACACATACTTTTAAAAGAAAAAAAATACACACTGTGAAAACAAATGAGAGTTGTATTTACCTAGATATGATTTAAACTTGCATTTAACACACTCATAAATATCTTAAAACAGAATCTGTGACATTATTTCTGTAGGATCCTAATCAAGATTCCTCAATAGGGCTACAATCCTTGGCACGTTTACTTGTGGTGGGACTGGCTTCCAGATAAGCATGCACAGTATCAGTTCCTTACAAAAGGAAATTACTTTGAATTCACTCGTTATTTATTTATTTGCTTAGATTTTAGACTTCCTTCTCTCACCAAGCGGATCTCAGGGTGGTGAACAACATAAAAATTAATGCAATGTAAATATAATACAATTTAAAACTGTAAAATCAGTGCTACTAAAAGTTGGTGCTAAAAATACAGAAAGGGCTGCTTGTGGGGTGTGGAAGACGGGAGTGCCAGAGGATGCAACTGTTGCTATTCTCCATTGGAGGCCTGGCAGAACATCTCTGCCCTGCTAGAACTCACTTAAAGGAAACAGAATTAAGCTGCATTATTTGTCAGCAAACTGGTCACAGCTCTGCCTTACACTGAAACAACTGGTTCATCTGGATCATCATTTTTGTCTCTCCGTCTTGGGACTGCCTAATTTCATTCTGCTGGGCTTCTCTGGTTTGACATTGGTTCTGTTGAGCTTGTGGTTATGCTGGGATTTTTGGGTTTTGCATTGGTTCTGTTTGGCTTGCTGTTGGTTCTTGCCTTGGGAGGCATTGACCAGTGGTCACTGCAGACATGCCTCTTTGCTTTTGCCCTGTAGAGAGGAAGACTCCCCCCTTGGAAGCAATAGAGGACGGATGGGGACACCTTGCTTAGGGGCCCATAGAATCGGACCCCTTGACCCGGTGTTCTTGAAACTATGGATTATTCTGTGGAAAGGCACCAGCAGCAGAAGAACAGTTTGGGTGCCATTATCTTTAAAAACAGCCCCTCAGCCCCTACAGATAGATTCCCCATAGGCTATAATGAAGAAGAAGAAGATAGTAGATTTATACCCCACCGTTCTCTCTGAATCAGAGTCTCAGAGTGGCTTACAATTTTCTTTATCTTCTTCCCCCACAAGAGACACCCTGTGAGGTGAGTGGGGCTGAGAGGGCTCTCACAACAGCTACCCTTTCAAGGATGTCTCTGCAAGAGCTATGGCTGATCCAAGGCCATTCCAGTAGGTGCAAGTGGAGGAGTGGGGAATCAAACCCGGATCTCCCAGATAAGAGTCCACACACTTAACCACTACACCAAACTGGCTCCTTAACCACTACACCAAACTGGAGTCAAATAATATCAGATTCCCTTCCAAAAGTCCAGATCCAAATACTATACCAGTATTGGGGACCCAAAAAATCAGGAATATCAATATTTTTGCCACTCATATATCCCAAATTAAAAAAAACACTTTTTTAAAAAAAAATGTACAGCCCTAATGCAGATTAAAAAGCAAAACAAAACATTGCTTCAGACTCAGCTGCCTCCACAGCACAAAGGTCTTCAATGCATCTCTGAAAGTATCCTGTGTGTATGCATGAAAATGTTTTTAAACAATATGGTCATTTTAAAAAGCATCTTGCTAAAAGCATCTTGAAAAACAGAATTTCTACCTGAAATGCCAAAGTGTTACTGTTGAGACTTATGCATAACCTCACTCCTTGACATTTTGCAGCTGGCTTTGCCTCCTGTTTCGTGTAGTGGTTAAATGTGTGGACTCTTGGGAGAATCGGGTTTAATTCCCCACTCCTCTACAAGCACCTGCTGGAGTGGCCTTGGGTCAGTCATAACTCTGTCAGAGGCTGTTCTAGAAAGAGCAGTTTCTGTCAGAGCGCTTAGCCCCACCTTCCACACAGGGAGGGGAGGGGAAGGGAAAGGAGATTTAGGCCACTCTGAGACTCCTTTGGGTAGTGAAGGGTGGAGTATAAATCCAATCTCCTCCTCCTTCTCCTGTCACTTTGTGGCTGTATCCACCATCCTGTGTCAGAATTCCAAGATATCAACAGCCTCAAATTGGTTGTGTAACTCTTGTTTTAGGGACACCACGACTGCTAACAGACTGGCACTTTGGGCCAACTCAGAGATGCCTCTGAAATCGACCTCCAAAAATCCCTCCACATGCAAACATCTGCTGACCATCCTCGTTCTGTACGCACCATATCCTCCAGCCTCCACAGTGCAACTGAAAAAGCTACCATTTCCAAAGTGGCAAATTTTTGAGCGGCACGCCAGTCACCTTCTTGGCATCTGGAGGTGGAAGGGCACAAGGGAGGTGCCTTGGCGGTGTGAAACCACCAAGCCACCCCAAGTTGCATTGGTTTAAATTAAAACATGCGCATGACTACTGAAAATGTATCGGGACAGGAATGGTGCACAATGGCCATTTGAACATGTCCATGTTGCCCCATGGACGGGATGGGGACAGCTTGCAGGGGAACATGTGAAGGCTTCAGGATGGCTCTTTTTGAGCTGTCCCAATTTGGGAAGCCTCCCAACCGCCCCA
Organism: Heteronotia binoei; assembly: GCF_032191835.1. Classification (NCBI taxonomy): domain Eukaryota; kingdom Metazoa; phylum Chordata; class Lepidosauria; order Squamata; family Gekkonidae; genus Heteronotia; species Heteronotia binoei. The sequence goes on along the minus strand of NC_083243.1, from coordinate 36,707,716 downwards.
AAATGCCCATCTGTTATCAGCCCACGTGTCCTTTGAGATCTATAATAGTATTGCTGATGGTTCCTATATTGTTAGTGACACAGAATGATTGCTTGATGTTTTCTCAACGTTGGGTAATTATTCAGAGATAAGTTTGGATGGTTTTGTTCAAAATTCATGGAAGCCTGGAGATAGTGACCTCTCTCAGCTGAAAAGAATGAGAAGGTGTGGCTTCAGTGGAACAGAAGAGTATAGTTCTGCTTCGGATTGCACTGATTATGTCTGAAGAAAGAGCAATTTTGTATTTGCTTCAAACTGTTTTATTCCATGCCAAATCATTCAGTTTGCTTTATAAGATGAATGGCTTCACAAAGCAAAGGAATGTTGGAGCAGTTATAACAGCTGATTAAATCCAAGTTCACTGGGTCATGTTCGGAAATAATCACACAAGGAAGTACCCAAAGTAGTTGTGAATTAAACCCTATGCATTTCTAAAGAAAGAAAGAGAACAACATTGCAATCGGAGGGGGAGGCTTGTTTTGCATGGCAGAAATAATACCCCTAGCACTGAAAGTAAGGCATAAGAGATAGAAACTGCAGAATAGGAAGAGACAATCTAGTTTGCACTAGAGAAGGAAAGCTGAACAATAATAGCCAATTCACATGCTGGGAAGGAGAATAAGAAAACATGCCTTCAATTTTTACCCATTTTAATCTGTTGCAAAAGAGATGGCAAGCAAGCGTGAAACCGTTGTCAAGCTAATGCAAAAGACTTTTTTTGGGGTGGGGGGGGGAAGAACTCAGGGAGGGATAAAGCAAAGTATTTTGATTGCTAAACAACATGAAAATAGCTGGAAGTTTCATGCATCCCTTCATTTAGTACCTAAATGTTTGGCAATCACCTTCAAAACACGAGGCTATGGCTCTGTTAAAGGTAGGTTGGTACACTGTAATATCCCCCTGGCCTGCTGAATATTACCCAGAAAGGCTGTAATTGTATTCCACTGGCTTTTCACTTTATATTCACTTCGCAGTTGGGTTGTTAACTTTTGTCACAAAGAGGATGTTATGCATTGGGTCATCATTAATGACCATCAGAAAGGGTCTGTTGAATCTGAAGATGGGAACAGGACGAGGTCGACCTGATTTTAGTACAAACTCTAAAATAGTGACTGTCGCTGCCTTGGTGCCTCCCTCATTAACTTCCAGCACAGCCTTGTGAACTGCCTGCAGGGGAATTTTTTTTTTTTTATTTTAATGCATACGACAGAGATAGGCCTTGCTGTGATTTTCTTCGTTTCTCAACTCTGAATATGGTTATAGTGCTCTAGAGCTGACTATATGACTTGGTCCTGCACCTGTGATTATAGGATGATTGCTTCTCTGTTTCATGAATATCAGAGAAAGTTAAACAGTATGGCTTAGAACCAAAGCAAGAGAGGAGAACATGTTGTTGATTGTAGGTGGATCCAGAGAGCTTTAACCCCCCCCCCCAGTATTCACAAGGCTTTTTTTGTAGCAAAAGCCCGGCAGGAACTCATTTGCATGGCCCCAGAAGGTAGGACCAGAACCAATAGGTTTATTCAGGCTGGTTCGAAATCACTCAGTCAGCTTCTACGGCCCTCACCTGGAGACTGGCAACAGTGGTTCCCCAGGAGGAAAGGCCTCCCTCAGAGGGCTTAAGAATTTCTGACCAATGTGGAAAGGTACCACTAAAGGCCTCTGTGCAAGTGCTTCCCCCAGCCTTGTGTCTTCCCACCCACCCAAGTGAAGGCATTCACTCCCCCCCCCCCCACTTCAAGGGGAGCTGATCTCTGCCATCTGGAGAGCAGTTGTAACTCTGAGTGATCTCCAGCCCTCACCTGGAGATTGGCAACAGGAGGAAAAGCCTCTCCCTCCCATTCTGTCATATGAACCCACTTGTAGCTTAACTGGAATAGAAAGAGTGGAGTATTGGCAGGCAGAAAGGGCCCCTCCCTGCTGTGAATGAACATTCCTTTTGCCTCAGTTGAAGAGAAGGAACCCTGCAGTTTTCTCATGAGCACAGGCCCATAGCTGGGGGGTGATCTGGGGGGGCCAGGCACCACAAATTTTCGCCTGCTCTCAGACAGACTGTCCTGGACTTCCTACAACAGGCCCTGAGGAGAGGCTGTGCTGATCAGTAAGCCCCCCTGTCAGCAGAGAACTGTCTCCCTTGAAGGTCAGTGGGCTTATGCTGAAGTTATTGCCTGATGGGGCTGGCAGTGGGTGGGGAGAGCAGAGTCAGCCAATGGCACGTCAGAGACGGTGTGAGCCAATCCTGTGCAAGCCACATCTAACGAATGAAAATCCTCAGAATTGCCACCACGGTTGGGCTTTTATTTATATAACTGATACAGATTGTAATTGCCAGATGGGAAAATTTTGGAATACAAAATATGTACAGAAATAATGGGTTTTTGATAAGGGGGTTACTGAATGAGTCATCTCCACTGAGCTATCATCAGTGTGCATGTACATGACAGCTTAAACCTCAAATTAAACTTTGTTGGTCTTAAGGTGCCACTGGACTCAAACCTTGTTCTGTTGTATCTTTGTCATGTCAGTTGCTGTCATGTCAGCTGCTCTCCAGTATTAGTTCTCCTATGAAGACTGCTGAATGCCTCCCAGTGCCACTAAACTAATTCTAGACGCTAGTTACAAACCCAACAAATAATTTTGAGGTCTCTGTCCATGCTACACAGTCAATATTTACTCCGTTTAATGGTTAATAAGGAACACTGGCCATTATATAAATGTGCTAGATAAAAACTAAAGACAGGAGTATGTTATATCAGGTGAATGTGCTAGGTTTCTTCAGAAGACTTTGAGTATAATATTCTATTGTTTTATCTACCCAGGGGTGAAATTCTAGCAGGAGCTCCTTTACATATTAAGCCACACACCCCTGATGTAGCTAATCCTCCAAGAGCTTACAAAAAAGAGCCTTGTAAGCTCTTGGAGGATTGACTAAATCAGGGGTGCGTGGCCTAATGTGCAAAGAAGCTAGAATTCTACCCCTGCATCTACCACTGTCTGTGCTCTCTGCAAAACACTTCATGTGGTCTATTCCCTTTAGCAATAAAAGTAAAACTACTAAATCCATCGAAATGTCAAGCTTAATTTATACCTTAGGCCGAATATACCATTTTATCATGTAAGAAGAGTCTCAGATCACAGACACATGGAAATTTCTCTCACGTAAAGAACTCTATTATCAAACTTTATACAAAAGTGGAACAACATAGCACAGATGAATCTTATCCCAAATATATACTATAAAATCATTTAGTGAACACAGATAAAGTGTTTGCTGCACAGAAGGTCAAGAATTTCTTATCCAAAACAGTTTTTTCTAACTCAAAGAACATGGAAGATTTCTTCAGACTAATGTAGGTCTGAGTGCCTAAAATCTGCCACATGAGATACAATTCAAATCCTATTATATAAACAATTGCAGAGTTCAATTTATTCTAAATTTTGCCATTAAAGAGTTAATTTCTGGAAGAAAACAGCACTGAAGCTACCTTTGGGCAAAAAGTAATGCTCTGCATATCAGCCTTAAAATGAACATAAAATACTATCTAAAAGACTGTGTAACTTTTTTTAAAAAAATGCGAACTAACAATGTTGATTAAATGGCAAGCTATTCCAACCAAACAATTTGATACAGTAAAAATCTCAAAACCATATTAAATGAATTCTAATCTCAAATTTTTTTGTGGTATACAATTTATTAAAATTTACTCATCACGTTACTAACAATAATAGTGTACAATGGAATTATGGATCGCAAGCCAGCCATCTTCTATGTGTGTTGCCATTTCCACGAAGTTAATGAAATAACAGTTCCTAGAGAACCGCACTATTGATCCAAATCCAGTTTTGTACATGGGATTGTGTGAAAAGATTAACAATGTTTTATTCTGTTACACAGAATAAGTTTGTAGCAGAACATCCACTAATTTCAATGAAGTTCACTGTCTGCCTCTCCTTACTACTAACTGGTCTTCAAGTTCATTGTCATCACATTCCAGGACATCATGAGGAACTGGGTCACAATGGAGATAAAAACCCACTTGAACATCAACATCCGCCTTTGGCAGAAGGGCAGGAAACTGAAACAACTACCTATAAAAAGATAGTCAAGACTAATTCTGAATTTGCATTCAGATTGTACAAATTTATCACTTCCAATCCAGCTCCTCAAAATGTTTTCTTCTCTCCCCTGAGCATTTTCCTTTGCCAAGCTTACCCTGGGTGCTAAAGCTGAAACCCATCATCAGATTTTCAATGGACTCAGTTTCAACCTGTCTGATATTGAAGAGAATGTGATCCATGGAGGTTTTAAACAAATACTCCATGCCATTAACCAACCCAACAAAGTAACACAGTTGAATATTAGGAATTCTTTGTTCATAGAAAAGTCATTGAAACCACTGCCTACATTTGTGGACAATCTCAAAACCTTGTATGAAGCGGAAGGCTTTTCAACTAACTTTAAGAACTCTACATCAGCAGAAAATGAAATAAACAATTATGTGAAGAAGAAAACTAATGGCAAAAACTCCCATGAGGTTGAAAGACTGATCAAATCACTGTGATGGTTGTTTTAAACTACATCTATTTCAAAGGTAAGTAACGATAACAGCTAATAAATCATAGAATTATAGAGGTGGAAGGAACCTCCAGAGTCATCTAGTCCAATCCCCTTGCACAATGCAACAACTAAACCCCTGCTACACACACACCAATGACTCCTGCTCCGTGTCCAAAAGATGGCAAAAGAAAACCTCTCCAGATCCCTGGCCAAACTGACCTGGAGGAAAAATTGCTGCCTGACCCCTAAGTGGCAATCAGCATTTTCCTGCTTTAAAATTTTTCCTGGACATGTAAAAAAGGGCCACAAGAACTCAGCACAGATGCAACCTTTCTTGTCCTTTTCACATCTCAACCTACCTTTTTCTCCTCAGCTGCCTGGAAAGAGCCGTTCAAGCCTTCATGGACCAGCAAACAAGATTTCTTTGTAGATGCAAACACAACTGTGAAAGTCGACATGATGTGCAGAAAAGGTTATTATGATTATCTCCATGATGAAGACCTGCCTTGCTCAGTGGTAAGAGTGCCTTATGAAGGAGATTACTCAGGCTGGTTCATTCTGCCTGATCAAGGGAAACTAACAGATGTGGAGGACACTGGCAGGAGAAGTTCTGACCAAATGGAGAAAAGCTGTGAAGCGCAAGTAAGCTTTTGCTGCTTTAAAAATGGCTGTTGTACTATCAATAGCTTAGATCCAAGTGGGCAGCCGTGTTGGTCTGAAGCAGTAGAACAAAGCAAGTGTCAAGTTGCACCTTTAAGACTAACAAAGTTTTATTCAGAATGTAAGCTTTCATGTGCTAGAAGCACATTTTTGTCTGATGAAGCTTATTGTAAAATCTTAGAGGATTGGCTACATCAGGGGGGTGTAGCCTAATATGCAAAAGAGTTCCTGCTACAAAAAAGCCCTGTCTTGGCTGGACAAGTTTGCTGCCAAGATCTTTCTAGCCATCTGAGTATCCTCCTAATCTTTAGTATAACAAGGAACATAAGAGGCATGAATGTCTGAGAGCAATTTGGTAGATGGCCTCTAGATGATTTTTATTCTTTCTATTCTTGCAGAAGAGTGTCACAAATCTTAGATCAACCTTTAGGAGGAAATGATCTGACCATGGCACTGGCTCAGTTTTAACCAGACTATCCAGATCAACACCTGTAGAAAAATCAAATCCAGTGTGTTGCCTTCTCCATGTGTGGAGGGTGAAACAACCTGAGAGGATCCCACTGCTGCCATGGAAAACATAGAGCCTGAGGTGTCCCTTGACAAAGCAGTGTCTGCATGGACATTGAAACCACCCAAGACTACCCATTGGGGAAACTACAATGCCCGCTCAGCAAGTGCTTCTGCCAATTGCAGCAGGGCATCTATTGGTGAGCTGGGTGGATGGTAAACCAGCAAGATATCCAACCCTTCCTAGCACCCCATACCAGGTCCATGTTGGCATAGAAAATAATGCCTAGTAAGGCATGAGGCAATGCAACTAATCTGACAGCTGCTGTCAAATAGCTGTCAAGTAGATGGACTAAAGATGATCTGGCAGATGAACTGGTTCTGACCAGATGGATGATGTAACCAGGTGAGGAGTGCTGAACAACTCAGAATAACTCAGCACTGTTTCCTCATTGGTGCAGGACATAGCAGTATCTGTATAAAATTGGAACTATGCTGTACCACCTACCCTCTCACTATTATTTGATTGTCTGGTGGAGCGTTATGTTGGAGAGCTGTATATATGTATATAATAAACTTTGTATATAGTTTAAGAGCACAGTGTGGTGTTGGCTGCGTTAAACTATTCCTCATCGAGTGAACTGGCAGAGGCAGACACAGGCAGTCACAAATCTGCTAACTTCTACACCGACAGTCCACACATTCAGTGCTGATGATTTCCATTGCAGGGATCCTTCAAAAGAAAAAACCATCACGGATGAGAATTGTGGCTCCACCTGCCTGTCTTCCTGTTTGTGACTGATGATGGACTGAGCAACCCGGGGAGGGGGTGTGCATTGGCTGAGTGAGAGGAACCACCAGGAGAGCCAGTTTGGTGTAGTGGTTAAGTGTGCGGACTCTTATCTGGGAGAACCGGGTTTGATTCCCCACTCTTCCACTTGCACCTGCTAGCATGGCCTTGGGTCAGCCATAGCTCTGGCAGAGGTTGTCCTTGAAAAGGCAGCTGCTGTGAGAGCCCTCTCCAGCCCCACCCACCTCACAGGGTGTCTGTTGTGGGGGAGGAAGGTAAAGGAGATTGTGAGCCACTCTGAGACTCTTCGGAGTGGAGGGCGGGATATAAATCCAATATCTTCATCAGCCCCCAACCAGGTCTTCCCCAATGGAAAGATTCATAAAGGTTTGTGATTCATAGTTCATGAGAACCCAAGAACCACAAACCTTCACAACCTTCTATTTTCATGGTTCATGTCCATCCCTACTGTAAGCTCTAATTACTTTGAAGCTTGGAGCACACTTCCTTCGTCAATATGTGCCACATTGCATTCTTTAACGCAAAATATTTTTGGATTCATAACTCTGCATCCTTTCCCACTTCTAACGAACCCAACAAGTATTCCCAATTCAGCTCTGGGGCCCAGTTTCCCTTCTTTCCTTGGGTGTATGAGCAAAAGCTTTGAACCCAAACACCTTCAAATGTCTTAGACCTGGTTTCTTTTTAAACCAAAGTTCAAATGGTTTTTTTCCTGTCACCTTTGAAGGTATTCTATTGTATAAGATGAATTGCTGTAGTTACAGCTTCTGCCCAGCAACAATCAGGCAGGCTGGCTTGCATGAGCAGGCATTTTTCATTTCATTTCATTTGATTTATATCCTGCCCTACCCCACCGAGGCGGGCTCAGGGCGGCTCACAACCGAATAATTCTAACAATAAGGTTTAAAAATTAAAATACAATAATAATTTACATAATTAAAAACAACCAGTATATCAATGTATCAATCAATTTCAGTGTGCTATCTTATTGTCTTCCTTCAGAATATTTCAATGCCGGTCAGTTATAAACCAACCGGAAGAAGACTGTCTTACAGGCCCTGTGGAACTGTCCAAAGTCCCACAGGGCCCTGACCTCTTCTGGTAGCTGGTTCCACCAGCAAGGGGCTGTGATTGAGAAGGCCTTGTCCTTAGTTGACTTCAGCCGAGCCTCCTTTGGCCCGGGGATTACAAGCAGATTTCAAGAGCCGGATCCGGATCACAGCACTCTCTGGGGAGCATAAGGGCAATGTACTGTCTCTTGAATGCTCCTGTTAAGATGCTCAGCAGAACCAGAAAAGAACTGCACAGTTTACAGGTTCATACATCCCTTCATTTACTACCTAAAGGTATGGCAGTCACCCTCAAAATATGTGCATATGACACTGTAGGTTGTAGGCTGATATGAATGTAAGTTCAATATACACATGTTGGAAATAGGATTATGGATTGCATTTTTGGGTCCTGTCCAACTTTGCAGGGATAGCCTGCAGAGTGTAGTTCCAGATGTTAATGCCACACCAAAATAGGGCTCTTGAGCATTCTGGGGAAACTTGCTCTTCCTCGAGAGACTCAGGGTCATCACTGTTGAAAGCACGTTTCAGATTCTCTCTCCATCCAAAAGAAATTCAAAGGTGGCAGTCTCTTACCCAAACCAGAATTTATTGAACAACAGTTAGCAAGCAATTAAAACTATCCCTACACAGTCTCCCAGATCAGGGTGGAGGACAGAGGAACAGACACACCTGGAGACAGGATGTTTACCTAGGAGAGGTCTCTGTTGTTGTAGCTGAGATGTGGAGTGCTGGCAGTCACCCCCTCTGGAGAAGGGGACTGTGCAATTTATGGGGACCCTTCATATTCCCTGTCCTGAACAATTGGTCCGTGGCAATATAGCACATCTGACTGAACACAGACATTTACCAGTTCTGCACATGTTGCTTGTGTCCCCAGTGTGATAAGATATACTCAACCCCCCTTGAGCCTTAACTGGACATCAGAAACTGGATGTTCTCATCAGTTGTTTCTTTGGGGTTCCTGTTCTCTCCAACAAACAACTGACCTTCAGGGCCAGTAAGTTGGTCCTCCCTGCTGTCTTCAGCCAGTGCAGAAAATGACACGTGTTTCTGGGAGAGACAGACAGGCATTTGTGTCTTAGAAAGGCAGAGCAGCAAGGAGTATCTACAATGGCTGCTTTTTGGACAATTGAAAAGGGCCTGGAAAATACAGGGGAAAGCTGAGGAAAATGCTAGGTTGGTTTTGTTTAAAATATGAAGGAGAATAATAATCTGGGGTTTTCAGGGCATATTTATTTTGCTGTTGGGTTAATAACTTTTGCTAGGAAGATAAAGTGCTTTATGCGCTTATTAGCAATGAACATTAGGAATGGTCTGTCGAATGTAATGATGGGAGAAGGAGGGAATCGGGCAGACATAAATGCAAACTCTATAACAGTGATTGCTGCTGCCTCGGTGCCTGCTTCATGGACATCCAGCACAGCCTTGTGAACAGCCTGCAAGAGAAAAACAAAATTCTATTTTATAGCCATACAATAGAAAGAGATAGATCTTTGTATGATCTTCCTCTTATGGTGAGAACATGCATTCTTCCTACAGCTGTGAGGGTGTGCTAATAACTATTTGCTTTCCTGGAAATACCAACGCAAGTGGTTTGACCTGTATGGCTTAGAACTAAAAAAAGAGAAAAGAACATCTTGCAGATGGTAGAATGACATAGAGAGCTGAAAAGCCAGGGTTTGGAGGCTGTCAACCATATCTCCAGACAACAGCAATGAGTTCCCAGGGGGAAAAATGGTTGCTTTGGAGGATGGACTGTATGACATTATTCCCTGTTGAGGTCCTTGCTCCTCCCCCAACCCTACCTTTTCCATTCTCCACCCTGGCACCTCCAGGAGTTTGCAAATTTGTAGCCCTGTTTACAAGACTGTCAAAAGGATGATCAGATAATGGCCAGCATCCAACCACATCATTAAGAAAAGGTAAGTACCCCCCCCACACACACACACACTTTAAGAGGGGGAAACAGCGACTCTCCTCTTTTTCTGGGTCCTATTAAGCCCTATGAAATGTTGTTCCTGTGGGTTAGTGGACCCTCAGGAGTAGCTGATTGGAATATGCCAAAGGGAGGGGGAACTGGTGGAAATCAGCATGTTGAGGAAACCCAAGACTCCCCTCGGTTGTCAGCCTCCAGGTTGCACCTGGAGATCTCCCATTATTACAGTTGATGGAGGAGGCACTGAGGCAGCAGCAAGTTAAAAAGGTCAATTCCCTTGCAGAAAATGGCTGCTTCAGAGGGCAGACTCTATGACATAATACCCTGATGAGGTCCTCCTCTTTACAGACCCTGCCCTCCCCAGGCTCCACCCCCCCCCCCCCAAATCTCCAAGTATTTCCCAACTGAATCCCCAACTGTGAGTGGATCCGAGGTGTCACCTTCAGCATCCACTCATCTGGGCAGCAACGCACTTGGTGTCTCTTAAGTAATGTTTGCTAGTTTACTATTTGGCAGTGACTGGCACTTAAACAGCTCACTGTCTGACAATCTGCTGGGAAGCAGCTTTAAGACAGTTGACAAAACAAGGAAATGAGTCACAAATTCCCACAGGTTAGTTACTCAGATTGCACGGGAGGGGTGGAGTCTTTTAGGTGCTGGCCTGAGGTTGATCCAGGCCCCTCATAAGGCACAGGGAGATTGGACAAGGAGGGCTCATCAGTTGTTCCACAGGTTGAAGGGGGAGGGGTAGAAACTAGAGTGAAGGACCTTTCCCTCTCAGCCTGAGACTTGTGGGAGTGTACACAGTGTTTCATCCTGTCCGGGATCTGCAGTCTCACACACAGTGGCACACAGAAACAAAATATAATTGAAGAATTATACTGGGGATACTGCAGGGTTTTGACAATGAACGTTGATAGGATGTAGTAGATTACTCAAATGTGTCATATGTATGGCCCACAATGAGGTGAAATTAGCCACAGAGGGCAGAACAGGCTGTGTCCATTCAGATTGCAGGTGGAAGTCCTGATCTTTAATATTTCTCTGAAACAAAAAATTCTGTGCAACTAGCACAATGCTGGCTCAACTGCTATCTCCCTAATGTGTTAGGGGGTTTGTTTGTTTGTTTTACTTGCAGAGAAAATATCTCAAAGGAGCATTAAACTACAGTACTAACTGTCCATTTGGTCACATGAGGGCTTTATCATTTCATTCTATGGCATGTGTAGGCCAGTCCTCTGTTCTAAAGCATTACGGCTGCATCCAGGGGATAAAACTGTATCCAGGACTTCCATTTGAAGTGGATGTAAGAAGTAGAATTTTGTTACAACTTCCCCAGTCCTTTCCTTCTGTGTATGCCTGTAAAGTGCCATCAAGTCTAATTTAATTTAAGGTGACCCCATAGGGTTTTCAAAGCATAAAATTTTCAGAGGTGGTTTGCTACTGACTGCCTCTACCTGGGACCTCCTACTTCCTTGTGGTCTCCCATTCAAGTACTAACCGTGAATGACCATGTTTAACTTCTGAGATCTGATGAGACTTGGCTTTCCAGAGCTACCAAGTCCAGCCCTTTTCTTAGAACTGACAAACATTTTACAGAGGGCCATGAGAGACTGGAATGTGGGTAAACTACTGCATTGTACTCAAGTCACTCATAGTCAGGGCTTGAATTTAGCAGGAGCTCACAGGAGCATAGCTCCTGAACCTCCAGCAAGGGTCTACATGCAGTAGGGAGTTCTCTCCCCACTGCACACAGATCCCTGGGCATATGCAAATGAGATATGCTACTGAGCTTCTGCACCTTTTTCTTCTACAAAACAACCCCTGCTCATAGTCCTCTGTTGGACTATTCTTAGTCTCCTTGGGGCTAGTTGAAGTGAGTGTGGAAAAATTGTATCAGATGTTTCTGATGGAGTGGAGTGACTACTAGTACAACACACTGATTCAGTCTGGCCTCACCAACCCCTTATTTAATTTTATTGCTATTATTTGATCAGTTGTGTAAAGTACTGGGGTCGGCGCAGTAAGAGACCAGAGTCGGAGAGTGATTTCAGCAAGCTTTACTTCAGGAACACCAACACAACTGAGCTCTATTCAAACCTCCCGCTCCTTTTATACAATTCTTGCCCCCTTCTGATTGGACCTTAACTATGTACATGGATTGGCTATTTACAGAGGCCTAAGGGCCTATCAGGGTACAGTATGAGCCTAGATGTTGATTGGCTACTTATGTTTCAATCCTTCCCCTGATTGGGCACGCTTAGGCCTTCTCTGGAACCCTGGTGTGGAGTACAAGCTTGGCTTGTTCAGCTTCCCTCCAAAAGTAACAGTTCTCCATTTGAACCTAGGACACAACAAGTTGCTTCTAGTAGATTAGAACATAAGAAAAGTTGTGCTGGATCAGGCTAGTGGCCCATCCAGTCCAACAATCTTTGTCACACAGTAGCTAAATCCAGGTGTTATCAGGATCCTTCCCACTGTTGCCCCCCAAGCACCAAGAATACAAAGCATCTCTGCTCCAGATATAGTGTTTCATCTATACCTTTTGACTATAAATCACTGATGAACCTCTGGTCCATATGTTAATCCAGTGTCCCTTGTTATAGTAAAACCTCTGACTATTCCCCATGAAATATATTAAAAATGCAACTGTTTTAAAGTAAGGTAAAAGATACCACAAATTTAGCTTCAAACAACTCATATACTTACTTTGGAAACCTTCAGATTGCAATGTCCAGTAATCCCAGATAGATCAGCATTGTTGTTAAAGACATCCTTCACACCTTCTTTCTGCAGTAATTCTTTGACATCATAGGATCCAGAAATGGTAAATTTTGGAATATACAATTTAATTTCACTAGTTAATAGCCAGAGAGAGAAAGAGAGAAAGAGAGAGAGAGAGAGAGGGAGGGAGGAAGGGTGAAAACCAGATAATGTTCAGCAGGATAAAAAAATTCCGTTTTCCGAGATATATACAACTTTCCTCCCTTTAAAATGTGGTTTACGAGTAAAATGGAATCAGATATTCTATAATATATTGAGTGAGAATGTATTATTAGTCTGTATTCTAGTCCTGGAATGGCCTTTTCTTACAGCTATGCATTCTTGTAATAAAGCTGATTTAGTGGGACACATTGCCTCGATTCTCATTCACTGCCTAGATTACAGGCTTATGCTATGAAGATGAATCCCAAGGTCACCGTACCTTTTGACAGCAGCCAAGAGAATTGGAGTCTGAAACAACCAAGAAGTGGTGGCACAATATCAGAGAGAAAGCCCCAAATCCCTCTTTATGAGGACTTGAGGTCTACAAGGGATTTCAGCTGAGAGAGCCACATCTCCCTCACCCGAAAGAAGGACTCCTGTCTCAGCCTCCGAGCAGGGCTGCATCTTTATAAATTGCTTGATGACCATTTGTCTGAGTGGAGAGTGAAGGTACAGGCTGGCCCTAGACTGTCTGGCACTATAGGCAAGGCTAATGTCTGCCCCCCCGCACTGATAACATCAACAAGTCACATGGGGGCAACCGACTGGCCACCCCCAGAAGGCTGGCACTCTAGGCAATCACCTAGTTTGCCTAGTGGATGGGTCGGCCTTGTGAAGGTATCCTGTTGAGGAGCTGGGCCTGAGTTCCACAATTAAAACGACTAAACCGTTAACTTTTCTCTGGATCATTTATTCTTTAAAGCAAATTAGTCAATATAGTCTTAACTAGAAATAACAGAATCACTCCTCCCTGCTTCCCCATCAGCTGTAAATATCTTACTGCAGGGGTGGCCAACGGTAGCTCTCCAGATGTTTTTTGCCTACAACTCCCATCAGCCCCAGCCATCAGTCCATATAAATGGCCAGTATTTTCTAATTAGATAAACCAACAGTCTCTGTGGCCAAACTCTGTGCACATCCTTTTCCTTTCCTCTGTAGCATGATAAAATGATGACATCCCCATCTGCTTGTTTGCCATCGTAGACAGCAAGGTTTGAAAAGAACCACATCCACTACTCAGTGGCTTGGTAGGACGTTGCTGGAGAAATTTTATTGGCTCCGGCCCCCCAAAAGCCCTGGCAGTTATTGGTAGTATAATACAGTATTCCATTACATGTCAAAATAAAATGCTGTAAATTCCCAAAACTGTGCCTAGACAAGAGAAATGATTGGAATATCCAGAATATTAATAGAAAAGAGAAGGGAAATTTGTCTCCTAAGTAATTACTATAAATTGCTTCTAGGATAATCAAACTATGTGTATCATAGTATGAAGCATCTATTGTGAATTTAAAACAAATGCTTTTTTCCCCCTGCACTAATATATTAATTATGCGGCAATTATTCTAAAAATAATGCAAATTGAAAACTTACTCCTTTTGGAAAGACATGCTCCATTTGGATAAACACTGTGTTGTCAAAGCATCTTCCACAACCTTCAGTTTTCCTTGATCCGGCAGAATAAACCATGCTGAGTAATCTCCTTCATAAGGCACTTTGACCACCCAACAAGACAATTCTTCATCCCGGAGAAAATCATAATAACCTTTTCGGTACATCATGTTGACCTTCACTGTTGTATTTGCATCAACAAAGAAATCTCTTTCCTTGGTCAACTCATGGTCAAAAGGTTTTTCCCAGCGACCTAAATAGAAAAAGAATAGGCACATGGAGTAAAAAAAAAAAACTGATTCTCATATATGCACATTATTGCAAGATATCTTTATTGTAAGAGGACAGGAATTCTCCTCTCCAAGTCTCATGTCCAAGTGAAGGTATTATGTGATAATGTGATACAGCTGAGTAACAGAACATGAGATGATAAAAGTGCTAGTGGGTCAAGCAACTCAACTTTCAGTCCAAAGGACAAGATTTCTATCCTATCAGTCTGCTCAGCGATGTTTGAATCCATCCTATAACCAAAGGAATCTTCTTCTGAGGTAAATGGCCCATCCTTCAGTGGAACAGCCACTTTCATCAGAGGAAGATGTCAGAAGAGAGTGATAGGATTCAAGCTAAAATGTCTTGCCATAAAACTCTTTTACTGTTCTGAACAATTCAGTTGAAATTTGCAACACATCCCATCTTTTTGCTCTGCAGGCAGCTACCATCTGCTGTAGTTTCATTCTGCCCTGTTTGGCTCAAAGTGAGCACAGAGACCACCACTCCCCTTTCCACATTCATTTCCTGACGGCCATGTTATTTAGTTGGCACATAGACAGTTCTTGTTTCTCCATTTGTCATCAATATTTATTAGTAATTACCATGATTTACCTTTGAAGGAGATATAGTTTAGAAGAACCATTAGAATATCTGCATCTAGATCTTGAACTGCCTGGGTGATTTTCCCATTGGTTTTGTTCTTTACGTAATCATTGATCTTGTTTTCTGCTGCTGTAGAGTTCTTGAAGTTTGTTAGAAATCCTTCAGCTTCATAAAAGGTTTTGACATCATTGTGAAATTTAGGCTGCAGTGACAATGATTCTTCTATGAACAAAGCATTCCCAATATTCATTTGTGTTACGTTATTGGGTTGGTTAAGAGTATGGACTATTCGGTTAAATGCTCCATGGATCTCATTCTCTTCAGGGTCTGACAGGTTGAAACCAAGTCCATTGAAAATCTGATGATGGGTTTCACCTTTAGCACCCAGGGTCAGCAGGACAAAGGCTGTGGAGATGCTCAGGGGGGAGATGAAAATATTTTGGGAAGCTGGATCTGAAGCAATGCGTTTGTACAATCTCAATGCAAAGTCATTATTTATCGTGAGTATCTTTTGTCCAATTGATTCAGTTCCGTGCTCTTGTGCCGGAGGCTGTTGCTGAGGTTCAGGTGGGCTTTCATCTCCATTGTGCTCCTGTTCCTCATGATGTCCTGGGATGTGATGACAATGGACTTGAAGACCAGTAAGCAGTAAGGAGAGGCAGAGGATGAACTTCATTGGAATGGTTAGTGGCATGAGAATGGGTAAAATTCAGTAAACTGTATGAGGCAAAGAAATTTGTGTTTAGAAAACATGTTAATTGGTTTTTAGAGTTTGATTGTTTAAATTATCAAAACATTCTAAGTATCAAAGTATGTGCGTTAAAGGGTTAGAATAATAAAGTTACCAATACTGCAAAGCTTAAAATAATAACAATATTTTAAAATAATGGTGAGACTTATTTGTAGAAGTTTGTCAATAGTTTAAGCCTGATTAATACAACTTAGAATCCATGAAAATCTGCTGTTGTCTTTAATGGGATTTAAATTGCACCACATTGGGTTGATTTTAGGAACTCAGTCCTACATTCACTGAAAGAAATATTTCATATTCTTTGAACACAGGAAGAATTGTTTGGGATAAGAATATCTTCTTGACTTTTTGTGTAATAGAAGGAAATTCTGGATTCTACTACGGCTAAATTATCTTATGGTACAATTCTAGTATTCGATTCATCTGTGCTACATTGTCCCACCTTTCGTAGTATAAAGACTGGTAATAAAGTTTGTGTTCAACACTGGTGAGATTTCTATGCTGCCTTGCTGTGAGATATTCTGTCCCAGACTTTGTCCCATGTGTAATAAAGCAGTCATGCTGGACTAACTAAAAAATAAAGTTTTAAATTTAGATGTATCTAGTCATTTGCTTTAATCATCAAAGCCAACATACAGATATGAAGTAATTTGGAAAGAACATGAATATGGGTTGATCAAAGTAGAGAATGTGCATCATACTCACAGAGTCTTCTGAAGAAATGTAGCACATTCAGCTGTTCTATGATACTCCTTCCTTAACCACTTACCTAGCATGTTTATATGGTCAGTGTCCATCATTAACCATTAAGCTGAGCAAATATTGAACATGTATCTGAGACAGCTACCAGAAATTATTAATTGGATTTTTAGCTAGTCTCTGCAGTTTGTTCACAGTCTATGGAAGGTTTTCAATAACAATTTTTGACCGTTGTAGAAGAGATGATATGGAAAAGAACACAGCTGACAGAGAAAATACAACCCCCAGTAAGTCCCATATTTTCTGCCCCTTTACAGGGTATCTATACCTTATACTGACATCTTACCACATGAGAAAGGCCTCCTAACTGGGATGAACTTGAAATATGTTGTAGAACATCCAAGTTGATTTTAGAAACCATGAATATGGCCCAGTTATTTAACAATTCATGATGTTCAGATAGATTATTTTACATTTGTTCACCAGCCTCACTCTTTATCGGATTCACAAAGCAAGTACATTGCCAAAAACAATGAGATTGATTTGAAATCCTTTTTAAACTCTTCATTTGGGAGACAATTCACTCAATTCTTGGCAAATTCACCTTCATGTTTTATGACATGATCTCAATCAACTTTTGCTCAAATGGCTCCTTGTGTACCAATCAATTCATTCTAAGATCTAAGCTTGATCTGTTTTTTCAGCTTAACCAGCATATTGGAGAAACAGTGAGAAAAGAGTGCAAGCACTTTCAGGGTTTCTTTTGTAGCAGGAACTCATTTGCATATTAGGCCACGCAACCCTGATGTAGCCAATCCTCAAAGACCTTACAGGGCTCTTAGTACAGGGCCTACTGTAAACTTCAGGAGGATTGGCTACATCAGGGGGTGTAGCCTAATATGAAAATGAGTTTCTGCTACAAAAAATGTCCTGAGTACTATAGATAAGTTGGATAGCTAAATGCATGCAGAATTCAGCAAAGCAAGTCAATGTTCTATTTGATGTGATCAATAGCAGGACTGTGGACCAATTGCTCACATTTCAACACAAGCAGAAGACTCTTGACCACATTCTGGAATTGTTCAGCAAATCAGAAGCAGAATCATCCAGCCTGGAGTCCCTGTTCCCCACTCAGCCTGTCGCTTCAGAAGGATACCATGGACAATGGTATCAAAAGCCACCAACACATCCAGGAAAATGAACAGAGATGCATTCCGCTTGTCAGTCACCTTGTGAATATCATAGGTTAGGGTGACCAAAGCTGTTTATGTCCCAAACCTGGACCTGAATCTGAATTAAAATGGGCCTGGAAAAAAAAAGGTCAAAATGTGATTAAAATTCTACAATTAAACAATAATATTTTTTTCAGGGGATGTTTCCAAGCAACATTTTGTCTTAATAAAACTTCTAGATTACAGTTTGGTGAATCTGACAAATTAATGGAGGCTTGGTCTATCTATGATAAGTAGCCATGATGGTTCAATGGAAATTCCATGTTCATTTCTGGTCATTTCTGGGAAGGGATAACAGGATGGCAGGAGCTTGTCTATAGGCTTAGCCAGGGCTTGAATTCACCAGGAGCTCACAGGAGCGCGGCTCCTCAGCCTCCTGCCAGGGTTTGCATGCAGCGGGGAGAGAACGCTGCACACAGATCCCTGGGCATATGCAAATAAGATTTGCTACTGAGTTCTTGCACCTTTTCCCCCCTACAAAATGACCCCTGGACTTAACCAATGTCCAATATTGATTGTTAATTGTGAAAGTGAACAAACATGCATTATGAAATGGATTGAGAGAGCAATATCTCAAGCAATACATTTGCCCCTGCAGTTTGCACAATTATGTCAGTAATCGAGGTAAGGGTCAGTTGAATTGTAAAAGGATAGGCATGAGCTGGGGAAATTGTGATTAATTTTGGTTCATGGTTTGTTTGGTTGCCTGGTTCATTGGCTCATGTTGATTTGTTTATGTTTTTTAAATTTTCTGAACTGTCATCTGTGCTAGAAAATGGAATAAAAACTGCCATGTTGTGAGACGGCTAGGCTGGGTAATATGTGATGAAATGGTAATCTGAGTGCTGTTGAGTTGTCTGTTTATAGAATGTTTTTATTGTATTTTATTGTTTTATCATATGTTGTACTCCGCCCTGAGCCCTAAGGGAAATGGGCAGAATAGAAACATACTAAAATAAATAAATAAATAAACTTACAGCTGCTGGAATGGCCTTGGGTTAGCCATAGCTATCACAGGAGTTGTCCTTGAAAGGGCAGCTGCTGTGAGAGCCCTCTTAGCCCCACCCACCTCACAGGGTGTCTGTTGTGGGGGGAGAAGATATAGGAGATTGTAAGCCTCTCTGTGTCTCTGATTCAGAGAGAAGGGTGGGATATAAATCTGCCATCTTCTTCTTGTTGTATAAGATAAATTGCTGTAGTTACAGCTTCTGCCAAGCAACAATCAGGCAGGCTGGCTTGCATGAGCAGGCAATGTACTGTCTCTTGAATGCTCCTGTTAAGATGCTCAGCAGAACCAGAAAAGAACTACACAGTTTAAAAGGTTCATACATCCCTTCATTTAGTACTTAAAGGTATGGCAGTCACTCTCAAAATATGTGCATATGACACTGTAGGTTATAGGCTGATATGAATGTAAGTTCAATATACACATGTTGGAAATAGAATTATGGATTGCATTTTTGGGTCCTATCCAACTTTGCAAGGATAGCCTGCAGAGTGTAGTTCCAGATGTTAACGCCACACCAAAATAGGGCTCTTGAGCATTCTGGGGGAACACTTGTTCTTCCTCAAGAGATGCAGGTTCATCACTGTTGGAAGCACGCTTCAGATTCTCTCTCCGTCCCACAGAAATTCAAAGGTGACAGTCTCTTACCCAAACCAGAATTCATTGAACAACAGATAAGAAACAATTAAAGCTATCCCTACACAGTCTCCCAGTTCAGGGTGGAGGACAGAGGAACAGACACACCTGGAGACAGGATGTTTACCTAGGAGAGGTTTTTGTTGATGTAGCTGAGACGTGGAGTGCTGGCTGTCACCCCCTCTGGAGAAGAGGCCACCCTTTGCAGCTTATGGGGACCCTTCTTATACCCTGTCCTGAACAACTGGTCCGTGGCAATATAGTACATCTGAGTGAGCACACACATTGACATGTTCTACACATGTTGCTTGTGCCCCAAGTGTGGTAAGGTATACTCAACCCTCCTTGAGCCTTAACTGCACTTCAGAACGGGCTTCTCGAGCAGTACCTGAGGTGTTACATCAGCTACCAACAGTCCAATTGGGTCGAGCTCCTACCCTTTGCTGTGTATGGTTATAACACCAGTGTTCATAGCTCGACCAAAGTAAGAAAAGGTTACAAGTACTATAGATAACTTGGATAGCTAAGTGTATGCAGAATCCGGCAAAGCAAGTTCATGTTCCTTGTGCTGTGATCAACAGAAAGACTGTGGACCAATTTTTCACATTTCAACACAAGCAGAAGACTCTTGATCACATTCTGGAATTATTCAACCAATCAGAAGCAGAATCATCAAGCCTGGAGTCCCTGCTCCCCTGTCAGCCTGCCTCTCTAGAAGGATACTAAGGACAACAGTATGAAAAGCCACCAACACGTCCAGGATAATGAACAGTGATGCATTTTGCTTGACAGTCTCCTCGTTAAGATCATAGTTCAGCATGACCAAAGATGTTATGTCTCAAACCTAGAGCTGGATCTGAATTAAAGTGAGCTTGGAAATAATAAAAAAAAGATCGAAATATGTTAAAATTCTACAATTAAGCAATAATTTTTTTTTTTCAGGAAATGGTTCCATTTTATCTTAATAAAACTTCTAGATTACAGTTTGGTGAATTTGACAAATTAATGGAGGCTTGTGCTATCTATGGTAAGTATCCATGATGGTTAAATGAAACTTCCATGTTCAAAGGGTCATTTCTGGGAAGGAACAACAGGATGGCAGGAGCTTGTCTATAGGCTTAACCAATGCCCAGTATTGATTGTTAACCATTAAACAGAGTAAACATGAAAGATTTCAGGTTTTCACGGCTGGTAACATCATTAGGGTTTGTAGAATCTTTCGGGATCAAGAGCCGTGTTCTACTGGAGAAAGTTTTTCTTCCAGACGTTTTGTTCTCAGCTGCGGAGAACATCCTCAGTGGTGTTGCAGCCGGAGCAGGCGCTCAGACCTTCTTGGCTGCTGTGCATTGAGTGGGGCCAGGGCTGCTGGAGAGCTGCTATTTCTAGGCTGGAGGGGGTGTGATGAAAGGGCAATTGGTTTGTGGATGTGCCCATTGTTTGGTAGGGCTTCCTGGAAGGATAGTGATAAGGAAACTGGCTGTTGAATGTGATCATTGTTCCGTGTTCCCCGCAGCTGAGAACGAAACGTCTGGAAGAAAAACTTTCTCCAGTAGAACATGGCACTTGATCCCGAAAGATTCTACAAATCCTAATAGAGTAAACATGCATTATGAAATGAACTGAGAGAACAAAATCTGCAGTAATATCAAGAACCTAGTACAAAATACAGTTTTTGTGCCCCTGCAATTTGCACGATTATTCCAATACTCAAGGTGAAGGTCATTTGAATGGCACTTAACCTGATGGCCTCATGCTGTTCATTTTTCTCTTAGCCCAATTTGTGCCAAAAGACTACTCTGGATTTCCTAATATGGGAGTTTGTTTCCTATATTTCAAAATTCTCCTCAGGACCTCAAACCTTACAATATGCTGCCTAATGGTGATTCTGTCTAATAGATCCATTTCTTATTCTGTGTGTTTTCTGAGGATGCAAGAGGACTGGACAGGCAAGAAAGCCCCACTTCTGATGTCAGAAACCCAGAGAAGAAACTACTTTTACCACATGCTTTTGTATGGGTTCACCATCAAGTCACAGCCAATTTATGGTGAACCTTTATGGTGAACCCTTTTTAGGGCAAGTGAGAAGCAGAAGTGGTTTGCTATTGCCTTCCTCTGCAAAGCGACGTCAGCTTTTCTTGGTGGTCTCCAATCCATGTACTTGTTATTTATTTCAAGATATTGCTTTGATTTTATATTGGGGAAGTCATCACAAAGGCAGAGCTAGCAAGAGGAGGGGTAAAAACGGGATAGTCTGCCTATGTTTTACAGAGATCTTCCCCATAGAGAATCTCAAAAATAACTAGACTGTTGCTTAACAAAGAGAGGTATTATTATTAGTTTATTTATATTCCGCACGTTCCCCCATTGAGGGCTCAGAGCAAAGTACAACAAATAAAATAAAATCACAATAAAATCATAATAAAACTAATTGCAACATTCATCAAGTGCAACAAAATAATTCAGCAAGATGGTATAGCACCAGTAGTACCACAATACAACACCAGTAGAGCAGCAAAGCAGTAGGGCAGTAGGGGGGAGGCGAACTGATCGATGGATAGATGCCCGCTGCCTCATCCAAAGACCTGCAAAAGAACAGTGGCAGCACAATATATGAAATACAAAAATACAAAAATACAGGCTAGAATTTGAAGGCTAGAATTTGTCCTTCAGAAGTCAACAAACAACGGAGGGACTCCTGTGGAACTTTATTTTTGAGTCATTGTACTCATTTTGAAAACTCTGTGACTGTGTGGGGTCCTCCTTGGAATATTGTTTTGAGACTGTTGTTTTCTATTTCTATTTATACTGTATGAATGTATGCCCACTGTTGTAGGCTGTTCATTTCATTATAATAGAACTTTATTTACACCAGTTAAGAGTATTTGTGCACAATATTTTGTATTTTTGTATTTTTGTCATCCAAAGACCTGGTGGAACAGCTCCGTATTGCAGGCCCTACAAAAGCCCAATAGGCCAGGTAGGGCCCGGATCTCCAAGGGAAGTTGATTCCACCTGGTCAGGGCTAGGATCAAAAAAGTCCTGGCCCTGGTGGAGGCAAGACGGGCATCTCTTGGGCCGGGGACTATCAGAAGATCTTGGGAGGCCGAATGAAGTGACCTCTGGGGCATATATGGGAGGGGACAGTCCCGCAGGTATGTTGGTCCTAGGCCACACAAGGCCTTAAAAGTTAAGACTAACACCTTGAAATGGATCTGGTACTCTATAGGCAGCCAGTGCAGCCGTATGCTCACCCATATAGCAAGCGAGCTACAACATTCTGTACCCACTGCAGTTTCTGGATCAGTTTCAGGTCTTTTTTTTTTTTTGTAGCAGGAACTCCTTTGCATATTAGGCCACACACCCCTGATGGAGCCAATCTTCCTGGAGCTTACAGTCGACCCTGTACTAATAACCCTGTAAGCTCTTGGAGGATTGGCTCCATCAGGGGCGTGTGGCCTAATATGCAAAGGAGTTCCTGCTACAAAAAAAGACCTGCAAATTAGTGAGTATGTAGGGTGGGGGGAGGTTGACTACAGATTCTCTGGGCCCTGGCAACTGCCCCACCTCAGGGTATGCTATCACTAGCTGTCACATTTAGATGATTTATGGTACAGTGGTGGTATCACAACATTTTGTTCTGCGTTGCAATACACACACACACAAACACATTTCTGGGCCTCTAGTTTGGTGATAAAATGTTGTGCTGGGAGTGGAGTGAATTCCCATGCAAATATCCTATCTGAGATTCTGCATCTCAGGTGTCCCACTATGTAGAATAAAGCAGAGAATCCAGACTTATTGATAAATCCAATTTAACCCAAGCATTAACTTCAGTTTGAGCTAGTAACTGGGATAGGGGAATTATTAGATTACACAGCATCTATCAATGCAGCCGGGGGGGGGGGGGGGGATGTGTTCCATACTTACCAAATCCCCCCAGAATCCCAGAGGCATTCAACTGGACTGGATTGCTTCTGGCTTTGCCATGTATAAAGCAGGCATGCACAATATTAACTGTTCATGATTAACCATTAAGCAAACAAAAACTATCAATGGAGAAGAAAAAACAAACATGTTGCAATAGATCTGGAGTTGTTCTCTGTACTTTGGGACAATGGTTTCCACTGTCAAGATGAAGCATAATTTGAATGATTGCTCAGTTTGGTGGAGTCAACTCAGTGTGGACCAGGAAGATTACTTTGTGCTTTGCCCTTTGTGAGGTATGTGTCTTTGATCAAACTTCCACAACAAGAAGAAAACTTTGCTTAGTTGTTTTCTCCAACACAGGAGCATACTTCAAAAATGTGGCTTCTGTACTAGACTTCCATAGGTCTATCCTTTGTGCTGTTTGCTTCTTTTGACTGGAGACAGGCTGGTCTTCAGGAGCCCACTCAAGAACCTCTTTCTGCTTCATACTTGTAGCCTCTCAAGGTCCAGGAGCTACCATATCAATGACTCTATTATGTTTCTTATCATACTGTTACTTGGCCCATATGGCCCTCCTCTAACACCAGTTATGGATGGATCCTGTTAAAGTTCTTTGACCTGATGGGAACCAAAGAATGGAGAAGCATCTTACACAGTTTCTCCAACATCAGCGATGTTGGGCATCTACTTATACTGTAATTTAACTAAAGGCAAGTCGAAATAGAGCTGTTTTACAGGCCTTGCGGAACTGGGCAAGGTCCTGCAAGGCCCTTACATCTTCTGGGAATTGGTTCCACCAGTGGGGGGCTGCAATTGAGAAGGCTCTTTCTCTGGTAGCCTTCAGTCCCACCTCCCTTGGCCCAGGGATTGACAGTAAATTCTGCGATCCAGATCTGAGTACCCTCTGGGGAACATGTGGGGAAAGACGGTCCCTAAGGTAGACAGGTCCTCAGCCATAAAGGGCTTTAAAGGTAATAACCAGCACCTTGTAGCAAATCCGGAATACTATTGGCAGCCAGTGCAGTTCCCACAACCTTGGCTGTATGTGCTCCCATATAGAGAGACCCAATAACAGCCTGGCTGCTGCGTTCTGCACCAACTGCAGTTTCTGGATCCGAGACAAGGGCAACTCCATGTAGAGGGCATTATAGTAGTCTAGTCTCGAGGTGACCGCTGCATGGATCACAGTTGCTAGGTCGCTGTGCTCCAGGAAGGGGACCAACTATTGTACCTGCCAAAGGTGAAAAAAGGCGGATTTCGCAGTGGCTGCTATCTGGGCCTCCATTGCCAATGTGGGCTCCAGTAGCACCCCCAAGCTTCTGACTTTGGGCACCGATATCAGTGGTGCCCCATCAAAAGCTGGTAGAGAGATTTCCCTTCTCAGACCACCGCAACTCAGGCAAAGGAGCTCTGTCTTCATAGGATTCAGCTTCAGACGACTCAGCCTGAGCCACCCTGCCACGGCTTGCAGCGCCAGGACTAAATTTTCTGGGGCAGAGGCTGGCTGGCCATCTATCAGCAGATAGAGCTGGATGTCATCAGCGTATTGATGGCAACCCAGGCCAAATCTCTGGACAATCTGGGCAAGGGGGCGCATTTAGATATTGAACAACATTGGGGAGAGCACCGCCCCCTGAGGCACCTCACAATTAAGTGGATGTCTCTAGGACGATTGTCCCCCGATTGCCACCCTTTGTCCCTGACCAAGGAGAAAAGAGGAGAGCCATTGCAAGGCCAACCCCTGAATCCCTGCGTCAGCAAGGCAGTGGACCAGCAACTGATGGTCGACCATGTCAAATGCCGCCAACAGGTCCAACAACATCAGCACTGCTGACCCGCCTCGATCCAGATGCCGCTGAAGATCATCTACCAGGGCGACCAGCACTGTCTCCATCCCATGACCTGGGTGAAAGCCAGACTGATGTGGATCTGGGATGGAAGCATCCTTCAGAAAGCTCTGTAACTGCAGATTCGAGACTAAATTCGAGACCGGCCGATAGTTTGCCAATTCGGCTAGATCTAATGTTGGTTTTTTCAAGAGGGGGTGAACTACTGACATTTTTGAGGGGTCTTGGAAAAAAACCCTCAGAGAGGAATCTATTTACAATATCCCATTTAGGATATCGAAGCTCCATCTGGCACACTTTAATCAACCAGGATGGGCAAGGGTCCAAATCACACGTTGTTGGGCACGCAGTAGAGAGGATTCTGTCAACTTCTTCCAGGCTAAGTGTTATAAAACTGTCTAAAGCTGATCCGGAAAACAGGCACGACACCTCGAGCTCGCATAGTTTCAACTGTGGCAGGGAGGTTGCAGCGGAGCGATGAGACCTTATCTGCAAAGAAGGTTGCAAAAGCCTCGCAGTCAATGTCTTGGGTGTTCCAATGCCCAGTCTGTTGTGGCCTCCATCAGGGACAATAAGGCACTAACTGGTGCGTTAGGCAGTCGGTACACCAGCCAGATCGCCAAACCCTCTCCAACATCCATTGCTTGCCTTTGTGTAGTGACCCTGGTAATCCTTTGTGGCTTCCTATCCAAATACTAACCTGGGGCTGACACTACTTAGCTTCTGAGATCTGATGAGATTGGGGTAGCATCCAGGTCTCATGTTCCTGCTTATTGTAGGTTGTTCTCCTTAGCCCATTTTAACACACTTCCTTTAGCAGAGCTAACAGCTAAAGTTAGGAATTCCACATAAGCAGAGGTTAGATCCCTACGGAGCTCAGGTTATTGAGTCTATTATTTTCCTGCAAGATGTATGCTGAGCAAAGAGCAAATATGCTTATGGCTACCTTTTCAGCCCACTCTGCTTTTGTCTGTTAATCCTTCTTTCCGAGTCTGACAAGAGGACTATAGAAACAGTGGCAAAATTAATCTAATGGGTACCAACACATTGTAACCAAGTCTTGAAACTATCTAGGGCAGGGGTGGCCAAGGGTAGCTCTCCAGATGTTTTTTGCCTACAACTCCCATCAGCCCAAGACAGCATGGCCAATGGCTGGGGCTGATGGGAGTTGTAGGCAAAAAACATCTGGAGAGCTACCCTTGGCCACCCCTGATCTAGGGTTCTCATTCACCAGGTGGGGCTGGAGAATTTCCCAATTTTTAGGGCTTCTGTGTGCTGCTGACCAGCTGGCCAATGGGAAAAACTCTGCCCCAGGCAGCAATATCCCTGACATGATGACATCACACGGAAGTGACATAATCATGCCAGGGATGTCATGCAGTGATGCTCTGGTTTGATGGCACAACACTATGGTTTGAAGGCAGTTACTATAGAGTTTTGCCCTCCAACCAGAGTGTCACTACATGACATCCCTGATGTGATGATGTCACTTCAACATGACATCATCATGTTTGGGATGTTGCACAGGGGCATCACAGTTTGGGGCAGAACCCTGCCCCACTTTTGGAAAATGCAATCCCCCCCACTCCCACCACTGAGTCACTGGGAGCTGGCAACTCTAATCTTGACTGAGTGGGTTCAGAGGATTGATCTAATGCTGATAGTGGGCTTACAAACTAGTTAGTTTCTAAAATGTATTAGTCCCATGCTATATGATGTAAACTTTTGATTTGAATCTGAATTGTGTGTTATCTACTTGAATGTTTGTGTTAGGCCTAGGCTGAATTAAGTCCAACAGGACATTGTGTGATAGTCAATTCCAATTTATGGTGAGTTTATGAATTAATGATATCAAAATATCCTATCATTAACAGCCTTGTTCAGGTTTAGCAAACTGTGGGCCATGGCTTCCATGACTTATTTGTCACATGAGTACATACTTATAGAAATATATCATCTTTCTCTAAGTGTGTCATACCATAATCATGTGTTTATTATCCAGGTAACTGATTGATTTATAACAAATATGAGATTATCAATATAAGTGCAAATAAGACAATCAGAATTTTTTATGGGTCTGATATAGCAAGGTAAGAAGGCCAATCGAAACTATTAATTGTTACTAAAAAGCAGTGAGTCTAACTTTTCTGTAACTTTGTCAGTGTTCTAAGATGAAAGTAACTCTAAGCAAGTGAAGTTCATTGCCAGTCAAAAAGTGCCTGAACTCTTAGTTTACAAGAAAAGACTGATGATATCATAGCTACTGCTGCAGTTTGCCATTGCTTTTCTTTGCATAGCAACCATAGTCTTCTTTAGTGGTCTCCCCTACACATACTAACCAAAGCCACTTAACTACTGAGAGCTGATGAGATCAGGCTAGTCTGAGCTATTTAGGCTGCTTAGGCATATTTAACATGATGTGATGGAAGTCAGCATCTAAGAGTGCAACGCTTTAACATAATTTTATTACATAAACACTGGGGCTCAGCTGATGCAGGAACAAAAGTAATGCAAAAATCAAACACCATTTTTCAGCCACTCTTAGAGACTGTAATTGTTACCCTCTGATTGGTGATGTTAAACTTATTCTTGGGTTGGATTCACAATTTTTCCCATTAACAAAATGGTTCCTGTTGAGGTATCAATAATAGCCATCAAGAAAGGTCTGTTGAATTTGATGAGAGGAGGGGGAGGAGGCAGGGGAGGGGGAGAGGGAGCTGGAGGGGGAAGAAGAAAAGGAAGACGGTAAAAGGTTCTGATTCCTGGTGATCCAGCAGAAATTGCCACAGTGTCATCTTCATCAACAACTAGCACAGCTTCATGAAGAGCCTGTAACAAAAGAACATACATTCCAATTGAGTCCATACAACAGAGCTGAGTCTGCATTTGGATTTTCATATGAGATGTGAAATGGCCAAGATTCAGGTGACTGACAGTAGATGACCCATTTGGTTCCACAGCCAGGATGAAGGAGGAACCACCAACGTGTTCCTTGGAAATACCAAGTGATGGGTTTTCGTTCGGGATGTGGATTGTAGTACAGAGGTTTCAGTCAGAATGTTTGAAAAAAAAAAAAAAGGTACAAAAACACCTCCTAAGAAGTCTCTCTGGTTTCTTATTGTAAGGTACTACAGACCTTCCCCCCCCCCCTTCAATTGGACAAAGCTGTGAACTCAGAATGGTCAAGTGCGGTGAAGTTGGAAACTCAGTTTTCTTTGCCCTATACTCCTGCAGTGGCTATTCCTTTCCCATACCTCTGGTACTTTTTTATTTTAAAAATTGGCAATTGACATATTATTATAGCAGTAAAATGTTATAATTGTTATCAGAATTGGACTATAAGGTTCTCTGAATTACTGGGTTTTTAAAATCAGGTCCCTTTGTGTAGATAAAAGGGCAAAGGCATATATCCTCAAGAAGGGGCTTAGAGAAAACTGAAATTTGGAGAACACCATTGAATTATACAACATTATTCCCCCCCCCCCAGGAAAATAATGTTTTATTGAAAAGTTTAGAGATACAGGAATTGAATAAAAGTTAAATGTACAGCCATACAATTTTATGCCTTTCATTTACATGCACATACTAGTACAAAATCAAAAAAAGATAACAAATCTAATCAAAGAAAAAAGAGAAATTAAAACATGCATTAACTTGTAATAGTTATTTTGTTATACTCCTAAAAAATGAATCTTATAAAACTGGTCCTAATAAACTGCATTAATTGCATGTAACAAAGAAGAGTATTGGTCTTCTGTTGCCAAAAACTCAAGAGAAGGAAACCATACTGTTACGAATTTAGATTCATAATCTTCTGAATCATTCTGAGTCAAAGAATCTGTAATTTTGTCTAAAAGACATATTTCACAAACTTTATTCATCCAATTTGAGATTGATAGGGTTGTTAAAGTCTTCCAATTTGCCACAATCATGAGTCTGGCTGCTGCACTGAGTTTTTCTAGCAGTTCAAAGTTATTGAATCCTGTTTGTTTCCATGTCCACTTATTAAGAATATAGTATTCTAATTTAAAAGGGATTGTGTGTTTAAAGTTAACGCATATATTTTCATGTATTGATCTCCAGAATTGCTGAATATATGTACATTCCCACCAACAGTGAGTTGTGGTACCTTCTGTCATGCACCCTTTCCAGCATAGATTAGAAGAATTTAATTGAAAATGAACAATTCTATTTGGTGTGTAATATCAAGGTGTGATTGCTTTGAAGAGCTGTGTTCTGATATTAATATTTGGAGCTGTATATGCATGAGAGTTCCAGGTTTTCCTCCATTTTTCTAATGGTAGTTCACATTGCAGTTCTTTATGCCATTGCTTTGTATATCCAGGTGGATCAGGGAAGATTATAAATAATAATATTTTGTAAATGATAGAAATAATTTTCTTATGAGTGTAGAGTGGTATCTTGAGTAATAACTCAAAAGGTGTTAGATCTCTTTTTAACCCCTTCTTAATATCTGATGATAAAATTAAATGTCTTAGTTGAAAATATTGATACCAGGGTATCTTAAAGTTTCCTTTCTTTTCGAGATTTGCTTTGCTATCTATTTCTGTATTTTTGGTTATATCTTACAATTCTATGTATTTTATTCTGTCTCCATAGCTTATAATAATCTTTCGAAAGAGCTGGTGGGAACCAATCCTGGCTTAGAAAAGTGGCTACAGGAGAAATAACTGGAGCAAATACCTACATTTTCTAAGATTGAGGCTGGCCTTTTTGAAGGTTGATTCAAAATAACTTCATAAAAAGATTTTCCCTTTGCATAGGTTTGTTCAATTATTGCCCAATCAGGCACGTCCTCTGATTGGATCATTCTAGCTAGATTTGTTAAATGTACTGCCTCATAATAATAAAAAAGGTTTGGATAGCCCAAACCTCCTTCTTTTAATGGCTTACATAATGTTTTAAATTGTATTCTATGTTGTTTGTCATTCCAAAGAAATTTTGTTAAAATTGATTGACTATTTTTTAGCCAAGTTTGGGGGATTCCTGTTGGTTAAATATGAAATAAAAAAATATACAATGGCAATATAAATGCTCAGATCAAATTTAGTCTCTCTTGCCATGACCAGTTCAGTTTTTTCCATTTTTTTAGCTTCGTAGCAACATTTGATTGAATAAGATTAAAATTTAATTATGACAGTTCTTTAAGATTGGGAGGGATAAAAAGCCCTAGATATCTCCATGATTTTGTGACCCACTTAAATTCGAATTTAGATTTGATTTCATTTTGGGCTTGTTGAGAAATAGATATAGGATATAACTCTGACTTTTTGTGATTTAATTTTAAACCCGAAACTTTACCAAATTCTGCTAATAATGTAAAAATTACCTTTAAAAATTCCATAGGGTTAAATATATATAACACTGCATCATCAGCAAACAGTGATATTTTAAATTCATTATTATGCATCGTTATTTAATTCCTGAAATTTTATTATAGGCCCGGATTAATTTAGCTAAGGGTTCTATAACAAGAATGAATAAGAGTGGTGAAAGTGGACACCCTTGCACGAGTAGGAAAAAAATAGTCTGAGTAACTTCCATTAGTTTTGATTCTGCACTTGGGTTGTTTATAAAGAGTATTAAATGAGAATCCAAAATTCATATTTTCTAATAATTTAAGTAAACAGTTTATTTCAATTGAGTCAAATGCTTTTAAAATGTTTGTTTTTAAAAAGAACTTCATTTTCTGCTGGGGAATCCTATGAAATGAAAGGGAATTTCAGTAACACCATGGTGCATGGCTTCCAGTGTCCATTGTGCAGATG
Organism: Heteronotia binoei; assembly: GCF_032191835.1. NCBI lineage: Eukaryota > Metazoa > Chordata > Lepidosauria > Squamata > Gekkonidae > Heteronotia > Heteronotia binoei. Next base: position 36,676,995 of record NC_083243.1, on the reverse strand, counting down.
AGATTTTACTTCCCTATAGTACAAGGACTTTTCCTGGTCTGCCTGACCTTTTGGAGGGAAGATCCCTTAGGTGTGGAGTAGGGTTTCTAAGCTGCTGCTGGAGGTGGGTTTTCCCCAAAATTGGGGGTCTCAACCCACCACTACAGAACTGGCTGGTGGGGGAAGCCCTACCCCCAAAGAGCATCAGCGTTCCTGACATAGCTGGTGCGATGACATCATCCAGAAGTGCCATCATCAAACTGTGCATGTTGTGCTGGGGATGATGTAGCATTTGGGTAAAAACTCTATGATGACCATGGATTTTTTTTATCCATAGATAAAAACTCTATGATGACCATAGATTTTTTTATCCAAATGCTAGAGCATCCCCCGTAAAACATGTCCAGCGTAATTATGTCACTTCTGGGTGATGCCATTGAACTGCACGTGAAGTGCACATGAAGATGACTCCCAGACAGAAGAAGACCTGGCAACCCTAGTTGGAGTACAATTCTGAGAATGTCATAGCAATGAGATGAAGGGAGTACTATTCAGAAACGTGTTGTCTTAAAATAAAAAAGCCCATTAAGCTACAGCTAATTTATGGTGACCCCATAGGGTTTTCAATTGAACAGACATTTAGAGGTGGTTTGTCATTGCCTGCCTCGTGTTGGCAGAGGTTAAAGGTACAAGGAAGTGGAGCACGAACAGTTTAAATAGAGGCAAACTGGTTTATTAAAGAAGAACAAAATTTGATAGAACAGACAGAGAGCCTAACTGTCTAATTGCTGTGAGAAGAATAATAAACAAGAAAGCTCTGCATGAGGAAGAAGGAGACAGGAAGGACATAATCTGAAACTGGGAAATCCCTAATCTAGCTATGCTAGCTAGCAGTTCTTCAGCAGTCCCCTTGTAGGGTGATCTTCTAATCCTCTTCATATAGACGCACTATAGACCTTGTATAGCCCAACACCTCTGTGTCAGAATCTTGGGTTTTCTGGGTGGTCTCTCATCCAAATATTGGACCTACTTTGCTTAGCTTCCAAGACCTGACAAGATTAGGCTATCCTGGGCTACCAGGTCAGGGCACAAAATTCAATATTGACATTAAATCAATTTTTTTTTAGCATTAGCATTAATTATTACAGCTCTGAATATATCCAGAAGGACAGCATTTATTTATTTAGTACATTTTAAACCCACCCGTCCTACAAGTATTCCAGGTGGTATGCATTGATTTCCCTTCAGTTATGTTCCCCTCAAATTAATGCTGTGATGGGCTTTTTTTGGTAGCAGGAACTCCTTTGCAAATTAGGCCATACCCCCTGATGTTTTTGTAGCAGAAACTCCTTTGCAAATTAGGCCATACCCTATCTTCCAAGAGTTTACAGGGCTCTTAGTAAAGGGCCTACTGTAAGCTCCAGGAGGACTGGCTACATCAGGGGTGTGTGGCCTAATATGCAAAGGAGTTCCTGCTACAAAAAAAGCCCTGATGCTATGGAATATGTTAGGTTGCAAGAGCATGACTAGCTTCTGGTCACCCAGTTAGCTCAATGCTAGACTGTGGATATGAACCTGGGTCTCCCTGATCCTAGTCTGAAACTTTAACCACTAAACCAAACTGGCAATTAACAAGACTATTGAGAAGTAAATAAATTGGGCAGACCATCCTTGCTAGATTCATGGTAATCAGGGTTGCACCTTCTCAACTGATCATTTTAGAAAGATTGAAGGATCAAGTTAGAATGAATTAGAAGGATTAAACTCAAATTAGGATTGCACTGTAGATTTCAGCATTTGGGGTGATTCAGTATAAAGCACTGTTCCTGGAATTTATGTTTCTAGTGGATTTAAGAAGTGGATGTTCACTCTATCTGGTAGCGGTTTACAGCCCTTTCTTTCAAATCCCAAAACATTCCACTAACAATCATCATGACAATGTAACTTTGATGCAAGAAATATAATTTGCATGGTCAACTGTTATGACTTGAAAGAGCATGTGGGTCATGCTTCTTAAAGGGCTAAGCCACCAGAATCACAACAAGGTCCATATTAACTTCCTAACCAAGTGGGATGGGTTCCTGGCAGGGTAAGAAAGCCTTTGTTCCTTCCAGGCATTGGGAAATTCGGCATATCTCAACTATTTTTCAGTATTTGGCTCATCTGCACTTTGATAGTGTTTGTAGTTTGCTGATAGACTGATTTTTAAAATCCTTTTGGATGATTAGATAGTTATTGCATTGCATCAGTTTGTTCTTAAGCTGTTTGTAAACTATCCCAAATGATCAGAAAGGCAGGATGTAAATATTTTAAGTTGGAGCAAATCAAAGAATCCTACTTTGATCCCATCTTCTGATCAATTCTTGTTTAATGGGTTGATTGCAGTCAATTTTATAGGTTTATCTTGTGCAGGGCTTTTTTTTTTTTGAGCAGGGACGCATAGCAACACTGTTCTGGCTGATTGGTGTCAGGGGATATGGCTGAATATGCAAATGAGCTCCTGCTGGGCTTTTTCTACAGAAAACCCCCTGATCTTGTGAATTATAGCCTAGATCATTTTGTCAAATGCCATGAAATGTTTAAGTGGCATGTGACGAGATGCAGTTGTTACACAATGTCTAGCACTAACCCCACCTACAGGCACATACTTACCTGAGAAACCCTCAGGTTGTGTTTGTTTGTAATTCCAGACAGATCAGCATTTGTCACACCTACTTTCTGCAACAAGTCTATGATGTCATTGGATGCAGAAATGGAAAATTTTGGAATCTGTAACTCTACATCTCTGTTAACAAACATAACCAAAAAAGAACAATCACAGTTTTATTTTGACAACATGCAAATTGTAAATGGAATTGTATTGTGTTAACTACATACCATTAAATGGGATCAAATTTGGATTTTTATTGTGGTGTTTCACTCCTCTGTGTTAGCATCAGGTAGGTTGTTTGTTTACTTGATGTTTTTGTTATAGGTTCTGAAACATTTATATCTTCTACCCCAAATATTGTAGATTTGTTGTTTCATTTATTTATTTCATAGATTTATCTTACCTTACTCAATGGAGCTTGGAACAGCGCACTTCATCCACCGTCCCCCATATGTTCTCCATACATAATGGTTTGTATATGGGATTTTACTGGAGATCGTATATGGGATTTTACTGGAGATTTACCAAGAACAATCACACACACACATACCCATCCTTAACAGATAGGGAAATAGTGAATTTAATGAATTCTATCTGGGCTTCAATTAGTGTAGTTTTAAATAGTTTTTCAACATTCTGTAGGGATTTGGCTCTCTTGTAGAATCATAGAGTTGGAAGGGTCCTTCAGGGTCATCTAGTCCACCCCCTGCACAATACAGGAAATTCACAAATACCTCCCCCTAAATTCACAGGATCCTCATTGCTGTCAGATGGCCATCTAGCGTCTGTTTAAAAACCTCCAAGGAAGGAGAGCCAACCACCTCTCAAGGAAGCCTGTTCCACTGAGGAACCACTCTAGTGGTCAGGAAGTTCTTCCTAATGTCGACCCGGAAACTCTCTTTATTTAATTTCAACCCATTAGTTTTGGTCCTACCTTCTGGGGCTACAGAAAACAATTCCACCCCATCCTCTATATGACAGTCCTTCAAGTACTTGAAGATGGTGATCATATCATCACTCAGCCACAGCCTCTCCAGGCTAAACATGCCCAGCTCCTTCAACCTTTCTTCATAGGACTTGGTCTCCAGACTCCACACCATCTTCGTTGTCCTCCTCTGGACCTGTTCCAGCTTGTCTATATCCTTCTTAACATGTGGTGCCCGAAACGGAACACAATACTCCAAGTGAGGTCTTACCAGAGCAGAGTAAAGTGATACCATCACTTCATGTGATCTGGACACTGTACTTCTGTTGATACAGCCCAAAATTGCATTTGCCTTTTTAGCCACTACATCACACTGTTGACTCATGTTCAGCGTATGGTCTACTAAGACCCTGAGATCCTTTTTGCACATACTAGTGCTAAGACAAGTCTCTCCCATCTTATAACCATGCATTGGATAGTTGCGTTTCCCTTTCAGATTCCTTTTAACTATTCCTCTCCTTTTTGTAAGGTTTCCTCTTTTGAAATTAAATATTACAGATTTGGAGATTAGGGGTAACTTTCAATTGATTTGAATGCTGAATTTACTGGCATTGTAGACCCTGTTCCCATATGATGCCAGACTTCTACATCTTTCACCAGGGCTTGAGTGCTTCTCAGAACCAAGTCCAAGATCACAACCTCTTTGGTTGGCTCTGTGACCAACTGTTCCAGTACACAGTCATTTATGATGTCTGGGAATCTCATTTCTACAGTATGATTCGAGCACATATCTTCCCAGTCGATGTGAGGGTAGTTGAAGTCTCCCAGTGTCATAACACTATATGCTTGGGTCACTTCTCTTATTTTCTTCTCCATCTTAAGATCAGCTTCAAGGGTTGGATCAGGTGAGTGATAATACACTCCCATTCTGAGTAACCCTTAGGATCCAGTATTTTCCCCCATATTGCTTCTGTTGGGGAATTAATTCATCTGATGTATTCTAACTTAATCAATCCTATGCCCTCTTTGATGTACAATGCAACACTTCCCCAATGCATCCCTCCCTGTCTTGCCTATGGGAGCCAGTTTGGTGTAGTGGTTAAGTGCACAGGCTCTTATCTGGGAGAACCAAGTTTGATTCCCCACTCCTCCACTTGCACCTGCTGGAATGGTCTTGGGTCAGCCATAGCTATTGCAGAGGTTGTCCTTGAAAGGGCAGCTGCTGTGAGAGCCCTCTCAGCCCTACTTACCTCACAGGGTGTCTGTTGTGGGGGGAGAAGACATAGGAGATTGTAAGCCGCTCTGAGTCTCTGATTCAGGGAGAAGGGCGGGGTATAAATCTGCAATTCTTCTTCTTCTATAGAGCTTATGCTCAGGGAAGACTATATCCTATATATTTCCTGCTTTCCACCATGTTTCTGAAATACCTAATATATCAAAATGGCCATTTAGCAACTTCCCCATCTTGTTTCAGAGGCTTCTACCATTGCATATAGGCACCTATGTCTCCCTCAACAATAATCCTTGCCTCCCTCAGCCCCCCCCCCTTTGCCACACATGACCCTCCTTTGACACCCTACTCTCAACCCCAAATTCTAATATACCCCTATCATTATAGTGATAGGGTAGAAATACTGGGCCCTAAGCATTCCTTAAAAGTAGGGATGTATTATCATCCACCTGATCAAACCCTTGAGGATGGTCTTGAGATGGAGAAAAGGGAGACAGATTAAAATGTGGAATTCACTGCCAGAGGATGAAGTGATGGCCACTGGAATAAACAGTTTTACAAGGGGATTAGATTAGCTGCTGAGGATAAGTCTACTCGTGGCTACTAGCCATGGTGACTGAGGGGAATCTCCACATACAGAGGCACATTCAGAGGATATGTATGAAGATGATACAGAAAACAGTGGAGTCCATGTTATATTAATATAAAATACAATATAGACAGCAACTGGGATAAGAGAAAATACACTTCATATAGCACCTTTTAAAGTGTTAACTAGTATGAATTAGTATTTAGTTTGTTTAATATTAATTTAAATTAGATACCTTTTTCCTATTAAAATAATTAATTCTACAGGAGCAGCATTGGAAAAGAAACTGTTTACCTGTATTCAAAAGAAGTTCTCCATTTATTCAGGTCTTCTTTTACCAAAGAACTCTCTACATCTTTTAGTTTGCCTTCATCTGGCAGGATGACCCATGCTACAACATTTTCTGGATAAGGCATTTCTACTACTGTGCAAGACAGATCTTCATCATGGAGAAATCTGTAACTGGCACGTCTCTGCATCATATTTACTTTAACAGTTATGTTTCCATATGCCAAAAAATCACTTTCAGAGGTTAATCGGTGATGGAACCTGTCTTTCCAGTCAGCTTAGGAAAAAAATAAGAGATAAAGAACTATACAAATATTCCTTCAGCAAAACATGTAAGTGTGGAAATGTACAGAGGGCAGAGTCCAGGGCCCAGCATACCTTTGGGACTGCCTTGCCCTATATGAGCCTCATAGGACTTAAAGATCAGCAACTCAACATCTCCTGGTGATCCACAGCTCCAGAGACATCCAATTTGCCTTGACTATGGCCAGAGGCTTTTTGGTCTTGGCCCCTGCCTGGTGGAATGAGCTTCCCTTGGACATCAGAGGCCTGTTGCAGTTCCACAGGGCCTGCAAAACAGAGCTCTTCCACCAGGCCTTCAGTTGAGGCAGTGGTCTCTATTAGGCCTCACCCTCCTCTGGTGATTTTGGGATCTGATGGACCTCTGGACTGATTGGTCATGACTGCTGAGGCAGAGTTTTTAAAGTGTGCATTTTAACTGTTTTATGCTGTAATTTTTAATTTTGTTTTAAATTGTTTAACCTTCTGACGAAGCCTGCTCTGACAGGAAGGGCAGGATATATATCGACAAAATAAATAAATAAAAATAATAAAATTGTAAAAGAGAAATAAATGCCTGCAAATATGAACAACAGGTGGAAATACAAGACCTTTAAGATCAAAGTGGAGGTGCTTTTGTGATGGAGGGGAAAAAATGAAAGCAATCAAAGCAGAATATGTTGCAGTAATTAAAAATGGAGTTGATTCTCCAAACAAGATGATTAAGTGGGAACTTAATAGAAGTTTATAAAATTATGCATGAGGTAGAATTATATAAAGTCAATACAATAAAAAGAATGGGACATGCTTTCCTTTTCCCAGAATCTCATATATATAATCTTGAACAGCAGAAAATTTCTAGATATTCTGTTTGGAACCTAAAGTTAAAAGGACTGACACATATTTAGCTGTACCCAATGTAATTTTCAGATCATTATCTTTGAGTAAGAAGAGAATAGTTTCCAGAGAGTGCGTGTGTATGGAAGTGGTTGCTTAACAAGGGCAGACTATAGTGGTTCCTGAGAGTTGCAGCACCATAGGGCACTTGAGCAAATTGTGGAAAGGGATATTCATCTTTTGCAGGCCAATATACCTTTCCAGAAAACCTGCCCTGTAAAGCCATGAAAAAATTATGTTCAACCTAGCAAATAGGAATGCCATATGAAACCATGGAATGGAGAGACAGTAGAAATAAGAGAATAATACATTAGGGGCATGGATGCCATAAAACAAAAATGAACCAATATGGCAGCCTCTCGCTGAGGTGCTGTGAAGATCAATCTGCAATACATGTTTCCTAATCAAAATAAGAGAATCTCTCTCTGTGTGTGTGTGTGTGTGTGTGTGTGTGTGTGTGTAGGATGCTCTAGGCTGATCCAGTATTGAGCAGGAGATTCGACTAAATGGCCTGTATGGCCCCTTCCAACTATATGATTCTGTGATTCTATTTCAGAATTTATTATTGTATGACATTCTGTAGGAGATCCTAATATTGTCTGGCTTCATACCAGATGATTGATTGTTGGCTGATGCTCTGTTCCCCTGGAGATTCCCTTGGTCTCACCACTCTCAGATACTAGGTGCCAAAATCACTGCTGCCACCTGGGCTGCAGTCACACATACTAAATAATGCACTTTCAATCCGCTTTCAGTGCACTTTCCTACTGGATGTTACTGTGTGAACTGGCAAAATCCTGTTATAAAGTGCATTGAAAGTGGACTGAAAGTGCATTACTTAGTGTGTTGTGATCGCAGCCCAGGTGTCTCTGTGCAGCCTTTCAGTCCTGTTCCTTCCCACCTCCATATCTTTCAGTCAGGTTGTTTCTCAGTTCTCTGGGGTTCCTTGAAGATTGGCATCCCTGGTCTCTGCTTCCCTGGCAGATAGTCTTTTTCAAGGTTTCTAGGGCTGGGCATTTCTCCTGTGACTGTCTAACCACAGTCATTAATTCCTTCTCCTTCTACCTTGCCCCCTTTGAGCTCCTTAGTTGCTTCCTCTAGTTGAGGGTTTGGTTGTCTTTTTGGAGTGTGATGAGCAGGCCTCAGATTCAGTGGGAGCTCACAGGAGCACAGCTCCTGAACTTTCTGAGAGTTCCACCTCCTCCTTCTGAGAGTTCCACGTCCATTGAATAGTAGGTGCAGCTGCATAACAATCCCTGGATGAGCTCCACCACCTATTTTTCTACAAACAACCCCTGGTAATGTGTCACCCCCCCACCTCTTAAAGTCTCTTCCCTGTTAAAGTACTTCTTTAACCAAAGGGTGATTAACACATGGAATTCACTGCCACAGGAGGTGGTGGCAGCTACAAGCATAGACAGCTTCAAAAGGGGAATGGATAAACATATGGAGCAGAGGTCCATCAGTGGCTATTGGCCACAGTGTATTGCTGGAACTCTCTGTCTGGGGTAGTGATGCTCTATATTCTTGGTGCTGGAGGGGAACAGTGGGAATGCTTCTAGTGTCCTGGCTCCACTGATGAACCTCCTGAGGGCACCTGATTGTTTTGGCCACTGTGTGACACAGAATGTTGGACTAGTTAAGCCATTGGCCTGATCCAACATGGCTTTTCTTATGTTCTTATGTCCCTGGCTGCCTTGCCATCTGTGCTTTGCTGACTTGATGAGGCCATTGGGTTTACTGGCTAGGCAATGCAACCATCAATCCACAGCTCCAGCATGCCTTCCTCTGCCTTACCTCCATCTTTCCTTGGCTCCTGGCCACCTTTTGACTATGTCACCACCCTCCTGCCAGCATCCCTGCATTCCTTCCAGCCTGACCCTCCAGTCTTCTGGCTGGGCTGTCAGCAGTATGCTGACTCTGCCTGAGCAATCCAAGAGGCCACACCAACCTTATGATTACAAATTTCAGCCCTGAAGTCCCCTCCCCTCCTCTTCATTGGTAGTATTGCCTCTTTTCACCTGGCTGAATAATTTGCACTGCCTTTAATAGTTTTTCCAATTTCTAGATCTCCAACTTACCTTTGAAGATGACGTAATTCACAAGGACCATGCGTGTGTGTTCGCTGAGGTCCTTGAATGTGTTGACTCTTTTCCCATATGTTCTGCTGTTTATGTAATTGTTTATCTGCTGTTTTGCTCTTGTGGGATTCAGGAAGTCTGTAAAAAAGTCCTCAGCAAGATATATGTTTCTGACACTTTCAAGAAAACTACTGCGAACTTCCAGTGACTTTTCAAAGAACAAAGCATTCCCTATATGTATGTGCGTTCTCTCTCTTGGAAGGTTAAGCTTGTGGATAAGCTGACAAAATCCTTGATGTATCTCATTCTCCTCAATCTCTGAAAGGTTAAAGGTTAGTCCACTGTAAATCCGATGTCGGAATTCTGATGTAGCCCCAAAGGACAGCATGGCAAAGGCTGTGGAGATGCTCAGGGGAGAGAACAGAATGTTTTTGTCACTTAGAGTGGATGATATTTCTCTGTACATATGGAATGCAAAATCAGCATTATATGGGATTATCTTGGTCCAGAGATCAACCCTCGTTTTATGTTCTTGGTTATCATGGGGTCTTGTGAAATGGTAACTGTGGAACTGCAGACCAATCAGAAACAAGAAAAGGTAGATCATGGCGTTCCTTGGGATTTGCAATCAATCTATGAAAAGAACAAACATAGAAAGTATGGTAAGAACATGATTTTTCCTCAGCATTTAAGCATATTAAAATTAGTTAAATACAAAATTTGATGCTTGTAATTGTTCAAGTTGCCATTCTTGTTCCTTTTTTGCTGGAGTAATTCTCATTGATTATGGCCAGAGGTTTCATGGTTGGGGGAGGGACTATGCCTTAGCGGAAGTGCTTCCGCTTTACATGAAGAAGATCCCATGTTCAGTACCAAGCATCTTCATCATGCTTTCTGCCTGAGACCATGGAGAGCAGCTTCAAGTCAGAGTTGAAAATACCAACCTTGATGGACCAATGGTCAGATTTGGTATAAAGCTGCTTCATGTGAGTTCATATTTTTTTAAAAAAGGAATCATCATTCTAAAATGGTCTTCCAAACTATGAAACTATTCCATAGTTAGTCAATTCTTATCGGAGAAACTGGACTCTGAGCCTTCAGGCACTCGTAGTGGTCTCTTCTTCTCAAAAAGCTTCCATGTTCTTTACATGTGAGGCTTTCAATTATGATGAAAGGACATAGTTATGCCTCTGACATCTGTTGGTGCTCAATTGCTCTGCTACTGGAGAGTGAAACCAATCCTCATTATTTTCACACAACAAAAGACAAACACATCTGCCCCGTCAGCTCGACTTATGATGTAATGTTGGTACCAGGACCTCCCATTCAGCATATCACCATCTCTACTGGGGACAGGATCAGTTCCCATGCAAATATACTCACTGAGAATCTTCCTCTTAGATTTCCCACTTTGCAGAATAAAACAGTAAAGCCAGCCAGACTGATACACTCGACCCAAGCATAAAATTTGGTTTGATTAGGTTCTACTGACGTTAAGCCACTATGGTAGAGGCATAAACTGAACAGACTGTGGAGCGTCAAAACAACGGCAGAGAAAAATGTGTTTCATGCTTACACAGAATCCTCAGAAGCGACTACTGACATTATTTGGATTGGATGTTTCCTTGTTTTGTGATTTATAAACCAGACTTGTACAATGCCTGATAATGATTAACCATTAAGCAGAGCAAATATAGATTATCTAAAGGTCGGGGGAAGAGCAATACCTGATGCAATGGATTTGGAGCCATGTTTTGTACTTTGGCTTTGGTTTTAGCTCTCAGGCTAAAGTGTCATTGGAATGATCCCTAGGTTGGACAGTTCCCAAGCCACCAACTGAATCTGAATCAGGGAGTCTGCTCGGGGCTTTCTTCTCATGGGTGAGGCATGTCTTTGATCAGAGTTTCTGACAAGATGAAGACTTTATATGCAGTACTTTCCTCTATGGTAGAAGTAAACCCAAATATACCATGTCAATAAAAACTGCTAAATTAGATTTCCATAAATCTAGCCCTTGTGTTATTTGCTTTCTTTTTACTATATCCAGACTAATATTTCCATGGGTGTAAGGACCTGTGCCTACAGAATTGAATTTTCTCACCTCCTACCACCCATAGCATTCCAACAGCCTTCCAGAAATTCAGTTCCTTTAGCAAAGGAAACCAGCACAGGGACAATCAGCTGCTAACATGTTCACTAACTACAGTGACCAGTTTGAATCTTCTTTTTTTGCTGTGGGGTTGTCAGCCACAGTGTCTTCTACTGGCTGAGATTTACTCTATAGTCATATTCTGTGACTTCAGGTTAATTGTAGATGACTTCCTGTCAGAGATTATATTCCAGAATGTCATCATTCATCCCCATCCCCTGATCAGTTTTTGTGTAATGAATTGATTCTGACCACTGCTTACTGCCATGATGTCACACCCACCTCTGTGCCATGCTAAACAAATTGTTCCACCATGAAGTGCAACATGGTTCAAGGCAATACCAGCACTGAAAATGAACAGCTGATATTAAAGCACATTCTCCACCTCAGTTCAGTTAAACTGGCATTCTGTCCCTGTGAAAGTCTGTGTTGGAAGGCCCATGTCAGTCCATAGGAAAGGGTTGTATAGCCCATGGCAGTCACCCTGAGAACAGCCACCTTCTCTACAGCCTCAGTGACCAGACCAGCTGTGATTCCCAAAGCATTTCCAGAGACCTGGCTGGGGAAATTAGCTAATAGAGACAGAAGGAGAGACACGTAACTGGGATTCTCCATCTGTGGGTAGCAGGATTTTCCCCTCAAGAGAACTCTTAAATAAGTCAGGCATATGTTCGACCAGAAAAGTTTTTATTAAAAGGAGAAAGAAGGAAAGAAATGCATACAAAATATCAAGAGAAGCAGGGAGGAAAGGGGAAAGTTGATTTTAAGGAAGGGCAATAATTACTGATCTTGAAACAGCAAAATGGCCAGTTTCAAGAGACCCCACAGAATGAGGGTGTTTGCAGAGGATCCAAGGCACACACACACACACACACACCACAGAGTGAATCAATTACAAGGCAAAACATACTCTCAAGTGGGGATGATGCATTTGCTAGAAAGCAATGACATCATGAGAAAAAGGTATGGAAAACTTGATGGCTCTGCAAGTACTGGATGGGAAGAGAAAGCAGGAAAGCAAATAGATTTAACATTGGTTAATTGCTACAATCAAGTGATAATGGGTGAAAGGAAGTGAGACTGGGTCAGTGATGGGATTATGGTAAGTGAATCAGTAGGTCTGGGGCAGCCTACTAATCTAAAGTCATGCATCTGTCCAGGGCAAGGAGAAGGTAGTAGGTAGTCAGCTGCTTCTGGTTCAAGTTTTGAAACTGTTTTCCAAGCTAATGCCTGGCTGCCATCCATTTTAGGTGCATTTTGGCCCAAGCACTGGCCTGTACTAAGATGTTGGGGTGACATTAAGAGAGGTGGCTCATTCTCTCTGCCTCCTCTGTATGAGGAGGGGCTGACTGCTAACAGAGGAGGCCTCAGCAGGAGCCCATTAGACAGCCAAGAATGCACATCCAACCCTGCCTCAAATCTGGTAATGAGAACCCAGTGGTCATCCATCACACATAAGGATGCATTCCCAATGGCCCCAATTTATATCAGCTGCCCATGTGTTTTAGTGTTACGGCGTTCCAGTGTTAAGACTAGAAAGGAATCTCTGGGCACTTTAGGGAGCTGACTGGCCCTGGTCACATCTATGGGAAGGTCCCATTCCACATTGGCATGGTATGTCAATGGTGGCCCACCTCAACACTACTACAATGGCCTGCAATAATTGGCATGAGCCTGTTGCAATGGGTCTTCAGCAACCCACTGTCATGGTGGTATGTCAATGGTGGCCCACCTCAACACTACTACAATGGCCTGCAATAATTGGTGGCTTTGAAAGAGTTTTTTTTTTAAATGCAGAAACAGGCCTGCTGACCCATGAACCCCATTCTGTTCCAGTCCTCTGAGGTGTCTAAGCACTTAGCAGTCACTCCAGGTCTCCTCCCTGCAAGGTACCATTCTCTGCAGTTTGCCTGTCTCTCAAGAGGCTTCTCCTGCTTATCAGTGTGGCCAGATCTGTGGATATTCCAGTTCAGAGACTAGAGCCATGAACAGACAAGACAGGTCTTTCTCTGTGTGTGTGTGTGTCATATGACATCAAAACACGTCCAACTGAGGGCCATGGCTTCCTTGACTGAGGGTGCATTCACAGTACACTAAACAATGCTTCTGCAGCTGAATTTTTGCTATTCTTACACAGTAAAAATCCAGCTGCAAAATGCATAATTTTGTGCAGTATGAATGCACCATGAGTCAATCCATCTCACGTTGGGTCCTCCTCTTTCCTGCTGCCTTCAACTATTCCTATCATTATTGTCTTTTCCAGTGAGTGACTCTTGCCTTTTCATTATCTTCTAGGGATAGTTCAGTCTCAATTTGAACACAGTAAGCTGCTGGGTTGGCAAGCACAAGTAGGCCCCCAGGAAAATTATTTTGTGAGTATAATAAGGTGTAGGATTAGCAAGTGGAGCGAGATGGGCAGCAGATCTCTAGTAACGGTTAAGATGCTGAGGACAGAAAATTGCCTTCTCATACATGGAAAGAGAGTGCAGAGAAGATCAAATCTGGTCAATTTGTTTGATATTCATCCAGATATGAGGAATGACACTCTTTTAAGAAACTCCATTCTGTCACATTCTCATTCCTTCTGGGGTTATTTCACTGTCCTTGTTTCACCTTCTTCAGAGACCTTTCCTGTTAAATCTTTTATCCTAGAGAACTTTATAGAAATCAATATGGACTGGGTGCCAGGGTACCACTTTGTGTCCATATAAGGCTGTCATTTTTTAGAAACAAGCCTTCTCTAGTGGCCCAATGATTAAAAGGCTTTTGGATTTCCCCCAGTGGCTATTGACCAGAAATGTTTGAGATATTTAAGTATCTTAGCCCTGGCTCCCAAGCTGTGGAATGAACTGCTGGAGGAGATCAGGGTCCTGTGGGATTTGCTGCAGTTCTGCAGGGCCTGTAAAACTGAGCTTTTCCGGGTGGCTTTTGGTTAATATCTCAAGGCCACTGGCAAGAGTGATCTAGCTCCATACTGATGTTACTGTTATTGTAAATAAGAACAACCTATGTTTTCTTTTTAAATTTTTTTTACAAGTTTATTGAAAAAATGCAAAACCATACATAGTACAGTATCATGATCAAGTTACAGGAGTCAATGAGAATAATAACCAAAATTTCAACAGTTGCATGTAGGATTAATGGCAAATGTGATTTACAGACAGGAACTAAAACAGTGCCTCAGTTGGTTGCAGATTGAGTTAATACCATCATGGTGGCAGTAAAATGAGGATTAAGCAGTTAAATAAGCACCAGAAAGATAATAATAATAATAATAATGTCATAACAGCAGTAATAAGGAAGCAATGATGACGTTTATATTGTAAGCTAACCGCATGTAAAAGAACCATTAAAAAAAAGCAAAAGATAACAAAAGTAAACAGGAGGAAGGGAGTAGAGGATAGAGAAGGAAGAGTAAGATTATAAGACTAGAATATCTATAGGGGAAGAAAAGTTGAATAGAGATGGGTTGTGAGAAATGTGTTCAATGAGAGGAAACCAAATGGAGATGAATGAGTCGTGGTTTAGGGTTGAAGTGGAGAGACAGTGAAGAAGTGATTTTTTCTATCAATAGAAAATCCCAGATTTTCTTGCACCATGAAGAAAGAGATGGAGGGGTAGGGTCCTTCCAAGCAGAGGCAATGATCGCCTTAGCTGCTGCACAAAGAAAGGCTACCAAAGTTCTGCGAGTGTCAGGGGTAGCAGAATCTTGCCAAAGATTAAAAAGCAAAATTTCATAAGGGGAAATTATGGTTGACTATCAGTTGAGTTTGAGTATGAACCGAATGCCAGAAGGGTTGTAATTTGGGACACGACCACCAAGAATGAAAGTAGGATCCAATAGAAGAGCATTGTTTCCAGCAGACGTCACTAGAGGCCAGAGTGATGTGATGAAGCTGAGCTGGGATGTAGTACCACCGGGCAAGGAACTTAAAAGATTGGAAGGAACCACCTATGTTGATATCTCACATGCCACCACCGCCGCCTCTAGTGCTTTGATGCCTGTTTTATGGTATATTTTATTATTTTAACTGTGTTTAATTGTATTTATTATATATGATCTTAATGTATTTGTCCTCCAATGTAACCTCCAAGCCATTTGTGGGAGGGGCAGGGATAAATCAATGGAAACAAACAAACAAATAAACTAAAGTGTGCCATTGATGCACAACCAACTTATGGTGATCTCCACCATGGGGTTTTCAAGGCAAGAGATGAGCAGAGGTGGTTTTAAAATGAGATTTTCTCCTGCATCCAATCAGAGGACCTGCACTAAACACTTTCAAAGGCTTTGCCCGTGCAAAACTGTTTAGCAGCAGAGTTCTTCAGGATTTATTAATTAAAAAATGATAAACAACTTTAATTTTGATAATACAAAAGAGTGAGGAAATGTGTTCGGTTCTTTGAAATGTAACTGTAAGGTTTTGCTTAGGTATCACTCAGGTAGACTTCTCACACAGAAGCAGAAAAAGTTTATTTGAAGTGAATCAGCAAAGCAAACTCTTGTTACAGCCTTGTAGTATGTTTGCAGGACTGAGGTCTTGCCTGGACTAAATAAAAACAAAATGCAAAAGCAGGGCTTTTTTTTGTTTTTAGCAGGAACACACAGGATTCCGGCTGGCTTGGCATCAGGGAGTGTGACCTAATATGCAAATGATTCCTGCTGGGCCTCTTCTACAAAAAAAGCCCTACGTGAAACAATAGTGACATCAGGGGTGTGACCTAATATGCAAATGAGTTCCTGCTGGGCTTTTTCGACCAAAAAAGCCCTGCCTAAAAGTCTTATATAGATAACAGATAACTGATACACATTCTCCCGCTCTAACCTCCCACCAGAAGTCATTCAGGTTGGGTTCCCAGACTTTGATCTTTCCCCCAGCCAAGGCCACGCATTCCAAGGTAGACAGATCTTGGCGGCTGCTCATCTCCGACTCCCTGGAGATGAGATAAAAGTTCTCCCAGATGCTTTCACTTTTGAGCAGTTTCACTCTCATACATGCTATTCTACTAACATTAGGTTAATGCTTTAAAATGTTCAGGGTTACAAAATGAACTTGTTAAAATGCATGGTGGCTGGTTCCAAGTGAATATATACGTGCAACTGAATACGGTGAGAGTTATTTGTTGACAAGTTGGTAAAATGTGGTTTGGAATCTGTTACTGTTAGGTGGATCTGTAACTGGCTGACAGATCACACCCAGAGAGTGCTTGTGAATGGTTCCTTTCCCAGGCCCATAGCCACAGGAGGGCCTGTGGGGGCACTGCCCTCTTACTTCCAAGCAGGGCCCCTTACTTCCAAGGGGCCTCCGGGGGCACAGCCTGCTTCTCTCTCTCTCTTTTTTGCCATGGCTGAGCCAGCAAAGCATCATCTGTGACATCCAGAGCTGGGAGAGTTTAGCAGGGCACAGTGGGCTGCAGCAGCAAAAGCAGCAGGCAGAGGAAGCCATGTGCAATGGGCTGGGGGCGGGGGGCAGATGGAGCTGCTGACTGCAAAATGCCAGGGTGGGGGAGAGGGAGGTAGAAGGAAACCCCCTCTGCTTGCACACAAGGTGCAGTTCCTTCTTGACTTCAAAGTTCTAGGATTGGCTGCCTTGACTTGACCACTTTCAGAGCCTCCAGCTTTTGTCCCTGTCCCAGAAAGAAGTGGCGAGTCCTGCAGTGGATGGAAAAGGGTGCCCCCCCTCTTTTGAAAAAAGCCCCCTGACTTTTAAAATCCTGGCTATGGCCCTGTCCTATCCTCTTTGAGAGGAATGACAAGTGGAGTGCCTCAAGGATCTGTCCTGGGGCCTTATTCAACATCTTTATAAATGATTTGGATGAAGCGGTATCAGCTCTGCAGCATATGACGTCCTGCTTTGCAGAGGCTGCCAAGCTATTCGGCCTAGAAGTTAGTCTGAAGAAGACAGAAGTTCTCCACCAGCCTGCACCCCAGGAAGATTATCACCCTCCCTGCATCACTGTGGGTGAATCAGTTCTGAAAACAGTCCAGCAGTTCAGCTACCTGGGGTGCATCATCTCCTCAGATGCCAAGATCGATAAGGAGATTGACAACAGGCTGGCAGAGGCAAACCGTGCATTTGGCCGACTGCACAAAAGAGTGTGGAGCAACAAGCATCTGAAAAAAGGCACAAAGATCAATGTTTACAAAGCGGTTGTGATGACAACCCTCATCTACGGCTCCGAATCGTGGGTTTTATACCGTCATCACCTGCGACTCCTCGAGTGCTTTCATCAGCGTTGCCTTCGCACCATCCTCAACATCCACTGGAGTGACTTTGTGACCAACACTGAAGTCCTCAAGCGGGCGGAGGTTACCAGTATCGAGGCACTGCTGCTGAAGACGCAGCTGCGCTGGGCAGGGCATATTTCTAGGATGGAAAACCACCGCCTTCCCAAGATTGCCCTGTATGGCGAACTCTCCACCGGCCATCGAAATAGAGGGGCACCAAAGAAGAGGTACAAGGACTCCTTGAAGAAATCCCTTGGCGCCTGTCGCATCAACCATCACCAGTGGTCTGACCTAGCCTCAGATCGCAAAGCATGGAGACACACCATCCACCAGGCTGTCTCTTCCTTTGAGAACGCACGCATAGCTGGTCTTGAGGACAAAAGGAGATTGAGGAATAATCGCACTGCTACAGCACCAATCCTAAATCAGACTTTTCCCTGCAGCCACTGTGGCCGGACCTGCCTGTCCCGCATTGGTCTTGTCAGCCACCAGCGAGCCTGCAGCAGACGTGGACCATTGCACCCTTCTTAAATCTTCGTTCGCGAAGCCAAGCCGAGAGAGAGAGAGAGAGGGATGAAGCAATAGAGGGAATGCTTATTAAATTTGCAAATGATACTAAGTTTGGAGGGGTTGCAAATACGGTAGAAGACAGCAACAGGATAATTTTGACATGCTGGAAAACTGGGCAAAACCCAATAAAATGAATTTTAACAGGGATAAGTGTAAAGTTCTGCATTTAGGTAGGAAAAATCCAATGCATAGTTATAGGATGGGGGAGACTTGTCTTGGCAGTAGTCTGTGCAAAAAGGATCTAGGGGTCTTAGTGGACCATGCACTGAACATGAGCCAAAAGTGTAATGCAGTGGCTTAAAAAGGCAAATGCAATTTTGGGCTGTATCGACAGAAGTCTAGTGTCCAGAGCATGTGAAGTGATGGTATTGCTTTACTCTGCTATGGTAAGACCTCACCTGGAGTATTGTGTTCAGCTTTGGGCACCACATTTTAAGAAGGATATAGACAAGCTGAAATGGGTCCATAGGAGCCTGGAGAGGAGGCAGCTGACAGGTGATATGATCATCATCTTCAAGTACTTAAAGGGCTGTCATATAAAGGATGCCACTCTATCAGAAGGACAGAAGGGATCCTTCTGTTCCTCATTACTAGTCTAATTGGGTGAATTCGCACTAAGTAGCAGACAAAAAGGAACCCTCTATTTTTGTTAATTGGAATTTTTCTCTAAATTAGAAATTCTGGATCCCTCCCACCCTCTCCTCTCCTCTCCTCTTCTTTTATGCTTCCACCGCCCCCTTATTTTTATTCACAACCCCAAAATTGCACCCAAGGCTACTTCTGCCCCCCTGGATCATTCCAGCACCCCCCCCCCCGAGCAATATCACCCACTTTGGCAAACACTGCTCTACATACCCTCCAATTTATGAGCATATTGGACTTGGGGTTTTGAATTAAGGTCCTCTCCCCAAAGAAGATGCCCCCAGGAAAGTGCTTTTGGGGAACAGTGCAGGGTTAAAAGTGTATAGAATGGAACCCGTGCAAGCTGCACAAACCAAAAACATTGAGAACCTCACCCTGCCACCCAGTCCTCTATATTCTACAGTGTTTACAAGATTGGAGAATTACAGCACCCCACCTTGCTTTGTAGTTTGGTAGCCCTGAGCCATTTTATGGGAAGGGCGGGATATAAGTCATAGAATGAATGAATGAATGAATGAATAAATAAATAAATAAATAAATAAATAAATAAATAAATAAATAAATAAATAAAATAAACATTTTGATGAAGTATAGACAGTCCATCTGGAAATGTATCCATTCATGAACTGCCATGAACCGCTTGAAAATCCATGGAAAATTTGTGCTAGTTGACCTGCTTCACAAACCACAAACTGGTCAAAATTAATCATGAATTTTAGTTTAGTTTAACCCATCCTTAGACAAGAGGCCATTAATTAATGTGCTCTTGGGAGCATTTAAGCACTTGAGTTGTACCTACAAGGGATTGCTCAGGAAGATTTCTACTAGACCAGGTAGCCCTGCTTTGATATCAAGATAGATTATTTATCCAGGCCTCTGGCAGTCAGGTCAGAAGCTCCTAAGATTCTGTCAGCTACTGCACAATCTCCATCAATGATGACCTCTATGACTGACAAATCAGATATAGTTTATTCACTGTATGAAGAAGTTACAGGTCAAGACTATGTTTTGATAGGACTGAGGTACAGGCAAGCAGTTATATGGGGTGATCCAGACCATTATACATTTGAGCCAAAAAGCGCCTTTTTTCTACCAATGAAATAATGCCCTTTCCCTCTCCCTTAGTTCCGTTTCAGTCAGAGCCAGCTGCGGCCAAAAGGGATACTCACTGAGAGTAGTTGACCCTGGTACTAAGCACACTACATACCACAGGGTGAGAAAGGCTACTTGTAAGTTTCCCAGACTTAACGTTTAAGGTTTATTTTTTTTTATCCTGCCCTGCCTGCCAAAGCAGACTCAGGGCAGCTCACAATTCATAATAAGGACAATATAAAAACAGATAACATGGGGTCTTGGATTCTCAACCTGTATCTTAATCAGAGTTCATGCGTTGGTCTTCTGAATGTGAACACTAGAACACAAGGATCCCTAAATGACCTGTCTAATACCAGCATGGATCTCCATCTGTCACCACCACAAATAAGTTGATGTTGCATTCTTAGTGACATCATGACATTATTGTTGGATCCTGTTTTTAGTTTCAGGAGAATAGCCATGTTGGTCTTCAGCAGAAGAGTAAGGTTCAAGTCCAATAGCACCTTGAAGACCAACAAGATTTCCAGGGTGCAAGCTTTAGAGGCTCAATACTCCCTTTGTCAGATACAACTAGGAATGGAGATCCCTGAGCCTTTATATTCCAACCAGTTGTTGGGAGAGGTGTTTCAAAGAAGCGAGACTGAATGTAAAGGTACAGTTTTTAGCATCACATTTTCTTACAGCTTCTGAAACTTAGTTAAATGTTGGGCCCAATGTTCCAATTATTGACACAATACACCCTGGCAAGCTACATCAAACTTCAGGGTAAATGTCATTATGTAGCAGTCTGTAACTTCTTAATGCTTAGGCACCTGTCCTATATTTTAATATCTGATAGGGCATGTATAGAGAGAGAGACAGAGGATTTGGGTTCCTCCAGGGGTGCACAAGGCAGTAAACTGTCCCTGTGGTGACCAGGAAGTGACTGCAGGAGACTCCAAGGCAAGGCCTCAGAATGTGCAAGGGAAGCTGGGAGTTTGATCCATCCGGTGGGTAATTCCTGGAAAAGTTCAGGTGGTAGCGGTGTGCTATCAAAGAGAGAAAGATGAGATGGCAAAACCTTGAAGGGCAGGGTGGAATAGGGCCTACAGGCTAGAGCAGGCACATTCTGCTACAGGTCTAATAGTACTGCAATTGCAAAGAAACACTGCTAAGAGTACTGGGAATTGCTAATTAACTTCAGTTTAACTGGAGCTCTTCCTGCTCCCTTAGCTATTGTACCATCATAGCTGCCCTGCACATTAGTCTTGTTCACAGATCTGTATAATTAAGTACAAGCAATGTGTGATGAATTTGAAGGATCACAGTGCACACACATCAGCACAACAAGAAGAAGTTATTGGATTTATACCCTGCCCTTCTGCAGTCTCAGAGTGGCTTACACTCTCCTTTCCCTTCCCCACAGCAGACACCCTGTGAGGCAGGTGGGGCTGAGAGAGCTCTGACAGAAACTGCTCTTGAGCAGGACAGCTCTGCAAGAACTTCATCATCATCATCAGCCTTTATTGGCCTACAAGAAATCAATTATACAGAGTAAAGAAATTACCAAGTTATATAGAATAAAAAATTCCCATAAAATACAAAAGATACAGTTAAAATTTAGAAACAGCGTTACCACTTAAAACTATAGTTATAACATCCTTTGATGTATTATGGTGGCCAGAAAAATGAATTTGGCTACTATTTCAGTGTCTCTCAAGGAGAAACCGCTCAGGAGCCTATAAACTTTCAAAGCATCTGAGCAGTCTCCAGATTTCTCTAAAATGGGACACAGAAGTGAGTTATGAAGCTGTGAATATAACAAACAATGGAGCAAGACATGAGGGACTGTTTCAATGGATGTGTGGTCACAAGGACAGTATCTAAGAGAGTAGGTTGTCTTGTTAAGTCTGCCAAGAAGTATGGCAGAGAGCAGGGCATTACATTACACCTGAGCCTGCCTAGGCGGGGAGGGCGGGATATAAATCAAATCAAATAAATAAATCTAGCAAGAGAGAAAGCTCTTTAGTGCTGGGGTGTCAATAAAAGAGAAAAGTATGAAGCCATTTTCCCCATGGTGAGAGGAATCTCAAAATACAGAGGAGAACAGGTTTCATTGGCTAGACCAGGGGTTCCCAAACCCCGGGTTAGGGATCGGTCCTGGTCCAGGACCTGTTTGCAACCGGGCCACCACTCCCTGCCCTCTGACAACCCCCCTTCCTTTCCCCAGCGTCATGCTCCATCCCTCCTCCTCCACCCGCATGATCAGAGGAAGCTCAGAGGCCCTACCCACTTTGATGTTGTTGGAAAAGCAAGCTGGAGGAGGAGGAGTTTCGCCCTTCCCTCACTTCCTTCAGTGCGATTCAAATCAGCCCGGCCCTGCCGAAGCTTCCCGAACCTCCTCACGGTGTCCCTCTGGTCCCGCGGTGGGTGGGTGGGGTGGGGAGGTGCTGGCGGCGATGGGGCTCAGCTCTACCGGCTGCAGCGGCGGAGCCCTTTTGGGACAGGGCTGGTTCCTGCTGCCATTGGCCTGCCTGGGCTGAGTGAGCTCAGCAGTTTTTCCCAAGGATCAGGTGATTGGGGCGGTGGGGGGGAGGTGGTCAAGCAGCTCCCTTCCGGACACTGAAATTGACCTGGGGTGGGGAAGGGAGGGAGGAAGGGAGGGGGCAAATTAGGCACAACACGGGGGGGGGGGGGAGGTGGGGAGGCAAATGCCCAGTTTCCCCCCTGCCCCACTCTTCCTTCCTCCCATCCCCACCCCAGGTCAATTTCAATGTTCGGAAGGGAGCTGGAAGGCAACCCTATTTGCCTTATTTTCCACACACACCCTCTTTCTGTCAGTCAGTCTTTTCTCCTGTCTTCCTCTCTTTCTTTCTTTCTGGTTGTCTTTCTCTCTCTCTCTGTCATTCTTTCCCCCTGTCTCTTTCTTTCTTTCTGGCTTTCTCTCTCTCTGTGTCATTTTCTTTCTTTCTTTCTTTGAACATATGAAGCTACCTTATACTGAATCAGACTCTTGGTCCATCAAAGTCAGTATTGTCTTCTCAGACTGGCAGCGGCTCTCCAGGGTCTCAAGCTGAGATTTTTCACACCTATTTGCCTGGACCCTTTTTTGGAGATGCCAGGGATTGAACCTGGGACCTTCTGCTTCCCAAGCAGATGCTCTACCACTGAGCCACCGTCCCTCCCTCCCTCCCTTTCTTTCTTTCTTTCTTTCTTTCTTTCTTTCTTTCTTTCTTTCTTTCTTTCTTTCTTTCTTTCTTTCTTTCTTTCTTTCTTTCTTTCTTTCTTTCTTTCTTTCTTTCTTTCTTTCTTTCTTTCTTTCTTTCTTTCTTGTCATTTCCCCCCCCCTCCCGTCTCTCTGTCTCCTTTCTTTCTTTCTGGCTGTCTTTCTCTCTCTTCCCCCCTGTGTCTCTTTCTCTCCCTCCTTCTTTCTTTCTTTCTTTCTTTCTTTCTTTCTTTCTTTCTTTCTTTCTTTCTTTCTTTCTTTCTTTCTTTCTTTCTTTCTTTCTTTCTTTCTTTCTTTCTTTCTGACTTTCTTTCTGACTTTCTGACTTTCTTTCTTTCTGGCTATTTTTCTTTCTTTCTGGCTGTCTTTCTCTCTTTCTCTGTCATTCTTTTCCCCTCCCTCTCTCCTTCCTTCCTTCCCTCCTTCCTGTCATTTCATGTTTTCCCAGGCTGAGAGCATTTTATATTTTTAGTTTTCTGCTGTGTGATCCTTGTGCTTTTTCTTTATGTTTTATTTTTAAAATTGCATTGCAAAATCCCACTATTCTCCTACCTTTCCTAAACAAAACATCGCAAGAGTTTTAAGCATGTTTGTACATCATTTCCTGTCTTCTGGCTCCAACCCCAAAGTCTCCTGTCTCCACCGCCAACTTTTAGTGGGCCTTGAAGGAGAAGTGTAAAAATAACCGGGCCACGGGAGGGAAAAGTTTGGGAAACCTTGGGCTAGACTATATAATTCCTGGCATTCAATGTCCAAAAGTCTACTTTTAACTTGATAAAATGCTGCCTCCATGTACACTGTATAATATATATGTGACTTTTGTACACTTTAGGCAGATTTGGGCATGCTTGTGGTGAACCCTGTGCACCATGGAGGAGTGGGAACACATACGTACCTTGATCACAGACTCCTGCTCTGTTTATATGTTACAATGATAGCATGTATCTCCTGCCTGAATGCGTCTGTTTGTATGCAGCTACCAAAGCACATTCACTGTAGAAATGAAATCAGGGGACCAGCACCAGGATAGATGGGCATTTCCAATCACATATTTAGCTGTACATGTGTTGAATGTAAGATGAGAATTATTCAGTGCTGATATAAAGAAAAATCAAGTGTATACTGTAGACAGATTGTACATGCATTCACTGTAATGTAAAATAAAAGACTAATATCATATGTGCTCTGGAATTATATATACAGAAAGATTTCTGGCTCGATTGTTCAAAAACTACACCCATCAACACCACCATCACCATCCCAGTTTCAATGCTAAGTTCTTGGGTATGGAAGAGTTGCTGCTGAGACCATGCTGTGCTTGTTCAGTGCATAACTATAAAGAGGTTGCTCAGATGGAGAAAATGGTTTGTCTCTTGGGACTATGGTCTGAGCTGATTCATTCAATTTATTTTGGGGAGGGGCTGTGGCTCAGTGGTAGAATCTCTGCTTGGCATTCAGAAGGTCCCAGGTTCAGTCCTTTGCATCTCCAGTTAAAGGGACCAGGTGATGGGAAAGACCTCCGCCTGAGACCCTGGAGAGCTGCTGCCAGTCTGAGGAGACAATACTGACTCTGATAGACAAAGGGTCTGATTCAGCATAAGGCAGCTTTGTCTGTTCATGACCACCATTGAAGTGGAAACCTGTGTTATGAAATCTCTGCCCTTGATAGTTGATCTATGGTGGCTTTTTTTAGTATGCATGGGAGTGATGAATATGTTCTGCAGTTCTCAAGCAATGTATGACATCAGCCTTAAACCTGGCTTGCTTCAAGTCCATCTCTGGCATTTGAGTCAGAGAACATGAATTTCTGTGTGAACAGCCATGAAGCTACCTGTACGCTGATTGAGGCTATTTATTTAGAATTTATATCCCGCCCTTCCCACAAGTGGCTCAGGGCGGCTTCCAACAGTAAATAAAAATTAAACAATATTTAAATATGAAAGAATTAAACATTTAAAACAGATAAAACCTTAAAAATTAATAAATATTCTAAATATAAAAGAGGAAAACTGGCAAGTTGCATTAAATTCTCAAGCTAGGTATAAGCTAGCCGGAAGAGGGTCGTCTTACAGGCCCTGCGGAACTGAACAAGGTCCCGCAGGGCCCTCACCTCCTCCGGCAGCTGATTCCACCATGTAGGGGCCATAACAGAGAAGGCCCTTTCTCTGGTGGCTTTCAAGCCTAGAAAGGGTCAATATTGCCTATTGTGAGTTGCAGTCATGAGCAGACTGAGAAGAAAAGTGGCCCTGAGAAAATCCGCCCCCCCCAGCCTAGCTACACCCCACTCTACAAAGGAAAAAGGGATCGAGCCAAACAACCCTGCACCTCTGGTAGACCGAGGCACGGTCATCAGCACCTTCCATGGGCCAGATATATGAACATATGAAGCTGCCTTATACCGAATCAGACCCTTGGTCCATCAAAGTAAGTATTGTCTTCTCAGACTGGCAGAGGCTCTCCAGGGTCTCAAGCTGAGGTTTTTCACACCTATTTGCCTGGACCCTTTTTTGGAGATGCCAGGGATTGAACCTGGGACCTTCTGCTTCCCAAGCAGATGCTCTACCACTGAGCCACCGTCCCTCCCCAGATGAGGCTTCTTCTAGCTGGGAGCCACTTTCCCTGGGCCACCTAAGGCCCTTTCTCTAATGGACCTATAATATAGTGGGTTCAAAGCATCGAGGAGATGAGGAAACAGTGATAACAGCTCTTTATTAGAGGCAGCATGGTAGATGGCTGCACTAACAAGACTGAGGAACCGGTCAATGGGGCCATAACTATATACAACTCTAGCAGGTTATTGGTCCATTCAAACTGGCTGGGGCCCTATGATTGGTGCAGGGCAGCAGGTATCAGGATCCTGCTGACCATTGTGCCTAGTTCCCCAAGCTCCGTTCTTCCAGCTCCATGAGCTAAATAAGAATACCCAGATATTTGACATAATTCTGCATACATAACAGGACCCTTGTGACAGATGGCAACCCAAGCCTCAGGGACAATGGTCTACAATAGTAAGTATGTGGTGGGGGTTAACATAAGAACATAAGAGAAGCCATGTTGGATCAGGCCACTGGCCCATCCAGTCCAACACTCTATGCTGATGGACGGCCGGCCTGACTGCATCCCTGAGAATTTAAACCGGGCCTTGCAGGATATGGCAACTTGGTTGAGGAGGAGCGGGCTGAAATTGAACCCAGCGAAGACAGAAGTCCTTTGTCTGGGTCGGGGCGCTCGGGAAGGGGAAATACCTCTTCCGGTCTTCGACGGGGTGCCGCTGAAAGCGGCGCACCGGGTTAGGAGTCTGGGAGTTTTACTGGAGCCTTCATTATCAATGGAGGCCCAGATTGCAGCCACCGCCAAGTCAGCCTTTTTCCATCTAAGGCGGGCAAGGCAGTTGGCTCCCTTCCTAGAGCGCCAAGATCTGGCAACGGTACTTCACGCAACGGTCACCTCGAGACTGGATTACTGTAATGCCCTCTACATGGGGCTGCCTCTGTACCGAACCCGGAAGCTGCAGCTGGTGCAGAATGCGGCGGCTAGACTGCTGCTGGGGCTTCCTAAATGGGAGCACATACAGCCTGGACTGCGCGAGCTGCACTGGCTGCCAGTTACATACCGGGTTCGTTACAAAGTGCTGGTCATTACCTTTAAAGCCCTATATGGTCGAGGACCTGTCTACCTTAGGGACCGTCTCTCCCCATATGAACCCCAGAGAGCACTGAGGTCAGCCGGAAAAAACTTGTTGACTACTCCCGGACCGAGAGAGGTGAAGCTGCAATGTACCCGTAACCGGGCCTTCTCCTCTGTAGCCCCGAGCCTATGGAACCAACTTCCAGAGGAAATGCGGGCCCTGCGGGACCTTGAACAATTCCACAGGGCCTGCAAGACCTTCCTCTTCCGACTAGCTTTCGCTGACGAAGGAAGAAATTGTTAATGATAACCGCCATCCTAAAGAACAGTATTAGCACTTTTATTAACCTAATTAACTAATTTTAAACCTAATCAGAATTTTAATGCTTAAATGTAATTTTGTGTTTTTTGCTTTTTGTATAATTGAAATTTGTATGATGTTGTTAGCTGCCCTGAGCCTGCCTCGGCGGGGAGGGCGGGATACAAATAAAATTATCTAATCTAATCTAATCTATGTCACACAGTGGCCAAAAAAATTACACACACACACACACACTGTGGCTAATAGCCACTGATGGACCTCTGCTCCATATTTTTATCTAACCCCCTCTTGAAGCTGTCTATGCTTGTAGCTGCCACCACCTCCTGTGGCAGTGAATTCCACATGTTAATCACCCTTTGGGTGAAGAAGTACTATTTCCTTTTATCCGTTTTAACCTGACTGTTCAGCAATTTCAGAGAATGCCCACAAGTTCTTGTATTGTGAGAAAGGGAGAAAAGTACTTCTTTCTCTACCCTCTCCATCCCATGCATAATCTTGTAAACCTCTATCATGTCACCCCGTAGTCGACGTTTCTCCAAGCTAAAGAGCCCCAAGCGTTTCAACCTTTCTTCATAGGGAAAGTGTTCCAACCCTTTAATCATTCTAGTTGCCCTTTTCTGCACTTTTTCCAGTGCTATAATATCCTTTTTGAGGTGCGGTGACCAGAATTGCACACAGTATTCCAAATGAGACCGCACCATCGATTTATACAGGGGCATTATGATACTGGCTGATTTGTTTTCAATTCCCTTCCTAATAATTCCCAGCATGGCGTTGGCCTTTTTTATTGCAATCGCACACTGTCTTGACATTTTCAGTAAGTTATCTACCATGACCCCAAGATCTCTCTCTTGGTAAGTCTCTGCCAGTTCACACCCCATCAACTTGTATTTGTAGCTGGGATTCTTGGCCCCAATGCACATTACTTTGCACTTGGCCACATTGAACCTTATCTGCCACATTGACGCCCACTCACCCAGCCTCAGCAGATCCCTTTGGAGTTCCTCACAATCCTCTCTGGTTCTCACCACCCTGAACAATTTAGTGTCATCCGCAAACTTGGTCACTTCACTGCTCACTCCCAACTTCAAATCATTTATGAACATGTTAAAGAGCATGGGACCCAGTACTGAGCCCTGCAGCACTCCACTGCTTACCGTCCACCACTGCGAAGACTGTCCATTTATACTCATTCTCTGCTTCCTATTAATTAGCCAGTTTTTGATCCACAAGAGGACCTGTCCTTTTACTCCATGACTCTTGAGCTTTCTAAGGAGCCTTTGATGAGGAACTTTATCAAAAGTTTTCTGGAAGTCAAGGTAAACAACATCTATTGGGTCTCCTTTGTCCACATGTTTGTTCACACCCTCAAAGAACTGTAACAGGTTAGTGAGGCAAGATCTTCCTTTACAGAACCTGTTATGTATTGTACATAAGCGGTCGGGCTGCATGGCGATGGTCACCAAAAGGAGACCCTCGGGTTCCCGGATGTGGCTTGCCAGTGGCCCCACCCCTCAACATCTGTGGTGAGAAGTTTAACCGACCAGGATTGGCCTGGTCGGACCGGGGGGGCCGTCCGGGAAATGTATATATGCGGGACCCTGGCCGCGTGTGCTCACTTTTGTAATGTGCTCACAATAAAGAATGTTGCCTTCAAACCGTCTCGGTTCTCAGTACATTACAGAACCCATGCTGAGTCTTCCTCAATAACTCATGTTCATCAATGTGCCTACTCATTCTGTCCTTGATAACGCTT
This sequence comes from Heteronotia binoei, assembly GCF_032191835.1. Lineage (NCBI taxonomy): Eukaryota > Metazoa > Chordata > Lepidosauria > Squamata > Gekkonidae > Heteronotia > Heteronotia binoei. Next base: position 36,648,481 of record NC_083243.1, on the reverse strand, counting down.
TCTACCAACTTTCCCGGTATTGAAGTCAGACTGACTGGCCTGTAATTTCCCGGATCTCCTCTGGAACCCTTTTTAAAGTTGGGGGTGACATTTGCTACCTTCCAGTCCTCAGGAACGGAGGCAGATGTCAATGAAAGATTACATATTTTTGTCAGAAGATCCACAAGTTCAACTTTGAGTTCTTTCAGAACTCTTGGATGTATGCCATCCGGACCTGGTGACTTATTAGTTTTTAATTCATCTATCAGTTGTAGGACCTCCTCTCTTGTCACCTCAATCTGACTCAGGTCTTTCAACACCCCTTCCAAAATTAGTGGTTCTGGAGCGGGCAAACACTTCTCGTCTTCCACCGTGAAGACGGAGGCAAAAAATGCATTCAGCTTCTCAGCCATTTCCCTATCCTCCTTCAGTAAACCTTTGACCCCTTGGCCATCCAAGGGCCCCACTGCCTCCCTGGCTGATTTCCTGCTTGTAATATATTTGAAGAAATTTTTATTGTTGGTCTTTATGTTTTTTGCAATATGCTCCTCATAGTCTCTTTTTGCCTGCCTGATCAGTCTTGCATTTGATTTGCCACAGCTTGTGTTCCCTTTTATTAATCTCACTTGGACTAGCTTTCCACAGCTCAAAGGAGTCCTTCTTACCTTTTACAGCTTTCATTACTTTGTTTGTTAACCATGCAGGCCTTTTCTTATACCTGTTTGTGCCTTTCCTAACTTGTGGTATATATTTTATCTGAGCTTCTAGGATTGTAGTTTTAAATAGCCTCCAAGCTTCCCCAAGGGTTTTGACTGTATTTACCTTTCCTTTCAGTTTCCTCTTCACATGCCTCCTCATCTCAGAGAATTTATCCCTTTTAAATTTAAACATGGTTGTGCTGGTCTTTTGGGGCAACTCTCTATTTATACAAATGGTGAAATCAATAACGTTATGGTCACTGCTCCCAAGCGGTGCGATCACTTTTACACCTCTCACCAAGTCTTGGGCATTACTTAGGACCAAATCCAGGATCGCCCCACCCCTGGTAGGTTCTGAGACCATCTGCTCCTTAGCATGGTCATTGAGAGCATCAAGAAACTCAATCTCTTTCTCTCGACGACAACACATATTGACCCAATCAATCTGCGGGTTGTTAAAATCAACTATTACGACACAGTTTTTATGTTTAGCCACTATCTTTAATCCTTCCATCATATTATAATCGTCCTCTATCTTTTGATTTGGTGGGCGATAACAAATGCCCATAGTTAAATTTCCTTTTGGGCCCACTATTTCGACCTAAAGCATTTCTAGAAGGGAATCTAATTCTCTGACCTCAGTCTTACTGGACTGTATACCCTCTCTGACATACAGAGCCACCCCACCTCCAACCCTTCCCTCCCTATCCTTCCTATATAACTTATATCCAGGAATCACTGTGTCGCACTGATTCTCCTCATTCCACCAAGTTTCTGAAATTCCCACAATGTCTATGTTTTCCCCCAACACTAAACATTCCAACTCACCAATTTTACTTCGAACACTTCTAGCATTTGCATATAAACATCTATAATTTCCCAGGCAAGCTAGGCCCGCAACCTTCCTCCTGTCGCCTCGAGACTTTGGCAGACAGTCCATACTTTTTGTCACTATCTCAGTGGACAACTCTGATCCATTACCCGGTAGAAAAGTAACAGCTAACCCTTCATCTCTATGAGATGAGGCCTCCCGAACCAGAGACATTTCATCTCCTGTCTGCTTTCCCACAAGATTTAGTTTAAAAACTGCTCTGCCACCTTTTTGATTTTAAGCACCAGCAGCCTGGTTGCATCTGGGGACAAGTGGAGACCGTCTCTTTTGTACAGCTCTTGCTTGTTCCCGAAAGCATCCCAGTACCTAACAAACTTAAACCCTTCCTCCCTACACCATCATCTCATCCACACATTGAGACTTCTAATTTGTGCCTGTCTCTCCTGCCCTGCACGTGGAACAGGTAGCACTTCTGAGAAGGCTACCTTGGAGGTCCTGGCCTTAAGTCTCCTGCCTAGCAGCCTAAATTTTTCCTCCAGGACCTCACGACTGCATTTCCCCAACATGCACCACAACCACTGGCTCCTCCCCAGCACTGTCTATCAGCCTATCTACTACACGCGTAATGTCTGCTACCTTCGCACCAGGCAGGCAAGTCACCATACGGTCAGTATGCGGTTTTGCCACCCAGCTGTCTACTTGCCTAAGGATTGACTCACCAACTACCAAGACCCCTCCTCTCTCCCTGTCCAGGGATGGTTCCTTGGTGCAAAAGGATACCCGCTCACCAACGGTCACCTCGAGGCTGGACTACTGTAACGCCCTCTACATGGGGCTGCCCTTATACCGAACACGGAAACTGCAGTTAGTGCAGAACGCGGCGGCCAGGCTGTTAGTGGGACTACCTCGGTGGGAACATGTGTGGCCTAGGCTGTGGGAGCTGCACTGGCTGCCAATTGTGTACCGAGTTTGTTATAAGGTGCTGGTTATTACCTTTAAAGCCCTATATGGCCGAGGACCTGCCTACCTTAGGGACCGTCTCTCTCCATATGTCCCCCAGAGAGCACTGAGATCTAGCTCCCAAAATCTTCTAAAAATTCCTGGGCCAAGGGAGGCTAGATTGAAAACAACGAGGGAGCAAGCCTTCTCAACAATGGCTCCCCAATGGTGGAATCAACTACCAGAGGAGGTGCGAGCCCTGCGAGATCTGAATCAGTTTCGCAGGGCTTGCAAAACCGCCCTCTTTCAGCTCACTTTTAAGATGGAACCCGGTTAATTGACATCTAGCCATCCTATACATATTCTGAATTGTAGCACCTTAATTAATAATTTACAATGGTTTACCTGTTTTATTGAACTTTTAACTTAATTTATGACTGTAACTCAACTATATTTTACATTTTAATTTGTTTTTATAGTAATGATTGTATTTTATTGTAATCATGGTAAACACCATGTCTTGTGAGCCGCCCTGAGCCTGCCTTTGGCAGGGGAGGGTGGGATATAAGAATAAATTTATTATTATTATTATTAACTGAAGAAGAGGTCTCTTCTGAGGGCGCATTCCCCTTATCCTCAGCCCGGTGCCCTGTTCCCTCTCGACCCTCATGCTCCCTGGCAGCAATGGGGCTGCCACGTTCAGAGTGGGGTTTATCTAATACATCCCCGAGAGTCTTCCCCAAGTGCCTAACTGACTGTCTCTGCTTCTCCAGGTCAGTCACCTCGGCCTCAAGGGTACGAACTCGTTCCCTGAGGACCAGGAGCTCCTTGCATCGAGCACACACCCAAGACTTCTGTCCTATGGGCAGATAGTCATACATGTGACACTCAGTGCAAAATACTGGAAAGCCCCCACACCCCTGCTGGCATTCTACCTTCATGATAGCTTTTTTTTTTTTTTAAATATACAGTCCCCTTTTAAATCCTGTTTGTTTATGTGGCTCCCCTTCTGGAGGGTCAATTTACCTTACTGGGAGCACAAGGAAATTAGGGATCTGGGTTCCTGGTCCTTACACAGCCCCCAGGCTAAAAGCCACAGGCCAAGAGCCCTTTAGCTCTCGCCCTTCGGCTCGCGCCTCTGGCAAGACGCAGCTTAACAATGCAAAGAGGGTGGGGAACACAGCCACTCCTAATCAATCAGCCACAATAATCTTCACCTTCAGCCCACTCAACCAAACAAACAGCAGTTCCCCAGCAACCACAAATGCAGAATTTTCAGCAGTCACACAAACTCAGAAATTCTCAGCAACTTCCCCAGCTGCTCACCCTTATATCAGTTATTCTCTGCTCTATCTCAGAGCTTCTCTGCTCTCTCTCAGAACTCTCTGAAATGTGCTCAGCCTCTGGCAAGGCGCAGCTTAACAATGCAAAGAGGGTGGGGAACACAGCCACTCCTAATCAATCAGTAACAATCACCTTCAATCACCTTTACCTTCAGCCCACTCAACCAAACAAACAGCAGTTCCCCAGCAACCACAAATGCAGAATTTTCAGCAGTCACACAAACTCAGAAATTCTCAGCAACTTCCCCAGCTGCTCACCCTTATATCAGTTATTCAGTTAAGATTTGAATGGAGGATTCTGTGGCTCATAGCTCATTATCTTAACCATTAGGCTGTATCAGCTCAGCTGCCATATGGACAATGATGTATTGTTTAGACAAGAAATTCTGTATAGGAAAAAGATCAACCAGAGTGTTTGTTTTTTTCACAGACTTTAAGTTATCATGTCAGTTTTTAAAAGTTTGCTCTAGAAGGAATTATTCGCATATATTAAGCCAGGACTTAGGTGTTAAGTGAGCCTGCTGACCATCTGGGTTATTAGGGTTCATTAGGATTAACAGCCCTCCGGAAAAATAAGTTGTCACTGGTAATGTTATTGAAAATATTTAATAGGAAGGGCCTGTTGAATGTTATTTCAATGGGCCTAGAAATTTGGACCATTTCAATGTCAATGGTGCCAGCAGCTCCGGTGCCATTCTCATAGGTATTCAAATAAGATTTGTGGATAGCCTGCAAGGAAAGCAAAAGCAAGAATTACTACAAAAAAAGGAGATGGGGGGGGGGGGGAGTGAGCAACATCGTGACTGTTTTAGTCTTCCAAAGTAAAATAAATTATTTAATGTCTTCGGAAATGTTAGTCATGCTGCTCTTTTTTTTAAATAAGTAATGTATTTTATTGCTTTTTGGTGCTATCTCTAGCCTGGAGGCCACCCCTCACACACTCATGATTACCACAGATAAAAGAAGACTCAGGGCCTCAACTTGTGCTGCCCAGTGTAAGCTAAAAATACACACAGCCCATTCTTTGCTGTTCACACCCTGGCCCTGACCTCACTGCAGTGGGAGGTTCCTCTAGCCTGGCCATGGGGAAGGATGCTCCCTTCCCATCCTGGCCCTGCAAAGTGGGGGGGGGGGGGGTTCCATCTGACTCAGCAGGGACTCTTGCCTTGCCCCACCACTTGGTATGGGCATAGACAGGATTTTAATTTTGGTGGGGCACATAGCCATGATTTTTGTGGGTGTGTGTATGTGGGGGGGGGGAGGGTGGCAGCCACCAATAACCCCTTTCCCAAAGCAAAAAACAAATGAACACCACATTGTGCTCTGAAGAACTGTGCTCCTAAGTGGCCAGGCCATTGATCTCTCCAGTAGTTCTGAAGAGTCCCAGGCAGAGGTCCCTCCCTCCATCTGCTGCTGGTGAGCAGGATGGAGCCCTGCAGGTGCCCCTCCTGGCACAAGGTAGCGACCATGCCCTCCATGGGTGTGTGTATGTGGCAGTGGGGAGGATGGGAGAGACATGCCATGTACCCCAAGGATCCAGGACCCCCACCTCTGATGGACTGCAGTCATGGGGGTAGGGTTGCCAAGTCCAATTTAAGAAATATCTGGGGGTGGAGCCAAGAGACTTTGGAGGTGGAGCTAGGAGCAAGGGTGTGACAAGCATAATTGAACTCCAAAGGGAGTTCTGGACATCACATTTAAAGAGACCGCACACCTTTTAAATGCCTTCCTTCCGTAAGAAATAATGGATAGGGGCACCTTCTTTTTGGGGTCATAGATGTAGACCCCCTGGTCCAATCTTTTTGAAACTTGGAGGTTATTTTGGGGAGAGGCACTAGATACTATACAGAAAATATGGTGCCCCTACCTAAAATAACAGCCCCCCCCCAGAGCCCCAGATATCTGTGGATCAATTCTCCCTTATTTTCTATGGGAATAAGTCTCCATAGGGAATAACAGTGTTCCCAGCAGACATTTCCCTCCCCTCCCCCTGCTTTCTGATGACCCTGAAGCAGGGGGAGGGCCTCCAAACCGGGGGACCTGGGGATTGGGAAGCCTACCCTGTGGGCCCCACCATGGATTGGGCCTGCCGCTTGTCCAGGCATATCCTCCTCTGGGCAGTCTGGGCATGCTCTCTGTGCCTCCTTTGGGGGTGCAGGGGGAAGATGAGCAGGAGTGGGGCCCTTTTCCAGGGAGATGGAGGCTCTGCCTGCAGCTCCTATGGTGCTTCCCATTTTAAACTGGAATAAAGGAGATTTCACATTTGCTCCATCTTAAAGAGAAACACACTAAGAGCCTCCTGCAATATGCTTGGAATGAGCATGATGTCATATAGATGCTTCCCCCCCCATCTTACTAGTCACATGGGGATTTTGTTTCCACTATTTTGTCTCATCTGGGAAGTAACCATGTTGCATAATGAATTTTAAGACGTATACCTTGGGCATTTTCAGCTCAGCTTTCCTGGAAATTCCAGATTGGTCTGAGAACACAGCAGTTCTATCTAAACTTCTCAATATCTCCATGGCATCACAATCTGACTGTGAAAGCTTTGGAAGGTATATATCCATCTTCCTGTCCAAAGAAGAACACATAATATAGGGAACACGGTATTGAACTTTATGTTTTGACTTAACACAAAACATATAGCCTGGATTTAAAAACAAACAAGCACATGTCCAAATGACCATTATAGCAATGGTGCAAAACTTCACTTTGTACTCAAAAAGCTAGCTAAAGTGGTGGATTTGAATCAGACTATGAGTAAATGTGGTGTAATAATCTGACTCTGAGCAAGAACTGTTGGAATATGCCATGTCTGGTGTACAGAGAAGAAGCTCTTGTATGGAGCAGAGTGTGAAAAGCTTGTCAGATAGAAAATTGGGGTCTCTGTCTTCAGTGTCATTTCCTTGTGTGTCTCCCCAGAATGCTGTTCTCAGGCTACCAGTTTCTGAGAAAGCAAAGACTCTTTCACCTCCATTAGCCACAGGGGTCTTTATCTTTTTGTATCTCCTGTACTGGAGTTCCTTGAATTAAAAAATCAACAACAACCTCTTGTTCCTTAATCAGTTCATGTGGCTCAAACTGAGTGCTCTCTCTGCCAAGGACAGCCTCATAGAAACTGTGACTTCAGGTTTGCTTTCAGAAGGGGAACTTTCTGAGCAACTGGGCAATATTTGTACATGCAATAGAGTTTGGTTTTTTTTAAATAAGTGAGAACTGGAAACGCCTTCATGTGTAACTGTCACTGGACTATTTGGTTCAGGACTTGAACCTGCAATATTGTCCAGTTTCATAGAGGACCACATACATCTTTGAACCATTCCACTATGGATCATTGATCTATATTATCAGCATCTTCCAGAACTTCTCCACTTTTTGAATCTTTCAGAATAAAAACTCTCTCTCATCTGTTGGAGTGAGAGATAGTCATAAGTTAAAGTTGCCAGGTTAGCAGGGACTGGAAGTATTCTCAGCCTACTTACCATATGCTATCCACTGCATCACACTTAGTTTACCTCGGTCTCAGTGAATCCTGCCATCTTTGAAGAAGCTTTTCCCCCATGGCCTCTTCCACCAGCCTCATTTTCCCAGGCTCAGGTAGAATGAACAATGCAGAAGCGTTGCTTTTGTAAGGAATCTGCACCACTTCACAGGACAGTTCCTTATCATAATAAGTGTCGTAGCAGCCAGCTTTATGCATCATTTCAACCTTCACTGTTGTAACATCATCCACAAAGAAGTCCTGTTCTTGAGTAGGCTGGTAATAGAATGGATTCTCCATATAGGCTTATGAAGAGAAATAACAAGTCAGGGGTTAAGCCAGAAGGTGTGTTCATACTGAAGCTGAAACAAAACTTGTGCACTAATTCTTTAATTAAATATTGCACCAGGATTTGATTGTGATCTTTCTGAAGCATTAACAGTTTGGGGTTGAGCATTATGGGGAATCCCAGAATTGCTATTGTTCTATTATTCATTATAGGGGATTGAGGGGAGGCTGAAGTGGCTGTTTTTCAACCAAATGACAACAAATTAACAGGGGGCCAAATGCTGCCAGTGAACTGGACCAGAGGAATCAATTCTGCAGGTGCCGCCACCCATTTTATTTGTCTCCATTGTTTCCTTAGGGGGTGAGGCTCAAAGATACCAATAGTCAAACACAGAAAAGCAACCACTGGTCAAACTGGCCTCCAAATGCAAACAGGACCAACATAAAACTGGAGAATCCGAGGTAAACAACCTTCTTTTTAAAAACACCTATAACTTCACCTACACTAAACTGTTACTAAAAACTAAACAGAAATTTTGTTCAGGACCTGCAATAACAATTAAAATTTAAAAACAAACAAACAAACAAGTAGAGCCTGCAATTCTATGGAACTGTTCTCCCTAAAGGACAACAAAGAAAAATTCTCAGAATGACTGTAGGTCAACAACAATAAAAAAGAGAACCAGAAGATTGCAAAGAGGATAAACTTTTATAAGTAACAACTCTGACCCCTCCACAAAAGCACAGAGAAAATTTAAAAAAACAGTTTAAGATTCTAAAACAAGTCCTTTTAAAAACAGGTGAAGACTAAACCAAGGAAAAGTACTCTTCATGCTGAACTTAAAGGCAATTGGAGACTCTTGAATTTATGCCATGCATAGCTTTGCTGTAGGCAGATGACAATAACCATGACAAGAAATCTGCTGCAAAGGACAACATTTGGAATACGGACATCTAACGTTGACCAAAGGAAAGTTATGGCAAAATATAGAGAAAAATATACTATATAAAGAATATATATAAAAAAAGGACTAAGTGTAAGTGAAAACAAGAACTGTCTTGCCTTACCGTTCAGGAAAATATAGTTTATATAAACCATCACAAACTCAGGATCAAGAACCTTGATGAGGTCAACCAACTTGCTATAACCACTGTCTGTGGTGTTGATTAAGTCCTCAGCATCATCCAAGAGTTTCTGAAGCCCTTGCACTTTGTCATCTGTAAAAATGGCATTCCCAGTGCTCATCTGGCACTTAGCCTCAGGGCGGTTTAGCACATGAAGGAGACTGAGAACACCTTCCCTTTTTTTCTGCTCACTGAGCTCTGTGGGATCGCACTTAAGTTTTGAAAAATGGTGTCTCAGAGTAGCTGACTTAGCCCCCAGGGATAGCAAGAAATAGGCAATGGAAACAGCCACAGGGGAATAGAAAAAATTCTTGTTGATGGCCTTTGAAGCAAGATGGTGGTAGTATTTAAAAGCAACATTAACATTGCCCTGGGCTAATTCCCAATTGGTCAGAGTTTTGCTTCCACTGGCATCTTCATCAGGAGAGTGGTGGTCAGGGTGTTCCTGGATCTCAGGAACTAGATGGCAATGGGCCAATGCACAGAGTGCAGCAAGTAGCAAAGACTGGTAGAGACTGGACATTCCTGGGGTTGATCTGTAAAGGAAGAATCATGTTCTTGATGCATAATTCAGTAACATAATAAAACAGGGGTGACCAACGGTGGCCGCTTGTGGCCGCCGCCACCTCCTGTGGCAGTGAATTCCACATGTTAATCACCCTTTGGGTGAAGAAGTACTTCCTTTTATCCATTTTAACCTGTCTGCTCAGCAATTTCATCGAATGCCCACGTTGTTTATGTTTATGTTTATGAATTATGTTTCCTTGGTGCCCATGAGAAGCTATATGATAGCATTCACAAATGGGAAAAATGGGAAAACAGATGGGAAAAATATTCTGAAATCAAGTGACAAACATTTCTGAAACACTGGCTTCAGCCCTATAACAAGTTCCATACACTCTAGGTAGTCTCTGCTGCAGAGTGTTCTTCCTCTTAAACCATGTGTGTGCCTGCATGCAGGGACCCATGGAAAACCATTCTCATTGCACAAAAGGAAACTTTTCACAGAAGCAGAGACTATCTAGGACACTTTGGCACCACCAGGGAACAGCAGGACATCATTAAATGTCTTCCATGGTCAGCGGACTCACCTAGACTCAATAGTGCTCCTTAAAACTCCTTTTATTGCCAAGAATCACCACCACACAGATATCCACACAAGCATGCTTTCCATCACCTGTCTGCCTTTCCCCTTTAAAACCTCAAGATGATGAGCAATGCCTCAGCGATCCAGCAGTTCCACCAAGTCTATTTACCTCTGCTTGCCTTACCTTGCCCAAGTCCTGAACTTCTTCTCTTTCTCCCTTCTCTGTGCCTTCTCAGCTTTTCCCAGCTAGTTTGCCTACCTCCCCCCCTTGTCTTTCTTGACATCACCCCTTTTAGCCCTGAGGCTCTACTCGTTCTGGCCAAGCCCAGCACAGCCCCTCTCTCCTCGGAGCCCTGCTCATCTCTTAACCCATTCCTGGCCTTGCTTCACTCTCTCCTGGGGCAGCAGCTGCCTTCCATCCAGGTGGGGCCTCCTCTGGCCTCTGCTGCCACCTCCATGCCACAGGCACACAGGACTTGCTCCCTGTACCCCATCTTATCCCTTTCCACAAGGATGAGTTCTGAAAAGAAGATCAAATCTCTCATCAAAATCCACACAAATTTGCCTTCTATAATATATAAAAGCATTTAACAGGAAAACCTGCAACCTTAACAGCATCCTGGAAAGAGCTCCACTTCCCTGTTTGCTCTTCTTTCTAGAATGTTCAGGAAAAAGGACTCCATCTGAATTACCACAGATGAAATACAATATTTAAACCCTGCCTCTCCCTATAAACATCTTCAAGGAGGCTGACTGTAATCAGAATTCTGTCTGAAATTATGATGGGACATTCTGTCCAGCATAACTACTGTCATACTCTCTTGATTTTATACAGCCTGTTGGGTGCAACTCGTGGGAAGAACACCATGTAACAGCAACCTGAGTGTTATCGATGCATTTCTGCTGAGCAAACAGGTTGGCACATATTGGGGATGGATAGGAACCCTGCAAGTTGAGTATAACCATTTAAAAAATACAGTATCAGCCTTTAGCAATAGATTTTTATGAAAGGTGCCAAGGAGCGCACCTCTAACGAGGTACATTCTGTGTTTGCACTTCTGGGAACAAGGCTGACTTAGAAGTACATCAGCTCTCTCTCTGAATGATCAGTGTTTACTTAAAAAAAAGAGAGGGAGAAAAAAAAATTCTTGCCCCTCTTCTCTTGGAGCTGCTAGGGGAAAAGTGTACCCTAATTAAAGTGGCAACACAGTGTATACCAGCATAAAAACAACCAACAACTGTGCACAAAACACTCAGTACAAATATCAATAATATAAAGTCTCTCTTTGCTATTTCAATTAATGTAGAAATGACACCAGATACACAGCATACAAAAAATCACATAGGAAAATGATCCACAAGACTCTGAAAATAGAAAGTCTGCAATTACTTAGTCCTTCAATCCTCTTGTCCTTTAGTTCAATTATCTGTGGTATCCAATTTCCTTAATAATTCAGGCTCCAAGGGTAATTTTCGTTATGTGCCAGTCGACTTTTGGATCACTTTTCGCATAAGAATGCTTTCTCATAGAGCCAATCTGTTGTGTAAATGTAACACCTGATAACGAAGTATCTACAAACCATATAAAAAATACAATACAGATAGTACAAAAACATACCTGCTATTCAACCTTTTGACATCAACTAAGACCACTTGGTTACCTTTTCATTAGCCACAAGCTCAGTAACCATATCCAAAGTGAGGTTCTTTATACAAGAAGTCCTAGGTGTTACTTATAAACTTCTTAAAGGTATCTTACATATTTATATCTATTTTAACACAATTTAAAAAGTTTGAAGCATACAGTTGCAATAACTAGTTATGCAATACAAGACAGTTTATTATGAGTGTACTATTGGGCTGTACTATTTTTAGATGGTGTATCCACCATGCCTCCATTTGGAGCAATTTTTTTTGTAAATTCCCATATACATATTTAGATTTGTCCAACTTCTGTATGACAAAAAACTTAATTGGATTTATATCATGGTCTGATTCATGGAAATGGTTCACCAAAGGAGCTCCCTCCACCGATGAACATACTCTGGAGATATATTCCAAAACTCTAGTTTTTACTGGTCAAATAGAACACCCTATGTACAGTCTGGAACAACTGCAGACCAAAGCATAGACAGTATGACGGGAAGAACATGTGCTGAAGAAATTTATTTTAATTTTCACTTGTGTTAAAGGGTCCACATATTCTTTAATATTAAGAGTATATTGGCATGCTTTACATTTTCCACAGCAAAAATGCCCAATAGGTCCACTAGATAGCACCTCTTGTACTGGTAAGTCAGTTTTTACTAATGCATCCTTCAAATTATGAGTTTGTCTGAAACCAAATATTGGAGAAGATGAACAGCCAGGTATATCTGACACAATATTCCAATGTTTCAATTTTTTTTTCTTTATAACGAACCCTCATGGGGAGTATTGAAAAGACCACAAGACCCTTCTTGAAGAAATGCCTGACTCATTCAAATCCTTTAATAAATCTTCCCTCCTTCTTTCAGCCCATTGTTTTGCCTGATTTATAACTCTAAGTGGATTTACCCCGTTCTACAAATTGATTTGTTAATGTCTTTCTTGCTTGTGAGTAATCAGTCTGTTGAGTGCTTTTAATTTTTTAATTCAGAGAAACTGACTGAACAGCAAATTATTATGGAGGTGGGGGTGATGAAAAGAAGAATAATGCAGGAAGCTATTGCCCACCATCTTCCTATAATTTCATATTGCCAAAGTGTTAGACTGTGTTCTGTATAGATCACTATATCCAGAAAGACCATCATTGTCTTTGTCATGCTTGTAAGAAAATTGGATACTATCATGACAAGGTATTTTTATTGAGTGTTTTGTACACAGTTGTTGGTTGTTTTTCTGCAGGGGAAAAGTGTAAGCAGTTACCCATTCAATTATATTGCAAGTGATCTGGGAAGAGGTCCTCCCTTGTTCCAGCATCTGGGATTCTGCTTCTTCCACCATTCATATTTATTTTATGTGTGACTGTTGGTGCAATTTATTTAACCTCATCCTTAGAACTTGAAAGCTCTTCTGAACTTGAACACTATAGCATGCATACTGGATGGGGGATACACTTATGGATAGAAGTGTGAGTAAACAAGATCTTGGGATATGGGTGGACCATAAGGTAAACATGAGCAGCCAGTGTGTTGCAGTGACAAAAAGTCTAATGCAATCTTGGGGTGTATGTACAGAGGTATACTATCCAAATTACAAGATGTCCTAGTGTTAACCGTCATGGTTAAGCCTTTTAGTCTAAATTTGCAAGAGGGGAATCTTTAATTGGACTTCTGGAAATACTCCTTAGAAACAGAGAGACAACAGGAGTTCTTAAATACATGGCCATTTATTCAGAAGCACTTATTAATACATAATTCTAAGATTAGAATCCAATCACAATTCAGGAATTTCATGAAAAACAGTTACAATGCATACAAAGCTATAAGTCTAAGGTCCCATAATACCTATTGTCTCTAGCAAAGCAAAGCTTAAGCAAAGTTTATTTAGTTCATTTCTTGCAATGCATGGCGGCATGGCGGCATCTTACCCTATGATGTACGCCTTCACAGATGAGGTGGGGAGACAAGACCTCAGTCAGGCTTGTTCCCAATTACTGGTCTGCTACCCCCTACTTTTATCCTAAATCCTTGAGTGGTCGGACCACCCAATCTAGCCAATCCCATGTAAGGGGTCAACTCTTTGGCTCTGAAACCCATTACTCATCCCATCAAAAAGTCCCTTCTACGTCGACACTAGATGACAAATGTCATCTTGACTTTCCCTCCCAAATGTCACTAAAACCTTTTGGGGTAATGTCCACATTCTTACTTTGGCATGTCTCCATATTGCTAGAGAACTCCATTTTGTGTCAAGGAATCCATCTTGAACATAACCATTCTAGCCCTTTTCTAGGCCTAGAGCACATCCATCTGCCAAGAACACAACTTCACAGGAATGAGTAAACTGTTTTTATGCTGTTGGAGGCCTAAGACCCCTTTCCTGACTTAAACAGACAATGAGAGATGGAAAATGTGATTTTAAATACCAAAAATAATGAACCAATGTTATAAATCTATGCCCATATAGTGAATATGTATGTACTCTTCTTAATACCTCAAGAATTCACCACTGAAATGTATTGAATCTAAGAGTTACTTCTTAAAATCCTATTCTCAATTCTTTGGCATCTCTCCCAGTCCTTCTAATCCCCTTCTGATCAGTCCCATCACTCTACAGAACATCTCTACAATCATTTCCTCAATAATAAACATCTTTTGTATGATTAAAGCAACTTTTATATTAATCCTATATGGTTCAATGTACTTTGTATTGAATCTCTGTGTAAAGCAAGCTGTATGTGTTTTCAACCAACAATCATGCTGTGTGTGTGTGTGTCAGCACAAACCAGGCTGTGAACTTTTGTCCATGCAGGCTGCTTCTGGCCAAGCACTCTTGACCCCTTCGCATCCAGAAGAGTGTCAGTATATTCAGAAGCCAAGCAGTTTCTATGCGCATGCTGGGAAAGTGAAAGTAACAGAACTGCCAGGTAGATCATCTAAGTGACAGAAGGTGGCTGGTTGCCAGATTGCATCAGCCTGGGCAATGTCAGCATGACTCAGCAGCAAGCTGATTGGTTACCTGGGTGGATAGTATGTATAAATGTACAAAGACACTTTACTGTGTGTGGGATATGTATGGTGGAGGTGCAGCGGAGCATTCTTTCGGTTTGGAGAGTGGAGGTATAAAATAAATTGTATATAGTGGTTTTAACACTGCTGTGTGCAAGCCTTCATTCTTTGCATCACTAAAGACCACCCTCACTAAGCACAGGCGCATCAACAAAGAGGGGCTTCTCGACCCAGGCTAATATTGGTTTATTGCCCTTCCCCTGGTTTTTCTTACTATGTACATTCATGTTAAAGAGGTTTTCAACATAGCCTTTTCCTTTTCCCAATCCTTCTCCCAACAGCAGTATCAGGGCATCTTATTAGAAGTCCTGAAACCCTCAAAAGAAGATATTAATTCCTTTTACCCAATCTTCATCGGACAAGCCATTTTCTGACCCCACCCCCTTCCCTGGCTTCATTAGACAGGTTTTCAAAAGGGGTTTGGCATTCGTTTCAATGATGGATCAATATTCTTCATGTTGACTTTAGTCTCCTGTTGACTGTGAGTCCTGGTTATAATTTAACCAAGTTCTGCTCTTGTTGAGATCATCTTTTGTATGATTAAAACAACTTTTATATTAATCCTATATGGTTACTGAACTGAAAAACAGCTTGAAGACATGCAGAATTGAAGCATAAGCCATGAACTTGAAAGATCAGGAATATATATGTCTTTCCAGCCATATAGAAATGGCTAACATTAGTCTTGCAGTACGCTGCATTGGTCAGGCCCCACCTGGAATATTGTGTGCAGTTCTGGAGGCCTCACTTCAAGAATTGTATTTTATGGTTTTAGTTTGTAGTTTTTAATTGTTTTACCTTTTGTTGTTATCTGCCCTGAGCTCACTCACAGGAAAGGGTGGAATACAAATTAACAAAATAAATCAATAAATAAGGATGTGGACAGAAGGGAACAAGTGCAGAGGAGAGCAATGAGGATGGTCAAAGGCCTGGAGACCAAGCCATGTGAGGAAAGGCTGAGGGACTTGGGAATCTTCAGCCTGGAGAAGAGGAGGTGGAGGGGGGACATGATTGCTCTCTTGAAGTGTTTGAAGGGTTGTCACTGAGAGGAGGGCAGGGAGCTGTTCCTGTTGGCAGCAGAAGAGAGGACTTACAAATAATGAATTTAAATTAAGGATGGGAAGGTACCAGCTGGATATTAGGAAAAGCTTTTTTACATTAAGATTTGTTCAATGGTGGAATCAGCTACCTGGGGAGGTGGTGAGCTTCCCCTCACTGGCAGTCTTTAAGTAGCAGCTGGACAAACACTTGTCAGGAATGCTCTAGGCTGATTGTGCATTGAGCAGGGGGTTTGGACTAGATGGCCTATATGGCCCATTCCAACTCTTGTGATTCTATGATTCTAACTCAAGGATCCCCAAAACTCTATGTCTGGCATCACCACAACTAAGTCAGTGTTGCATTCTTGGTGACATCATGACATTGCTGTTGCATCCCATTTTTAGTTTCAGGTGAGTAGCCATGTAGCACCTTGAAGACCAACAAGATTTCCAGCATACAAGCTTTAGAGAGTCAATGTTCCATTCATCAAATGCAAGTAGGAATGGAGATCCCTGGGCCCTTATAGAAGAAGAAGAATTGCAGATTTATACCCCGCCCTTCTCTCTGAATCAGAGACTCAGAGTGGCTTACAATCTCCTATGTCTTCTCCCCCCACAACAGACACCCTGTGAGGTGGGTGGAGCTGAGAGGGCTCTCACAGCAGCTGCCCTTTCAAGGACAACTTCTGCCAGAGCTATGGCTAACCCAAGGCCATTCCAGCATCTGCGAGTGGAGGAGGGGGAATCAAACCCGGTTCTCCCAGATAAGAGTCCACGCACTTAACCACTACATCAAACTGGCTCACACAATATATTCCAACCAGTTGGTGGGAGAGGTGTTGCGAAGAAGTGAGTTGGAATGTAAAGGTACAATTTGTACCATCACATTTTCTTCCAGTTTCTTAAGGAAAAAAAAGGAAAGGTCCCCTGTGCAAGCACCAGTTGTTTTCAACTCTGGGATGACGTTGCTTTCACAACGTTTTCACGGCAGACTTTTTACGGGGTGGTTTGCCATTCCCTTTCCCAGTCATCTACAGTTGCCCCCCAGCAAGCTGGGTAGTTATTTTACCGACCTCAGAAGGATGGAAGACTGAGTCAACCTCGAGCTGGCTACCTGAAACCAGCTACCGCTGGGATCGAACTCAGGTCATGAACAAAGGGCTCTGACTGCAGTACTGCATTTTTACCACTCTGCGCCATGGAATCTGCCCAGTTTCTGAAACTCTTAGTTAAATGCTGGGCTCAGTTTCACAATAATTGGCACAATACAGCCTGGCAAGCTACATCCAACAGATATATTCCGGCAAAAATTCCTGAGAGATTACAGGAAGCTATTCACAGGCTATACTGGTTCCACAAGGTTAAAAGAAAAGGCATAGTTCCCAGAACAATTAGGTAGAGTCTTGTCCAGGAAATATGTATACAGGTTATAAAGTATGATATAGAATTAAATTTGAGTCTAGTGGCACCTATGAGACCAAAAAAATTAATTCTGTGTATAAGCTTTTGGATGCTTCTTCGGATACATGTGCATGCACATGGAAGTTTCTATATATAAAATTAAACTTTGTTGGTCTTAAAGGTGCCACTGGACTTAAATGTGGCTCTGTTGCTTCAGGCCAACACACCAGGCAGCTGAAAGCAGGGCTTTTTTTGAGCAGGAACGCACAGAAACGCAGTCCCAGCTGGCTTGGCATCAGAGGGTGTGGCCTGATAT
The DNA here is from genome assembly GCF_032191835.1 of Heteronotia binoei. Lineage (NCBI taxonomy): Eukaryota > Metazoa > Chordata > Lepidosauria > Squamata > Gekkonidae > Heteronotia > Heteronotia binoei. Next base: position 36,631,237 of record NC_083243.1, on the reverse strand, counting down.
GCAAATGAGCTTCTGCTGGGCTTTTCCTACCAAAATGCCCTATACTAAACAATGGTGATGTCAGGGGTGTGTGGCCTAATATGAAAATAAGTTCCTGCTGGGCTTTTTCTTCAAAAAAGGCCCTGGCTGAAAGTATCCCATAGTTCTCCTTCCTGCATAGGATTCAATACGCTAATGTCATCCAAACCTAGGCATGAATTAATATTCTCCCTTCTTCCCCACCCACTGCAGTTTTCAAGTCCATAAACCTGGACAACATTTGCATTATAAAAACTGTATGCCATTAGCCTTGACCTGGATAGCCCAGGCAAGCCTGATCTCATCAGATCTTGGAAATTAAGCAAGGTTGACTTTGACAAGTACTTGGATGCGAGACCTCATTGAAATACTAGAGCTTGAGGCAAGGACAAACCTTATTCAGCCATCTTCCTCACTATCCTCCAGTCCCCCAGTAAGGGTCAGTCACCAGAGGTCACCATGACTTCCTGGTGAACACACATCACCATGACTTCCAGGTGAACACAGACACACACACAAATACCAAAAAAGGTATACCATTACCACTCCCCCCACTCAGTCTTTAACATGGCTGTTCCTTTCCCAGCATCCAGAAGGTGAGTTTTGCTTATCAAGGTCACTTCAACATTTTCCCAAAGCAAGATTCAATCCTTTGCCATCCCCTGCTTCCCACCACTGTCTTTCCTTACAGGACTGCTAGTGAGTTCTCTGGGCCCTTCCTTCTGAAAAGGGGACTACGGCTTCCACTTTTGCCTATCCTGGTGGCACCATGCCTCACTGACACTCTTCCTTGGGGTGGGGGTGGGGGGAAGATGCAATCCCTCCTGCAATATTTTTCCTTTGGCTTTGAAAATTCATTTCTATTCCATTCATTATTGCATATGTTAAGAACCACTTCGGTGTAGTGGTTAAGAGTGGTGTACTCTAATCTGGAGAACCAGGTTCGATTCCCCAGTCCATCACCTGAAACTAGCTGGGTGACCTTAGGCAAGTCACAACACTCTCAGTCTAATAAATAAATAAATAAATAAATAAATAAATAAATAAATAAATAAATAAATAAATAAATAAATAAATAAATAAGCATAGCTCACTTAGGTGTTGGAAAAGAAAAAGAAAAAAGAGCTACAGCTTCAACAGCCAGACCCTCTGGGATCTCCTGAGTATTCCACACACAACACCATATGATAATTTCAGTTTTTCAGTTTTTGCATATGTTTTGGTTTTTTGTTTTGTTTTTCATTGAGTTCAGTTCGAAGCCCATAGGGTTAGATCATAGAGTCACACAATCATAGAGCTGGAAGGGACCTCCAAGGTTATCTCATTCTGGTGGGTAGCTGTGTTGGCCTCTAGGGTTGCTAGCCTCCAAGTATTTTCCAACAGAGACTTAGTTCTCTAACTGGGTCTTGATAGTTGTGAGAAATTGCTGTAGGATGATAATTTCAGATGAATGGCTTTGTTTTTTCCTCTCATATAATTAGGAGCAAGGCATGTAAACCCAATAGGATTTACTTCTTGTGCCTATAGCTGGCCTATCAAGGTTCAGCTTTCAGTTGAACATATGAAGTTGTCTTATACTGAATCAGACTCTTGGTCCATCAGTCAGTATTGTCTCTATTCAGACCAACAGTGGCTTTCCGGGGTCTTAGGCAGAGATCTTTCGCATCAACTCCAGTGACACCCTTAAGACCAAGGAGATTTAATTCTAGGTACAAACTTTCATGTGTATGCACACCAGTGCACATGCATATGGAAAGCTTATACTCAGAATTTATTGTGGCCTTGCTTTTGTGACTCATATCATGGGAGGCATGCCAGGCTCACAGAAGACTATGCCATAATCAATTTGATAATTTTTAATATGTAGCATGACTTCCTCCAATAGCTCCCACCCCACCCCCCACCCCTGCCATAACACTGACTCAGGCCAGGAGCACCTTCAAGACTTCACAATATGTGCGGAGAAGAAGAATGGAATATAAATATTTTAATAGAATTGAATTAAAATCAATGTTGTGTCAAGTCCTTCTTCCTTCCTTCTGTAATATCAAAGCAAAACCTGTGATCATGAAGCACTACTGAATAACCATTACTGAATGAAGACAGTCCTCCAGAATGATATAAATTCCAACAACGTAATGAAATGTACAATATCTACATGTAGTCGGGATATCAGACATGTTTCAGAACAATATTCTCCTTCATCAGGGATAATTCCACTAAACTTCACATGACACAATTTCACTCAGAGTAAACCATATATGCTAATAAGACTTCAATTCATAATACATCTGGCATCAGCTCTTCCATGGTCACAGTCTTGAATTTTATCTCTTCAGAGTATGAAATATTCCTTGATGAGGCTTCAAAGTACAGTTCAAAGTACAACAGGCAACATCTTTTCAATGAACACAGTCTGAATCTAGCCTCTACATCATGCATACTGGACTGACAACATATAAAGCTGTGGAGAAACGCCATCTTAGTTAATGGTGGTGCTTGGTTGGGAGGGAACATGAAACTGCTTTGTGGCCTAGCCTTCCCTTCACTCCCTCCTCCCTTCTGGAGTTAAACCATCAACTCTAGGGGGAAAGCCTCCTAGAGGGGCAGGAAGTTCTTTTGTTTTATTGGAGTGAGCCGGGAAAAGTTAAATTCTCGGCTGGCCCTCAAGGAGAGAGGTTGTCAGTCTGTGGGCTCCTGACTGTGGGAGAGGCCTTCTCAAGAGAGAGAGGACTCCAGGCAGTCAGACCCAGTAAGTCATCCACAAGGCAGGGCAAGTTTAGACCAGGGACGGGAGGATGCGTTTAAATCCTCCTTTTATTTGTCATTCTGGTTGCTGTTCGGGTGCTGTGCTAAACTGTTACATGCAACTGCTTTTGTTTCTTTTCTTTTTCTCTTCTAATTAAATATTTTTACTGTTTTGAATGCTGGCAGTCAAACTTTGTACCACATAGATCCCCAACCGCTTTAGACCATGCTGCTTTATGAAGGGGGACCCGGGGAAAGGGGGAAGGCATGTAGTTGGATAAGGTGCCAATCCTCCAGGGGTTCCCCGAAGAATTGCTGTGGTCTCTGTGATACCCAAGTACAGGATGGCAGAGGACCTTGAGGCCTAGCCTCAGAGCTGGAGAGGGGGATTGGGAGTCCTGTTCCTCTCAGTCCGAACCCCTAGACTGAGCATGTGGTGGCAGCGAGCCCAAGTGGCCGGAGGAGAAATAGCTCCCTCCAAAAAGGGGAACGGGGTCTGGTAGGCAAACCAGGGCCGTTCCGTCACAAAAGCAATAAGCAATGATAAGTCAATGGACTTTTTTAAAAACAACAACTTTTGAGGTATATATCCAGGAGAGGCTTCAGTTCAAATACAACAGGCAATGTCTCTTCAATGAACACAGACCGAATTTAACCTTTACAATTTATATGTTGATCCTGTGAGATCCCCTGTGAGATCTTTAGCTTGACAGTGGGCCATTCTACCACAGAATGAACTGAACTAATTCATTTGGCTCCTAAAAGTTTGTGATGGTTCGTGGTTTGCAAAACAGGCAGACCATGAACCTTGAACCAAATCAAACTTCATTTTCTTGGTTTCTGCCTATTCCTAGCCACAATGGCCATCATAGCAATTATTCTAGACTGCAACATGTGGGTGGGTACAAAAGGAAGAGGTTTCTCAATAATGGTATCTGATCTTTGGAATTCTTTGTCAAAGAGGCAAGTCTACCCCCCCCCCCCCACCTCCCCATAGCCTTCAGGGATTATATCAAAATGTTATTATGCTTTAAAACTTAGCTCTCCTATATGCTATATGCTACTGCTGTGAAAATGCTGTGAAAGCAACGTCACCCCAGAGTCGGAAACGACTGGTGCTTGCACAGGGGACTACCTTTACCTTTTTAAATTTTTTCTACCTTTTTTTTTTACTAGTTTTGCTCTTACATTTTGATGTGTTACGTTTAGTTTGCTATTGTGCCATTAGTGGTGAATTTTTTAAAAACATATTTTAAATTATTTCACTATATTTGATTGTTAGCCACCTTGAGGGAGTTTAAAACTTTGCAACTATCATAAAAATGCCTCTCAATGTTTGAAGACTGCATCCTTGTTCTGAAATGAAGAAGAGGAGGAGGAGGAGAAGGAGGGGGAAGAGGAGGAGGAGGGAGAAGAGATTGGATTTATACCTCATCCTTCAGTTGGAGTCTCAGGTTTGCAATCTTTCCCTTCCCCTCCTCAAAACAGACACCCTGTGAGGTAGATGGGGATGAGAGAGCTCTGACAGAAACTGCTCTTGAGAGAATAACTTTGACAGAGTTATGACTGACCCAAGGTCATACCAGCAGGTGCATGTAGAGGAGTGGTGAATTGAACCCACTTCTCCTAGATTAGAGCCTGCACATTTACCACTACACCAACTTGGCTATTTTCATGGCATTAAGACCAAGTAAATCTATGTAGCTCTCATACTATCTGAAATTGGATGAAACCTTTTTAGCTTTGTTCAGCTTTGTTCCTGAGGTGGAGGGGCAGTATGGACAAGAAAGATGTTAGCAGCCTTGTCAGTCTGTTTGATAACCCCATTTCAATTTCCTTCCTTCCTTATGTGAAGTGAGCTACCAGTGCCGCATGGATCATGTCCTTGTCCTGATCATTGGTCTATCAAGTCAGTATTATCAGCTCAGATGGGCAGCATCTCCAGGATCTCAAGTAGAGGTCCCATCATCACCCACTGCCTGGGCCTTCTAACAGATGTTGCACAGCAGTCACAGTTTCCAGACCCCTCCCCCACAAGACTTCATCAACTGGCATATGCCAGTTTGTGTTTGTGTGTGGGTTTTTTTTTTTGGGGGGGGGGATCCCAGAACTGTTATTCTTCCATTATTCATTATGGGGAACTAGAGGAGGCTGGAATGACTGTTTTTCAACCAAATGACATGAAACTTCCAAGGAGCCAAATACTGCAACTGAAATGAAGCAAGGGGACCAGTTCTACAGGTGCCCCCACGCATCCTGCTTGTCTCCATTGTTTCCTGTATTGGGGGAGAACTCAAAGAAGCCAATAGCCAAACACAAAAAGGCAACCACTGGGCAATCTGGCCTCCTTATGCAAATAGAACCAGCAAGCCCAACAGAACCAACATCAAACCTGAGAATCTGAGGGAAACCAACCTTATTTTTATAAACAATTAAAAATTCACTTACACAAAACTGTTACTAAAACCTAACCAAATTTTTTCTTCAAAATGTGCTACAATAATTAATTTATTTTTTTAAAAGCCAAACAAACAAAAAGAGCCACAATTCCATGGAACCACTCTCCCCAAAACACAACACAGAAGGATTGTCAGAACCACCATAGAAAAACAGCAATAAAAAGAGCAGAAGATTACAATGGAGATAAACTATTAAAAGCAGAAACTTTGATCCCCACCCCCAAAGCATAACGCTTTCAAAATTCAATCAAAACATTTTGGAAACAGAGAAAATAAAAAAGCAGCTTAAAATTCTGAAGCAAGCCAAAAGAAGTGAATCCAATCCTTTTAGAAACAGCAGAAGACAAAACCAAGGAAAACTATTCCTAAAGCTGAACTCCAAAGGGAATCTGAGACTCTTGAACTCATGCCATGCATGGCTTTACTTGAGACAGGTAACAATAACCCTGACAAGAAATCTGCTGCAAAGGACAGTGTTTAGAATATAGACATCTAATGCTGACTAAAGAAAGGACTAAATGAAATGAAAACAAAATCTGTCTTGGCATTCAGGAAAATACAGTTTATCAAAACCATTACAAACTCAGGATCAAGATTCTTGATGAGGCCAACTAACTTGCCATAGGCATTGTTTGTGGTGTTGATTAGGTGCTCAGTTTCTACAGATATAGAGAAATTTTGATAGAGACTTTCAGCATTATCCAACACCTTCGGAAGGTCTTGCACTTTGTCATCTGTAAAAATGGCATTCCCAGTGTTCATATGGAGTTTAGCCTCAGGGCAGTTTAGCATGTGAAAGAGATTGTGAATACCTTCCTCCTTCTTCTGCTCACTGATTGAATCCAAATTCTGAAAAATGGTGACTCAGAGTGGGTGATTCAGCCCCCAGGGATAGTAATAAAAAGGTAATGGAGACACTCACAGGTGGCCTTTGAAGCAAGATGGTTGTAGTATTTAAAAACAATTTCCAACTGATCAAAGGTTTGCTTCCACCAGCATCTTCATCAGGAGAGTGGTTGTCAGGGTGTTCCTGGATCTCAGGAACAATATGGCAATGGGCCAATGCACAGAGTCCAGCAAGCAGCAAAGATAGTAGAAACTGGACATTTCGGGGGTTGATCTGTAAAGGAACTATCATGTTCTTGAAGCATAATTTGGTAACATGATGAAGAAGAAGATATTGGATTTATACCCCACCCTTCACTCTGAGTCTCAGAGCAGTTTACAGTCTCCTTTCACTTTGTCTCACCACAACAGGAATCCTGTGTGGTAGGTGGAGTTGGGAGAGCTCTTTTGAGAACTACTCTTGAGAGGACAGCTCTGAAAGTACTTGTGATTGACTCAAGGTCACATCAGCAGGTGCATGTGGAGGAGTGGGGCCTGGGACCTGTCTACCTTTGGAACCACCTTTCCCCACTTGTGCGCCAGAGAGCACTGTTTTCAGGATCTCAAAATTTTCTAATGACCCCTGGGCCAAAGGAAGTCTGGCTGACTACCATCAGGGCCAGAGCTTTCTCTGTGGCAGCTCCCAATGAGGGCCGGCGGGTTGGGAACCTCCCTGGTGGGGGAATCCCTGCCCAGACCAGGGGCTTGGCAGCCCTACATCTCCTGCTTCCCACCGCAATGTCTTTCCTTGGCAGCTGCTAGTGAGGCCTCCAGGCTCTTTCTTCTGAAAAGGGAACTGTGGCTTCCATTGTTGCCTCTCTTGGGGCCACTATGTTTCACTCACAGTCTTGGGGGTGGGGGTGGGGGGGTGGGATGCAATCCCTCCTGAAATATTTTCCCTTTTCCTTTTAAAATCAATTTCCGTTCCATTCATTATTGCATACATTTCTGTTTCATTTTGTTTTTCATCAAGTACAGTTGGAAGCCCATACAGTTAGATTTTAACTTTGTTCTGGTGGGTAGCCATGTTGGTCTGAAGCAGCATAACAGAGTTTGAGTCCGGTGGCATTTCTAAGAGCAACAAAATTTTATTCCAGGCATAAGCTTTTGGGGTACAGTGTGTTAACTTTGTAGTCAATCACCCAGTTGGAATGAAATATTCAGAGGCTGCACTCTTTGCCAAAAGATACTTCGAGCCAGATTTCAGGCCGAGAGCACCCCGCTTTCGAAGGCAGTGAAGTTTCCTCTTGCCCAGCAAGCATAAGGAGAAATGAATGGAAATGGCAGTGAGCCTTTTCTTCTTTGGGAAGATTCACAAGCAGTGGATGGCCATCTTTGTTTTGGGTTTTACAAAATGGACTGCAGTGTGGGGGGACCTAAACTTCCCCCATTTCGGCATCATACTTTGAGATACCCTGATGGTCATGACATTTTTTTTCTCCAATAAATCCAAACCATCCTTCTCTGACCTGGCCTGACCTGGTCTGGCAGTGGGGAAAAGAGAGCTGATGAAAGATCCTTGCAGCAGGAAGTAGCTCTCTTTTGTGCTGGGTCCGTCAGGAGAGGCAGAACTCTTGACTGAGATCTGGGGCTGATTTTATGATGTTTTTTTATACTGAGTTAAGCATCTTAACTATAATAGTACCCAAGCTTATGATCCTGAGTGACTTCAATGTCAAAGCTTGGGTACGCCAATGCCCAGCTGCTACAGCCTTCAACAGGGATGGTAAGACGTTGGCCGGTGCGTTAGGCGGACGGTACACCAGCCGTATCGCCAACCCCTCCCCAACGTCCCACGCCAAACTGGCACATTCAATACCATTGATCTCTGGGGCCGGGAGGGCCCAAAAGGAGTAAACCTCTCGAATTAATAGCACCACCCCTCCCCCACCCGCTAGTCTGTGATTGGTGAAAGACTGAGTATCCTGGGGGAGCCATTTGGGAGAGAGCCTCCATCTCTCCCTCTCGCACCCAGGTCTCAGTCACGCAAGCCAGGTCCACGTCCTGTTCAAGCAAAAACTCGCGAAGGACTGAGGTCTTATTATTTGTGGACCTGGCATTGCATAACACCAATGACGGAGGCGAGTATTTTAACCTGGCCCCACTGCCTCCCTAAGTGGGAGTACATACAGCCAAGGTTGCGGGAGCTGCACTGGCTGCCAATTGTGTACCAGATTCGTTGCATGGTGCTGGTCATTACCTTTAAAGCCCTATATGACCGAGGACCTGTCTAGCTTAAGGACCATCTCTCCCCATATGTACCCCAGAGGTTGCTGAGATCAGGTTCACAAAATCTACTGATAATCCCCGGGCTCAAGGAGGCGAAACTGAAAACTACAAGGGAAAGGGCCTTCTCAATCATGGCTCCGCATTGGTGGAATCAATTATCAGAGAAGGTGTAGGCCCTGCAGAGTCTTGCCCAGTTCCGCAGGGTCTGCAAGACTACCCTCTTTCAGCTGGCCTTTTCTTAATGCAGATTCAGCTGTACCGTCACTATGAAAAAAAATCTGTATATGAGTAAGATTGGAAATTTTGAAAATGTAGCACCGAATACGATTGTATGAAATTGTCGGTTTTAATTAGATGGTTTTAAGGAAATTTTAAGGAAATTGTATAATGTTGTAGATTATTGTTTTATTATGTAATCTTTGTATTTTATATTATGTTGTGAGCCACCCTGAGCCTGCTTCAGCGGGGAGGGCGGGGTATAAATTAAATATTATTAATATTATTACAAATGAGTTCCCCAGTTGCATTTGCCATAATCATTGGGAAGCTGCTATGGTGAGCTGATCCTGGGCTTAATTTGCTGGCATGGCAAATGTCACAAACTCCTTATGCACAGGTTGACTGCTGGTACTAGTCATGACACTTGGCTGAACTCCATGCATACTTAAGAGATGGATCTACTAAACCTGATCATTTGGGATCTGGGAGGAAGAGGGTGTGGAGTAAAACCCTGGAAGAGGGCATGTCACTGATGGGCATGTGCCTTTGTTTCCTTCCTGACACGATACCACAACCTTTTCAAAAACCCTCCCCATACATGTACATCACACTTGTACCAAAGTTGCCAGTAGCAAGGATCCCCCCATTGGCAGCCAGAGTAATTTAAATGCATATAGGGATGGGCACAAACTGGCTCACAAAATGAACTTCATGACGAATATTAACTGGTTCATGGTTTGCAAGCTGAAGTTCATGGCAATGGAACCTCAACTGGCATGAACTTTCCACAAACTTTCAAGCAGTTCATGAAGGTTTGTGCAATTGCTAAAAGGATACATTTTCAGGCTGACTGTCTCTGCCCAAACAAAATGTTTTCGAAACTTCAAAACAACAAAGCAACTTCAAAACAACTGGGGATGGAGTGGAATTCTCCAACATTGGAAACATCCATAGGTTTCCTGTGCATTTCAGGTATGTAGCTTGCACTATTGAGGCACCTTTTTGGGGGACATAACTCAGACTTCATAAATCCAATTCTTATCAAACAAGGAGGGCAGGTAGAGGAGAGTCTTCTGGAGACCCCCTGTAAGTTTGATGTCTCTAGCTTGCACAAGAGCCATTCTATACACTCTTGAACCTCCTGAACCTGCATCTGTCATTTCCCCAGAAAGCAGTTTCTTGGGGGTGCTTTCTTTGGGATTCTGTAATCCAGACCCCATAAATCTTCACCCCAAGGGTGATTAGCACATGGAATTCACTGCTACAGAAGGTGGTGGCAGTTAGGGGCATGGACAGCTTCAAGAAGAGATTGGATAAACATGTGGAGCTGAGGTCCATCAGTGGCTATTAGCCACAGCGTATTGTTGGAACTTTGTCTGGGGCAGAGATGCTCTGTATTCTTGGTGCTTGTGGAGGGGCACAGTAGGAGGGCTTCTAGCGCCCTTGCCCCACTGGTGGACCTCCTGATGGCACTTGGGGTTTTTTCTTTGGCCACTGTGTGACACTGGGTGGGCCATTGGCCTGATCCAACATGAACAAACATACCTCCAGGGTTTGAACTGGATTAAACCAAGCTATGTGTCTAAAAGGCCTGCACATTTCTTGACTTCGTCAGCAAACTGTATGCTAGCATTCATATAATCCACTGGATAAAACATTCAATTATCTGCATATCAATGATATGGGAAGAAGTTCCTGTTTGCTGACTGCAGCCTTAGTGAACTAACTCAATTGATTTATTAGGAGTACTTCCAACAGAACAGTAGTGATTTTGAAATATGACTTCAGTGGATTATATGAGTGTTAGCATTCAGTTTGCTAACTAAGAGTTCTGGAAATGTCTTGGAGAACTAGGCTGCCACCCCAGCTGCTTTGCTACACTGGACTTTCAGAGTTTTCTAAGACTTCAAGAGTCACATTGAAGTTTTGTATATTTATTATTGCCATTACAAGCAGGGCTGGCTCGCCCACTAGGCAAACTAGGTGGTTGCCTAGGGCGCTGGGAGGAGGGTGCACTGAATTGGGCTCCCCCCGGTGTCCATGACAACCACCTAGTTTGCCTGCCTGCCTCCCCCTGCTGCTGCTGCCCACCCCTGCCCCTTGATGTGATTAGAGGAATGCACCGAGGCTGGACCCTACCGATGCCATCTACACCTTTGAAGCGTGCACAGTAGAAGGTTTCGCACCCCATCACTTCCAGTTCCAGGAAGGAGGTGGGAGAAGCCTGCAGGCATAGGAATCCTCATCTGGGCGAACCTATGGGGATCTGGGCAGCTCCCCGGTTGCCCCTGGTGGGGCCATCCCACACAATTCCAGGTGTCCTGCATGACGGGCCAACTGACTTGCATGCTAGCCTGCAAGAACAGCAGCCGCAGTGGGGGCCAGTATGAGCGGCAGGACCTCCCTTAGATGGCGAGTCGCTGGCTGGGCTGTGGAAAGCTGGGACACGTGATGCACCCCTTTTGTCCCGGCATGGGAATGACCGAGCCATAGGGTGGAGGCGCCGACAGCAGCATGGATGGCCAGGGCACACCTCCACATGCACTGGTCTGGTGGCCAGTACCCCGGTTGAAGCCACAACCATGCTGGCCGGTCTTGGGGACTGGGGGCTGCAGGGACTCCCAGTCAGACTTAGCCATCCATGCAGGGGGCTCTGGAAGCAAGACCTGTTAGGACTGGGAATCAAAGGGGGTTAAGCAGGCAGTCCAAACTTTGCTCACCTCCCTGCAAGTCCAGCTGTTCAACCTTTACTAACATCCTTCTCTGTGATGTTCCCTCCACCAAGTGCACCCCTCCTCGCGCTAAGTCCGCACGGCATGGCCCGCCGGAGCAGAGTGCCGCACTGTGCACCATGACCTCCCTGGGGAGTTGTGTGGGGCAGGAACCTTTGTAGGAAGGGGGGGCACTGATTGGGTGTGGGAGGGGGGCCTTGGCCAGCCTAGAGTGGCAAGGGATTGGTGGAGCTATAACATGGCTCCTAAAGGGGTTTGTGCACTGCTATGCCTGCCCCATCGGTGTTTGCTTTGCGTTTCCACTAGTGTCTATGGGACACGCCAACATTTTCCAAAGCGCAGGTTTGCGCCTGGCAGGGGGGGCGTTCCCGCACTGAAAGGTCTCTGAAACCCAACCAGCAGTGGCCACACCCCTTGGTCGGCCCCCTCCTGCGTCAATGTGCTGCCCTGCGCCTCTGCTGCACCCCAAGTGCAGCGGGGCAGCGCTCCACCATCAGCCAGCGGCCGCATGCTGCAGCAGCCAGAGCATGGCGCACATCCCATTTCCGCTGGCGCAGAGAAGGATATGCCAGCATAAGTCTCCCTACTGCCAGTGTAGCAGTAAGTACACTTCCAGAGAAATTTCAGCCTCCTCCCCCCCTTAGGATTGTGCTGTTAGTTGTGGTGGTGGCAGACAGAGTTTTGGGGATCCTTGAGATCTAGTTTTCAAGTTCAGAAGAGCTTTCCAGTTTTAAGGATCATGTTAAATAGATTACACCAAGCATCACAGATAAAAATAAATACAGAGGTCCAGACACTGGAATAAAGAGTGGAAGAATAATAAAAATAAATACAGAGGTCCAGACACTGGAATAAAGAGTGGAAGAAGCAGAGGTCCAGACACTGGAATAAGGGAGGAGTTCTTGTCATACCCCTTGCAATATAATTGAGTAGGAGACTACTAGCACTTTTCTCCTAGCAGCTAGAAAAGAAGGATAAAGATTTCCTCTCTCTTTTTGAGCAAATACTGATCATTTAGAGAGAGCTGATATACTTCTAAGTCTGCCTTGTCCACACAGAATGTACATCTTTACAGGTGCAGTTTTGGCCATCTTTTGTGAACATCTATTGTTAAATGGTTAAATGAGCCTGCTTCGGCGGGGAGGGTGGGATATAAATAAAATATTAATATTATTATTATTATTATTATTATTATTATTATTATTATTATTATTATTATTATTATTATTATTATTATTATTATTATTATTATTATTAGTTTTGAAAAAGTTATATTCACCATGCATGGTTTCTCCACCCTGTTTAGGCCAACCTGTTTACACAGGGGAAACATGTCATTAACCGATTGGTTGTTGATTTCATGATGTTATATTCAGAGCTCCTCCCCCAAGTTGCACCCAACAGGCTGAAGAAAATCAAGGGAGTATGACAGTAGTTATTCTGTGCAGAAAGTCATCATCATTTCAGACAGAATTCTGATTACGGTAAGTCTCCTTGTAGACGTTTCTATGGACAAGTAGGGTATAAATAATTTATTTCAGCTGTGTTAATACAGATGTGAGTCCTTTTTCTTGATTGTTCTGGAAAGGAGTGCCCACGCAGAAACGGAGCTGTTTTCAGGATGCTGTTAAGGTTATGGATTTTCATGTTAAATGTTTTTATTTATTATAGAAGGCAAATTTGTGTGGATTGTTGATGAGAGGTTGATCTTCCTTTCAGAACTCATCCCTGTGGAAAGGGATAAGATGGGGTACAAGGAGCAAGTCCTGTGTGCCTGTGGCATGGAGGTGGCAGCAGAGGCCAAGGAGAAAGTGAGACAAGGCCAGGAATAGGATAAGAGATGAGCAGGGCTCTGAGGAGAGAGGAGCAGTGCTCGACTTCACCAGCACCAGTAGAGCCCCAGGGCTAAAAGGGGAGATGTCAAGAAAGTCAAGGGGGGAACAAAGGCAAACTAGCTGGGAAAGGCTGAGAAGGCACAGAGAAGGGAGAAAGAGGAACCTAGAGAAGAAACTCAGGTTTTGGACAAGCTAAGGCAAGCAGAGGTAAGGAAGCTTGGTGGAACTGCTGTATGGCTGAGGCATCACCTTGTGGTTCTGTAGGGGAAAGGCAGGCAGGTGAAAGAAAGCATACTTGTGTCGGTATCTGTGCAGACCCAATTCTTGGCAATAAAGGGAGCTTTAAGGAGCACAATTGAGTCTAGGTGAGTCACCTGACCATAAAAGACACATAATCATGCCTGCTTCCCCCTAGATAGTCTCTGCTTTAGTGAAAATTTCCTTTTCTGCACTAATAATGGTTTTCAGTGGGCCCACACAAACACACACAGAATTTTAGAACACTCTGCAGCAGAAACTATGTGTATGCAACTTGTCATGGGTCCCAAAGCAGTGTTTCAGAGTTATTGGTCACTTGATTTCAGAAAAAATATTCTTTTTTCTGTTTCCATCTGAATGTGAGTGCATCATATAGCTTCTTATGGGCAACAAGTCCCAAGGAAACATGATTTGTCTGTTGCCCGGAGTTTTTATTCATGTTGAGATGGAACATGCACACAGGCCTTGAATATCACATTCGTGTTGTGGTTCTTAGAAGGTATTAGGAAAACTAAGACAGTTTGTTTCCACAAAAACACTCATATCTTAATAAATATTTGTTCTTTTTGAATCAATTTTTTACAATGCAGAGACATATATATTCAGAAACACAAATGTTTAATATAATCTACATCTGAACAGTTTTTGGATTCTGACATCAAAAACTGGAGAGCCAGTATGGTATAGTGGTTAAGTGTGTGGACTCTTATCTGGGAGAACCGGGTTTGATTCCCCACTCCTCCACTTGCACCTGCTAGAATGGCCTTGGGTCAGCCATAGCTCTGGCAGAGGTTGTCCTTGAAAGGGCAGCTGCTGTGAGAGCCCTCTCCAGCCCCACCCACCTCACAGGGTGTCTTTTGTGGGGGAGGAAGGTAAAGGAGATTGTGAGCGGCTCTGAGACTCTTCAGAGGAGGGCAGGATATAAATCCAATATCTTCTTCAAAGAAGTCTGAACGATTGCTCATATCTGAATGACATCATTGAGTAAATTTGACTTTTGCTGGTTCATGGGAGCTTTTTGATCCCATTTCTCCAAATCCTCTATATGAAAGTGTAGACAGGAAAGACTTGGGTTATAAATGTTATTTTTAAAAATAAATAATTTTAGGCCAAGATTCCATTGCTTGGGTATATGACATTAGGGTTAGCTAAAAGTAAAAAATGGAGTTGGGGGGGATAGAGGGGTATGCAGAGACCAAAAGGACCCTAGTATCTCTTAGGGTCATCCATTGAATGGAGCCCACCAGAAATCAATACATACAATCCAAAGGGGCTTCCAGATGAAACATCTCCAAGGAAATCATGCACGGAATAAAACTTGTACTTCATGTGCATGAACAGCTATATCTTTGTTATGTTACCAAATTATGCATCAAGAACATGATTCTTCCTTTACAGATCAACCCCCAAAATGTCCACTTTATACCAGTCTTTGCTGCTTGCTGGACTCTGTGCATTGGCCCATTGCCATATTGTTCCTGAGATCCAGGAATACCCTGACCACCACTCTCACCACTCTCCTGATGAAGATGACGGTGGAAGCAAAACTTTGACCAGTTGGGAATTAGCCCAGGACAATGATGATGATGCTTTTAACTACCAACATCTTGCTTTAATGGTCACCAGCAGTAATCTTATCATCGCTCCTGTGAGTACTTTAATTGCCTATCTCTTCCCATCCCTGACACAATCAGCCACTCCAAGTCTCCATTTTTCAGAACTTGGGTTTGATTCCACAGAGCTCAGTGAGCAGAAGAAAAAGGAAGGTGTTTGCATTCTCCTTCATATGTTAAACCGCATTGAGGTTAAGCTCCAGATGAACATTGGGAATGTCATTTTTACAGACAGCAAAGTACAAGAGCTTCAGAACTTCTTGGATGATGCTGAAAATCTCTATCAAAATTTTTCTGTTTGTTCTAAGAGATATGTAGAAACTGAGGACCCAATGAACACCACAGATGATGCCTATGGCAAGTTAGTTGACCTCATCAAGGATCTTGATCCTGATTTTGTGGTGGCTTACATAAATCATACTTTCCTTAAAGGTAAGTCAAGACAGATTTTGTTTTCACGTACATTTATTACTTTCTTGATTTCTTTTATATCTCACCATTCTTTTCTTTGGTCAGCATTAGATGTCTCTATTCCAAACACTGTCCTTTGCAGCAGATATTTGATTGAATGTTAAAGGATTTGTGCTTTTTTTGGGGGGGGGGGATCAAAATTGTTATTTTAAATGTTTATCCACTTTGCAATGCTTTGCTTCTCTTTTTATTGCTGTTTTTCTATGGCAGTTCTAATCATCTTTCTGTGCTGTATTTTGGGAACAGCAGTTCTATGGAATTGTAGGCTCTTACTGTTTTGTTTTTAATTTAATTATTCCAGCAGGTTCTGAACAAAATTTCTTTTTTTATTTCAAATTTTTATTTTAAAATTGCAAAGCAAAACATTAAAAATAATAAGAACAATAAGAGCAAGCCAAATAAAACAAAAAAAGAAACATCAGTAAATAAATACAGATGTGTCATAGATATTATAGTCAAAAATAAGTAGTACAGACATAAATAATGACATTTGCATATTTCTTTGGCAATCTGCAGTCAATAGTATTATGAGAAACAACATAATTTTAAAAGGGGACCATTTCTCCGCAAAATATGCTTTATATAAAGGATTATCAGCTATCAATAACTGTATTGCCAATTTATCAGATATTAATAAATCCCATACCTTATTAAACCAACTGCGAACCGTAGGCAGTTTTTTTCTTCCACCTTTGTGCTAACACTGTTTTTACCTCTAATAATATCACAGCTGATTCCTATTCAATTTAGTCATTTTCATATTGCCCCCAAAATTTAATAAAACTCAGCTGTGTTAGGAACAGTGCCCCCCAATAATATCATTTGTAACCTTTAAGATGCTAAGCCAAAATTCCTTTACTAGTGGGCATTCCCACCAGCAATGAATAAATGAGCCGAGGGACCCACACTGCTTCCAACAAAATGGATTTGACAAAGAATTCCTATGAAAGAGCTTCTTTGGTGTAAGATACCATCTTGAAAATAATTTATAGTTTTGTAACCTAATAATGATATATTTAGATTTATATAAAGAATTAGCCCAGATACTTTCCCAATGTTCCTCATCTAGGGTAATATTGCAGTCTTTATGCCAAGCCTTCTGTTGAGTAGTAATCAATGACCAATTCTTTTTATTCAAGAGTTGGTAAACAGAAAACTCCTTTATAATTGGAAAAACCATCTTTTATTACCTTTTCAAAAGACATTCATAATCTACCTAATTTTGATTTTAAGTTATTAGCTATAGACATAGAATGAAGTTGTTGGTACCTAAACCAAGATATTTCCAATCCATATTGCTGAAAATTTGTAATGATTTGCTAGCAACAGGTAGGATGCCAGCTTCATGGAAGGAGGCATGGATAATAGCAATTCATAAGGAAGGTAAAGATAAATTGAACGTAATTTCTGAGTTGGTTTTATTAACAGTTTAGTGTAGGTGAAGTTTTTGTTTTTAAAAAAAAATGTTGGCTTACATCAGATTCTCTGGTTTGATGTTGGCTCTGTTGGGCTTGTTGGTTCTGTTTGCATTCAGAAGCTATTATGATTAGTGGTTGCTTTTTTGGCTCTGTTGGGCTTGTTGGTTCTGTTTGCATTCAGAGGCTATTATGATTAGTGGTTGCTTTTTTGATTAGTGGTTTGGCTATTGGTTTCTTTGAGTTCTCCCCCAATACAGGAAACAATAGAGACAAGTAGGATGGCTGGAGGGCAGCTGTAGAACTGGTCCCCTTGGTCCAATTCACTTGCTGCTCTTGGCTCCTGACAATTAGGAGTCATTTGGTTGAAAAACAGCCACTCCAGCCTCCCCACAGTCCCCCATAATGAATAGTGGAAGTATAACAGTTCCGGGATCCCCTCGGGGCCCTTACCCAACCCCAAACTGTTAATACTTCAGAAAGGTCACAATCTAATCCAGGTATCATATTTTATTCAGAATTTGTGCAGAAGTCTTTTTAAGCTCCTGTATGAACATACCTCCTGGCATAACCCCATCTTTCTCTTCCTCTTCATAAGCCTACACAAAGAATCCATTCTATTACCGGCCTACTCAAGAAGAGGACTTCTTTTTGTCTAATGGCACAACAGTAAAGGCTGAAATGATGCATAAAGCCAGGTGTTACAACACTTATTTTGACAAGGAACTGTCCTGTGAGGTGGTACAGATGCCTTACAAAAGCAACACTTCTGCATTCTTCATTCTACCTGATCATGGGAAAATGAAGCTGGTGGAAGAGGCCATTGGGGAAAAGCTTTTTCAAAGATGGAATAATTCACTGGAACCAAAGTAAGCTAAGTGTAATAGAATATGGTACCCAGGCTGAGAATAGTTCCAGTCCCTGCTAACCTGTCAACATTTAATTCGTGACCATCTGTCACCCCAACAGATGTGAGAGAATTCTTATTCTGAGCGATTCAAATAGTGGAGGAGTTCTGGAAGATGCTAGTTATATAGATCAGTGATCCATAGCGGAATGGTTCATAGATGTTTGTGGTTCTCTATGCAACTGGACAATACTGCAGGTTCAAGTGCTGAACCAAGTGGTCCAGTGACACAGAGAGAGGCTAATTGGGAGAAGAGTCTATGGCCGATTCCCCACTAGCCTTGTCCTGGTCTCACGTTCCTTTTTCCCACAGTGATTCTGTTTGATTTTGCACAAACTGTCATAGGGCTGCAATTTGCCCTTCCTCTTTCCCAAGTTCCATCCGTGGCTGTAGGATTCTCTGAAAATCAGATTTTGAAGCCATAGACAGGACAGGGGAAGGAGGTAGGGCAAGTTGCACCTCCGTGGCAGCATGTGCAAAATTGGGCAGAAGCTCCACGGGAAAAAGGAGCACGAGGCCAGGACAAGGCTAGTGGGGAATCAGCCTATGCCTTCTCAGAAATTGGCAGCTATAGCTTGAGACTGGAATTCCAGGCAGACACATAAGGAAATGACATTTATAGCATGGAGCAAAAGTAGAGGTTCCAGATTTCTACCTGACAAGCTTTCCACATGCTGCTCCCTGCAAGAACTTCTTCTCTTTCTTTGTACACCAGACATGGCATATTCTAACACTTCTTGCTCACAGTCAGAACATTACACTACGGCTGATTCTGCACTCACCTTGGTCCGGGGCAGGCTTCCATTTCCGTGTGGAGCAAGCTGGCATTTCTGCACCAGCTGCTCCACACCGCCATTTTGTGTGGGGCAAACCCGCAATTTGCCCTGCTGCAGTGTAAATAGTGAAAAAACAGGTTTACACTGCAGCAGATTTGCCCCACGCAAAATGGCGGTGCGGAGCAACTGGTGCGAAATTGCCAGCTTGCTCCGTGCAGAAACGGAAGCCTGCCCCGGACCAAGGTGAGTGTGGAATCACCCTACATTTACTCACAATCCTATTCGAATGCATCACTTCAGCTAGCTTTTTGAGTACAAAATAAAGTTTTATACCATTGTTATAATGGTCATTTGGACGTGTGCTTGTTTGTTTTTAAATCCAAGCTATTTGTTTTCTCTTAAGTCAAAAGTTCAATACAGTGTTCCTTGCATTATGTGTTCTTCTTTGAACAGATGTTTGGATATACACATTCCACAACTTTCACAGTCTACAGTTAAAAGTTCAGATAGAAGTGATGTATTCTCAGACCAATCTGGAATTTCCAGGAAAGCTCAGCTGAAAATATCTAAGGTAAACTTCCTAAAATTCATTATGCAAGATGGTTACTTTCCACATGGGACAAAATAGTGGAAATAAAATTTCCATGTGGCTAGTGGGATGCACCTCTTTTGGGGATGTTGCAGAAGGCTCTGATTCAGGGGTGGGGTTCTAGCAGGAGCTCCTTTGCATATTAGGCCACACACATATTACCACCCCCCGATGTAACCAATCCTCCAAGAGCTTACAGTAAAGGCTCTTTTTTGTAAGCTCTTGAAGGATTGGCTACATTGTAGGGGCAGGGGGGCGGGTATGGCCTAATACGCAAAATTGCTCCTGCTAGAATTCCACCCTTGCTCTGCTTAACATCAGCAGGTCAGTACCTGCTTGTTCTCCATGTGTGGATATCTGGGTGGATTTTTTTTTCTTCTAAGAAATATTACAAATATTATGCTTGAAAATAATTATTTGGGAGTGCTGTATATGTGTGTATGGGCTAGTAGTAGACAAAGACCTCCACATTATTACAGACATTCCCGCCAAATGCTCAGAAATGAAGAGAAAGTGCCAGGGAATGAACCTGGAATTCCCTGTGTTCAAAGCAAATGCTCTGCAATCGTGGCTCCTCCTGCTAGGGTTATTGAGACTGAGCTGTAGTTTTTACAGCATGCCAAATGGAATCAGAGGGCTGAGAATACCACAGTTGCCATCAACCAGGACTCTGGTTAACATCTACCCCCACCCCCCCACACACTATAGCCAAAATCCATGCCTAGGAAACCTTGTACACAATTTGGGGGCAGATAGTCAGTAGGGGTGTGCAAAAAAAAAAATCAGAATTATTTGGATTCAGAAATATATGGGGCCAAAAAATTTGGACTACCGTATATTCCTCTGTGACCAAGAATCCTGGGTTGCTCGAGTACCTGGCACCCTGGTACAAGGTTTCTGCTTGAACAACCATTTGCATGACCATCGTGCCATCTGTTTTCAGGGCGACCAGCTCTGTTGTGAAGGAGCATTTGTCCCGTGCTGCCGGTGGGGGGGGACTGGTCACTTCATCTTGGATCTCTTGCTTTTGAAGGGTATCTCTCCCTGACTGTGCATTGGTAGCAACACAGTGAGCTTAAGGGTGGGGGTGGCACTAACGGTAGGCAGGGCCAGAGCTGGACTTTGCTGCATGCCAAAGCTGTCAATGCACTGCAAACAGTGGACAATCTCAGAGCCATCTCTCTCAGCAGTTAGAGGACTGGTTAGGCAGGGATGTTCACCCGGGCTTCATGGTGATGGATGGTGGCTCCAACATCAAGGCAGCTGTCCAGCATCAGGGCCTAAAATGCCTTCCTTGCTTGGCCCACCTTCTCTACCTCATGGTAAGGGATGCATTGGGCCAGACAACCAACTATGATCACTCATATGACCCATGAGTACTAACTTCTGCTCCAGAAGTGTTGGCACATCATGGGTCACTTCTTGCACAGCAATAAGGACACTTATCTGCTGCGTGAGAAACAGACACTAACACGCATGCCAGATCACCACCTGTTTGGTGACATCAGCACACACTGGAACTCCACCTGTGTCATGTTGGAGCACTTGATGTCACCCTTGGCCAGTTTCACAACCTGAACTGAGATTGGAGTTTTTTGCAAACTTAACTCACTGCACTGTACCCTGAACCAACAAGTGGCCTGACTTCTTTTTAAAAACCCTCCCAAAGAGCTCCCTTAGCTTTTGATAACTGGAGAGCAAGGGGTTTATATAGGTTAAAAGATTTAATAAAATTGAATTTAAAAAAACCCCTCCCACCAAAACTGGTTTGTTTGTTTTTTTGACCCCTAACCCATCCTTTTTTGGGTGGGAGGGTAGTAATCTGGTAAGGTTTAGAAAACTAGGTGATCCTGCCTCTACCTGGCTACAGTTTTTAAAAGGCTACCTTGAGATGAAGGCAATCCTTGTTATATGCTCTTAGTTAAACTTCTCCTAACTAGATCTTGGGACAAACTAGATATCCTTGCAAACTAGAAAACAGGTGTCCCCTATGACTAGAGACAAGCTGTGGTTTATCCTATGGAAATCAAAAGATGCATTGGCTTTCGGTGGCTGAAAGCAAGATGCACCGCAACCCTAGTCTCTTTAAAAGGGAGCCTGATCTGGCCTAGTCATGCTGCCTTTTTGAAGTACGCTGATGACACCCAGCTCTATCTATTGATGGATGGCCAGCCTGACAATGTCCCTGTAAATTTGGACCAGGCGTTGCAAGATGTGGTGGGTTGGCTTAGGCTGAGTGGGCTAAAGTTAAATCCAGCGAAGACAGAGGTCCTCTGCCTGGGTCGCAGCGGTCCGGGTGGGGAAATCCCCTTGCCGGTTTTTGACGGTGCGCCACTAGTACCGGTGCGAAGGGTCAGGAGCCTGGGAGTGCTACTGGAGTCTTCCCTGACAATGGAGGCCCAGATAGCAGCCACTGCTAAGTCCGCCTTCTTTCATCTTAGACGGGCGAAGGAGTTGGCTCCCTTCCTGGAGCGCGGTGACCTGGCAACAGTGATCCATGCAACGGTCACCTCGAGATTAGACTACTGTAATGCCTTCTATGTTTACATGTACATTAAGAATGTAGCACCATTAAGTTATACTGTAATTTAAATTTTAATCTAATCGCTGTTTTTAAGAAATTGTATTTTAATGGTTATTGTTGTATTTATTGTTATATCATGGTGTGACCCACCATGTCCTGTAAGCCGCCCTGAGCCTGCTTCGGCGGGGAGGGCGGGGTATAAATAAAAATTTATTATTATTATTATTATTATTATTATTATTATTATTATTATTATTATTATTATTAAAGTCCTAAACTGGATTAACGTTTTTAAAATTTGAAGATACACAATACCTAAAAACACCCTTACTAGTGAGGCAGCCTATTTACTGGCCCTAGTCAATCCAAAAACACCCTCAGATGCCAAAAAACTATAAAAACAGGAAAGGGAACTAGGCTAACCCACCCACCCCACACAGCCCACCCACCAACTCCCTCACATCAACCAGAGGGAGTTTAAAGAACCCAAAACTTCACTCAACACTTGAAACAGCAAAAAACTGAACTTTTAACAAAAAAAATTAGACCAAACCAACACCCCCTTTCCCCCAAGAACCAGAACAAGGAAAAAGGGACAACAGGACAGGAAGCAACAATAGCAGCAATAAATCCAACTAAGAAACCGCTTAAAAACTTAACTTTTAACAAAAAAACTAATGTCAAACCAACACCCCCCCCCCCCCAAGAACCAGAACAAGGGAAACGGGACAATAGGACAGGAAGCAACAGCAGCAGCAACAAATCCAACTGAAGAATCCAACTAAGAAATCCAACAAATCCAACTCTTCAAAATTGAACTTTTAACAATAAAAATTAGGCCAAACCAACCTCCCCCCCGCCAAAACATTATCAGAAGGAAAAAGAAACAACAGCAACCCAATAACCCAGGGTGGATCACAACATAATATAAAATACAAAGATTAGATAATAAAACAATAATCTACAACATTATACAATTTCCTTAAAATTTCATTAAAACCATCTAATTAAAACCAACAATTTCATACAATCGTATTTGGTGCTACATTTTCAAAATTTCCAATCTTACTCATATACAGATTTTTTTTTCATAGTGACGGTACAGCTGAATCTGCATTAAGAAAAGGCCAGCTGAAAGAGGGTAGTCTTGCAGACCCTGCGGAACTGGGCAAGACTCCGCAGGGCCCACACCTCCTCTGATAATTGATTCCACCAATGCGGAGCCATGATTGAGAAGGCCCTTTCCCTTGTAGTTTTCAGTTTGGCCTCCTTCAGCCCGGGGATTATCAGTAGATTTTGTGAACCTGATCTCAGCAAACTCTGGGGTACATATGGGGAGAGACGGTCCCTAAGGTAGACAGGTCCTCGGTCATATAGGGCTTTAAAGGTAATGACCAGCACCTTGCAACGAATCCGGTATACAATTGGCAGCCAGTGCAGCTCCCGCAACCTTGGCTGTATGTGCTCCCACTTAGGGAGCCCTAATAGCAGCCTGGCTGCTGCGTTCTACACCAGCTGTAGTTTCCGGGTTCGGCACAAGGGCAGCCCCATGTAGAGGGCATTACAGTAGTCCAACCTCGAGTTGACCATTGCATGGATCACTTTTGCCAGATCGTCACGCTCCAGGAAGGGAGCCAACTGCCTCCCCCGCCTAAGATGAAAGAAGGCGGATTTGGCAGTGGCTGCTGTCTGAGCCTCCATTGACAGAGAAGGCTCCAGTAGCACCCACAGGCTCTTGACCTTGTGCACAATGGCGTCCCGTCAAAAACTGGTAGGGGGATTTCTCCTCCCAGACCGCCATGACTCAGGCAAAGGACCTCTGTCTTCACTAGATTCAACTTCAGCCTGCTCAGCCTGAGCCATCCTGCCACAGCCTGTAATGCCAGGTCCAAATTCTGGGACACAGCCAGGCCAGCCGTCCATCAGTAGATAGAGCAGGGTGTCATCGGCATATTGATGACAACTCAGCCCATACCTCCGGACAATCTGGGCAAGGGCACACATGTAGATGTTAAACAACATCGGGGAGAGGACTGTCCCCTGTGGCACCCCACAATTAAGTAGATGCCTCTGGGACAGTTCTCCCTCAATCATCACCCTTTGTCCCCGACCGTCAAGGAAGGAGGAAAGCCATTGTAAAGGCAACCCCTGAATCCCCAAGTCAGCGAGGCAGCGGGTCAGTAACTGATGGTCAACCATATCAAACGCTGCCGATAGGTCTAACAACATCAGCACCGTCACGCTGCTTCGATCCAGATATCGCTGGAGGTCATCCACCAGGGCGACCAGCACTGTCTCCGTCCCATGGCCTGGATGAAAACCAGACTGGTGGGGATCTAGCACGGAAGCATCATCCAGAAAACTCTGCAACTGTAACGCTACTGCCCTCTCAATAATTTTGCCCAAAAAGGGCAAATTTGAGACCGGCCGATAATGAGCCAATTCGACTGGATCCATTCTCACCTTTTTCAATAGAGAGCGGACCACAGCCTCTTTAAGTGGCGTTGGAAAATGCCCTTCTGAGAGGGATGTATTTATGATGTCCCATATTGGACACCTAAGTTCCCTCTGGCAAGCTTTAATTAGCCAGGAGGGGCATGGGTCCAGGTCACAAGTTGTTGGGCGTAGAGTGGAGAGGATTCTGTCAACTTCCTCCAGGCTAAGCATGTCGAAGCAGTCCAGAGATGGTTCAGAAGACAGGCACAGAGCCTCAAGTTCATGTACTGTTTCCAATGTGGCCAGGAGGTCAAGGTGGAGCGACAAGATCTTATCTGCAAAGAATTCCACAAAAGCCTCACAGCCAATCTCCAATTCCCTAGCGTTTGATGTGCCTTGCGGCAGTATTGTAAGATTCGGAATCGTCCTGAATAATTGTGCTGGGCGCGAACTTGCAGACACAATCTCGGTCGCAAAGTAAATCTTCTTTGCAGCTTTGACTGCCATCTCATAGGATCTCATAAACTCTCTATAAGATGTCTCGAGCCAGCCGCCATTACCTCTCTAGCTGTCTGAGCCCCCATTTCAGTTGCCGTAATTCCGGGGTGTACCACGGCACCACCCTAACACAAGGGCACAGAGGGCACCAAGGGGTGATCTCATCAATGGCTCTCATGCCACGACTCCACCAGGCCATCGAGAGAATCGGCAGGGGGTCAGGGATCCCGTAGAGCCATTTTGAACCGCTCAGGTCCATCAGGCTCTGTGGGTGAGCCAAAACAGGCTCGCCGCCTAAACGGGCTTGGGGTGCAACATCCACTCAAGCCTTAAGGGTGAGGTGGTCCAACCATGGCACCACCTCAACGGTAATTGACGGATAGTGAGTGGTAGCAGAGAGCCGTCCAAATAGGCTGATAATAATAGTCACGCCAATAAGAAGAGTCTTCACACCAGTTCTTCTAGAATTATCGGTGTTAGTCCAACCATGGCACCGCCACAGCAGTAATATCGTCCACCAAAATCCCGACTGCAAAGACCAGATCAAACATGTGCCCCACCTGGTGAGTGGGTGTTGTAACAAATTGGGAGAGCCCCAGTGTCACCATGGATGACACTAGGTCCATAACTCGACTGGAGTTCGTGTCATCAACATGGACATTGAAGTCACTCAGGATCATAAGCCTTGGGTACTGCAATGCCCAGCTGCTACAGCCTTCATCAGGGATGATAAGGCGTTGGCCGGTGCATTAGGCGGACGGTACACCAGACATATCGCCAATCCCTCCCCAACGTCACACGCCAAACTCGCACATTCAATACCATTGATCTCTGGGGCCAGGAGGGCCCGAAAGGAGTAAACCTCTTGAATGAATAGTGCCACCTCTCCCCCCCACCTTCTAGTTTGTGATTGGTGAAAGACTGAGTATCCTGGGGGAGCCATTTGGAAGAGAGCCACCATCTCTCCCTCTTGCACCCAGGTCACAGTCACACAAGCCAGGTCCGCATCCTGTTCAAGCAAAAACTCGCAAAGGACTGAGGTCTTATTATTTATGGACCTGGCATTGCATAACACCAATGATGGAGGCAAGTATTTTAACCTGGCCCCACTGCCTGCCACCATTGGGATGGGACACAGACTGGAAGGCGGCCGAGCGCCACCATGTCTAAGTTTCCTTCCCTTATAACAGTGTCTGCTCCCACCATCATATCTTCCCCTCCCCAGGAGTACTGGAATTCCCAGGCCAGTCATCCACCTCTGGTCTCCGCCACAGCCTCAAACCAGTCGTGAAACCACAGCTCAACACCCTGCAATTTACTAATTCCCCAATCCTCCCAAACCTTTCCACCCCAATCTTCTACTTAATTTATCTATATCTGCTAATTAAACTGGTCTAATAGTTAATTAATAGATTAAAACCCTAACCCTCACAAACTCCCCTTTAATTAATAGCTAGTAATAATTCAATCAAATTTCTTATGACTCATTAACTATAAAACCCTTCCAGTCGAATCAAACCCTCTACTTAATTTGCCAAAAATACAATATTTTATATCAAATAGCCTATCAATTAGTGATTCCATCCAAATTAATTAACCAAAAATAATCAATCAATCAATTTAGCAGTCAAATCCCATCCTAATTCCATTCATAAAAATTAGCAGTTGGAGGTAGATATTATAAAAATGAAACCAGATAAAGTGCTGTTGTGCCTTATTCAGATGTAATCTCTCTAAAGTGCAAGGTATTGGATATAGCTTATCCTTAAAATGCAGTAGTATTTGTGGTGAATAAACCACAGTCCTGTGTCCTTATAAATGTCCCTGCCAGGTGTGAGCAGTCTCCTCATCCACTGTGGTCCCTACAGGTAGACGGGACAGGTTGATAAGTAAACAAATAAAACCAGTGCCTGATTGTACAGTAAATTTGGACATCTGTTTTGTGAATTATTGCATATACATTCTATTTGTCTCTTGGTTCAATCACTTTTGGAAAGACTTCAGTCACAGTTAGTTATAATCTCATAACATGAGTCCCAGACATTCAAATCTATTTTAAAAAATGCTGACTTCACCCTACAAAATGGTCAATGGATCTAAATTTAGCACAGGTAGGAGAGGAGGGAAGGCAGGGGGCTGCAAACCCTTACATAGAGCAGATGCTGCCAGAAGGTAACATCTGCACTAGTACCCCTTGTAACAGGAGGAACAATAAATCACAGGGAAAGGAAATAACAACATGGCTAACATCTCTTAAGTTATTAAATAATGTATTTTGCTTTGGAAGACTAGAACAGAAACAAAGTTGTTCACTGTTCCTCCCCCTTTTTGGGGGGCAAATTAATTTTTGCTTTTACTTTCCTTGCAGGCTATCCATAAAGCTCATTTGAATATCCATGAGAATGGCACTGAAACTGCTGCCACCACTCTCATTGAAATGGCCCCAACTTCTTTCCTCCCTGTATTTACGTTCAACAAGCCCTTCCTGTTTTCAATTATAGACGACACTACTGGTGTCACCTTGATCTTCGGGAGAGTTATGAATCCTAATGAACCCTTCATATCCTCTGTAAGCTCTATACATCCTATGTATTTTTATGCGTTCCCATCTCTATCTCTATCTCTTTTCTTTCTTTTGAATGACATAATGGAATACTATTTGTAATAGAATGCAATATATACAAATAGATTTTTTTCAGATATAACACCAGTAAGAACAACATATTAGTATGGTATTCAGAACAACATATAGTGATTGTCACCTTCACGTTTGAGGGGAGGCAGATGGGCATCATAAAGCTAACTTTCCCCACAATTAGAAAATATTCTCTTACATGCATATCCCCTATTTTGACACATTTATTGTCATAAATGTTGTTTCCCCTTAATTGGATCCATACAGCTGTTGGCCCTGTGCACTGGCTTGTTGTCCCTGCTTTGTCTCAAAATGTCATGGTATATGCCAGGGGTGGCCAACGGTAGCTCTCCAGATGTTTTTTGCCTACAACTCCTATCAGCCCTAGCCATCACCCATGCTGGCTGCGGATGATGGGAGTTGTAGGCAAAAAACATCTGGAGAACTATCGTTGGCCACCCCTGGTATATGCTAATTCATTTTTTTCCAGTCCTATATATTTGAATTCTTTTTTCCCTTTTCATTGTATCTGAAGAACTATGTGTGTGTGTGTGTAATACACAAAAGCTTATACCTTGAATAAAACTTTATTGGTCTTAAAGGTGCTACTGGACTCTTCCTTAATTTTAATGAACATGAATCACCCAGCTGACAAACTCAAGAGGCTCACTTAATGCCCTAGTGCTGGCCTAATGTATGCAAAGCATTTGTTTCAGAGCAAATTAAAAAGCTGATGTGATAATCTGGAGTCTGTGAAAAAACAACACTCTGGTTGTTCTTTCTCCTATACAGAATTTCTTGTCTAAATAATACTTCATTATCAGTATAGCACCTGATGCAGTCTAGTGAGTAAGGTAATGAGCTATGAGCTAGAGGGTCCTCTGTTCAAATCTTAACATCACCACAGACTCACTTGATGACTTCAGGCAGAACATTGTCCCTGAGCCTTGGGTCACCATCTGCCATAAGGGGCCACCAGTGAAAGGGCTTTACGTGGCCAGGGCTGGTCCTAGACTGTCTGTACCCTAGGCAAGGCTAACTTCTCTCTCCCCCCCCCCACACCCTGCACTGATTACCAGTTTTCAAAAACTGATGAATTGTGGGGGAAATGAAAAGCACAAAACTTGAAATTGCTCCCTGACCTGGATGGCCCAGGCAAGCCTGATCCTGCCAGATCTCAGAAGCTGAGCAGGGCCAACTCTGGCAAGTATTTGGATGGGAGACCTCCTTGGGAGAAGGAATGCTTGGAAATAGAATGCTGGCACACCAAGGGGTTTTACTCTTTGTTCGAGGCAGTAAGGAAAATATGGCTGTACAGCTCTTCCCTCCCACTGTGAAAGCAAGCCTCGTCCCCCTCCAGAAACTACTACTCCCTAGGACACTGGAGGTGGGCCAGCCTATCATTCATCACCTTTTCTTCCAGTCACTGCCCAGCTAGTAACAGCCATTCATGCCCAACAATTGGGGAGGAAATGATGCCTCTCCCCTGCCCTGAAGATGCACCTCAGAGCCTTAACTCTCCCCCCCCCCCACCACCATCTGACCATTCCTGGATCATCCCAATCAGTCTCACAACTTTTGGGGGTCATCTCCCCTCCACCATGAAAGGAGTTAGAAAGGGAGGGGAAAGTGGCCTCTGGGCATGCCCAAGAGCACCCCCACACGACCCAGGGGGCTTGAAAGAGCCAAGAAGGAGCCCCGTGACCCAGGGGAGATCCTAGCAGGCAGCCCCCTCCACTCCAGGCTGAGTCCCCCCTCCTCCCCCCCCCCCCTGGCAGGCTCAGGAGGAGGAGAAGGCCTTACCGGTCTGGGCTCCCTGAGCCAAGGTGTTGCCTGGCAGTGAGGGAGGAGCCAGTTGGGCTGGGCTAGGCTGGAGTTCCGCAGAGGTGCTGGGGAAAATCAGTGGCCTGGGGAAGGAAGGTACACAGGTGCGCAAGGGCCATGGTGGCGCTGGTTGTGGCTGAGAAGAAACCCCACAGCGGAGCTGCAAAGAAGTGTCCCAGCACCATCACCCTTAGTTCACATGTGGCCCAGAGTGCAGTCATGTCACTAGTCACATGCTTGGGCCCCCAATTCAGTGCCTCCCAAAGTCTGGTACCCTAGGCAGTCACCTATCTTGCCTAGTGGCAGGGCCAGCCCTGTACGTGGCCTAGGGGAATTGGTTCACAGCCAGAAGAAGCCTCACCTGGCCCATGGAAGGTGCCGATGGCCACATTTGAGTCCACCAGAGCTTCAGGGCTGTCTGACTCCTCCTTCCTTCCTTTTTTGGGTGGGGCATAGCTGGGCTGGGGGGGTGGAGTCCTTTCTCAGGGCCACTTTTCTTTTCTACCCAGTCTGCTCATGACTGCCGCTTACAATAAGCAATACTGACCCTCTCTAGGCCTAATGGTCTCAATCAGCATAAAGGCAGCTTCATTTGGAAATTCATGTTCTGTGGCTCAAATGCCAGAGATGGCCTTGACATAAACAGAGTTTAAGAGTGATGTCCTACATTGCCTGAAAACTGCAGAACACATTTATAATTCCCATGTGCAAAAGAAATACCACCACAGATCAACTATCAAAGGCAGAGATTTCATAGCACAGTTTGCCACTTCACACACAGGAAATAATATTGCAGATTCATTTGTACGTCATGATACAATATTGAACTGCCTTATTCTGGATCAGACCACTGGTCCATATCATGGTCAGTGTTGTCTTCTCAAACTGGCAGCAGTTCTCCACGGTCTCGGGCTAGGGTTGCCAAGTCCAATTTAAGAAGTATCTGGGGACTTTGGGTGTGGAGACAGGAGACTTTGGGGGTGGAGCCAGGAGACATTAGGGGTGGAGCCAAGATCAAGGCTGTGACAAGCATAACTGAACTCCAAGGGGAGTTCTGGCCATCACATTTAAAGGGACGACACACCTTTTCAATGCCTTCCTTCCATAGGAAATAATGAAGGATAGGGGCACCTTATTTTGGAGCTCATAGAATTGGACCCCCTGGTCCAATCCTTTTGAAACTTGGGGGATATTTTGGAGAGACGCACTAGATGCTGTACTGAAAATGTGGTGCCTCTAACTCAAAAAACAGCCCCCCCAGAGCCTCAGATACCCGCGGATCAATTCTCCATTATTTTCTATGGGAATAAATCTCCATAGGGAATAACAGAGTTCCCAGCAGACATTCCCCACCCTTCCCCCCGCTTTCTGACTACCCTGAAGTGGGGGGAGAGCCTCCAAACCGGGGGATCCCCTGCCCCCACCTGGGGATTGGCAACCCTATCTCGGGCAGAGGTCTTTCTCATCTCCTACTGCCTGGTCTTTTTTAACTGGAGATGCCGGGGATTGAGCCAGGGACCTTCTGCATGCCAAGCAGAGGCTCTATCAATAAATCTCAGCTCCTCCCCAAAGTAAATTGAATAAATCAGCTCTGACCATAGTCCCAAAAGGCATACGTTTTCTCCATCTAAGCAACCCCTTTATAGCTATGCACTGAACAAGCACAGCATGGTCTCAAGAATAACTCTTCAATTCCCAAGAACTTATCATTGAAACTGGGGTGGTGATGGGTGTGGTTTTTGAACTATCAAGCCGGAAATTTTTCTGTATATATAATTCCTGAGCACATATGACAGTAGTGTTGAAGTTATAGTGACTGCACATACGATCTGTTCAGTGTATACTTAATTTTTTTAATATGTGTTGAATAATTCTTATCTTACATTCATTGCACATATAGCTAAACGTGTGGTTGGAAATGCTCATTTATCCACAGGGCCAGAGCTAGGGCCTTGGGGGCCTCAGGCTGGTGCCTGCCCAATGCCCCACCACCCCTGCCTGCCCTACCGCCGCACTCCTGCCTGCGGAGAGGGCAGGAGCGGCAGCACGGCATGGGTGGGATCTGGGTGAGCCGTGTCTGCACAGTGCACTCTTGGAGGAGCTCCAAGACTGCCCTTCTTAGGGCAGTCTCAGAGAGCACACTATGCAGGCACAGCTTGCCCACAGCCCCTAATCAGCCTTCTAAGTGAGAGCAGCGGGGCAGGGTGCATTCTTCTCCAAGCCCACCTCCCCTTGCAAGGAAAGGTGGGCTTGGAGAAGAATGTACCAGCACCCCACCCAGCTCCTTTTGCCTCAAGGTGAGAGCAGCAGGATGGAGCCCGCCTTCCCTTGCAATTACCACCATATAACCTTTTGTAGGCATTACTCCCTGGGAGAGTCAGGACTCCCAGCTTCCCTTCTACGTTCTGAGACCTTGCCTCGGAGTCTCCCACTGTCCAGCACCTGGTCACAACAGGGACACTTTACTGCCTTGAGCACCACTGAAGGAATAGCCACTTGCCTTCCACCTGTCTTCCTCCAGCACTTCTTTTAAAATAGTGTGCCCAAGATGGTGGAGGTTTATGTGGTACAGAGAACCACTACCAGCATCTAAAGTTAATGTTCACTAGAATACTTTTAGCATAGCACCAGAGTGAGCAAGGGATTCCAAAAGAAATAGGTGAAGTGCAGTTTCTCTGTCCCTGTCTCTATACATGCCCTATCAGATATTAAAATATAGGCCAGGCTCCTTAACTTTAAGAAATTATAAATCTCTACACAGTGACCTTTACCCTGAAGATTCCTTTAGCTCTCCAAGACAGCACACGGTCAATGACTGCCCTGTTCAGATCTCAGTTCAGTTCAGTTACCTTTATTGGCATAAGATACATTTCAATCACATGAACATTAACAAGGGTACTATTATAGTTAAGATGCTTAACTCAGTATAAAAAACATCATAAAATCAGCCCCAGATCTCAGTCAAGAGTTCTGCCTCTCCTGACAGACCCAGCACAAAAGAGAGCTACTTCCTGCTGCAAAGGATCTTTCATCAGCTCTCTTTTCCCCACTGCCAGACCAGGTCAGGCCAGGTCAGAGAAGGATGGTTTGGATTTATTGGAGAAAAAAAATGTCATGACCACCAGGGTATCTCAAAGTATGATGCCGAAATGGGGGAAGTTTAGGTCCCCCCACACTGCAGTCCATTTTGTAAAACCCAAAACAAAGATGGCCATCCACTGCTTGTGAATCTTCCCAAAGAAGAAAAGGCTCACTGCCATTTCCATTCATTTCTCCTTATGCTTGCTGGGCAAGAGGAAACTTCACTGCCTTCGAAAGCGGGGTGCTCTCGGCCTGAAATCTGGCTTGAAGTATCTTTTGGCAAAGAGTGCAGCCTCTGAATATTTCATTCCAACTGGGTGATTGACTACAAAGTTAACACACTGTACCCCAAAAGCTTATGCCTGGAATAAAATTTTGTTGCTCTTAGAAATGCCACTGGACTCAAACTCTATTATGCTGCTTCATGGCTACCCACCAGAACAAAGTTAACATCTAACTGTATGGGCTTCCAACTGTACTTGATGAAAAGCAAAATGAAACAGAAATGTGTGCAATAATGAATGGAATGGAAATTGATTTTAAAAGGGAAAGGGAAAATATTTCAGGAGGGATTGCATCCCCACCCCCCACCCCCCACCCCAAAAGAAGCATAGTGGCCCCAGGAGAGGCAACAATGGAAGCCACAGTTCCCTTTTCAGAAGAAAGAGCCTGGAGGCCTCACTAGCAGCTGCCAAGGAAAGACATTGCGGTGGGAAGCAGGAGATGTAGGGCTGCCAAGCCCCTGGTCTGGGCAGGGATTCCCCCACCAGGGAGGTTCCCAACCCGCCGGCCCTCATGGGGAGCTGCCACAGAGAAAGCTCTGGCCCTGATGGTAGTCAGCCAGACTTCCTTTGGCCCAGGGGTCATTAGAAAATTTTGAGATCCTGAAAACAGTGCTCTCTGGGGCACAAGTGGGGAAAGGTGGTTCCAAAGGTAGACAGGTCCCAGGCCCCACTCCTCCACATGCACCTGCTGATGTGACCTTGAGTCAATCACAAGCACTTTCAGAGCTGTCCTCTCAAGAGTAGTTCTCAAAAGAGCTCTCCCAACTCCACCTACCACATTAGGGTGGCCATAATAGCTGGATGCCAGCCAGGGACACCTTGAGGGGGGAATGATGTGAGTGCGCGTGCGCCGCCGGAAACAGGAAGTGATGTCACTTCCGGTGATGTCACCTCCGGTGACGGCCCGCTACTGCGGGAAACAGGAAGTGACATCACTTCCTGTGACATCATTTCCCCCGCGCCACCTGCCAGAAGCAGGAAGTGACATCATTTCCCTCCGCCGGCTGTTTCTGATAGCCCTGCGCCCCCTCTTTCATTTGATATGTGTCCCGTGCGGGTGCCACCCTCCGCCGGGAGATGCCGCAAAATGAGCCCCCTTGAGGCTTATGGCGGCAGGGCTCGGGGGAAGCGAGCTAGACTGCTGTTCTTTTGAGGGGTTATAGAGTGTTTCGAGCCCGTCCCTGTGGCATCGGTCCCATCATTGTGGGACCCAGGGGGCCGGCGCAGCGGCCCACTGAAGCAGCCTGTCGGTCACTTCCGTGTTCCTGTCCTGCATCTCGACCTGTGTTATTAGTGACAGGCTGATTCGGCGGGTTGCTGCGCCGGCCCCCTGGGTCCCACAATGATGGGACCGATGCCACAGGGACGGGCTCGAAACACTCTATAACCCCTCAAAAGAACAGCAGTCTAGCTCGCTTCCCCCGAGCCCTGCCACCATAAGCCTCAAGGGGGCTCATTTTGCGGCATCTCCCGGCGGGAGGGTGGCACCCACACGGGACACATATCAAATGAAAGAGGGGGCGCAGGGCTATCAGAAACAGCCGGCAGAGGGAGTTGGGAGCCCACCCCACTGGGAAGGGAGGAAGGAGGGAGGGAGGGAGGGAGGGAGGGAGGGAGGAGGGAGGAAGGAAGGAAGAAAGGAAGGAGGGAGGGAAGGGAGGAAGGAAGGAAGGAGGAGGGAGGGAGGGAGGGAAGGAAGGAAGGAGGGAGGAAGGAAAGAAGGAAGGAGGGAGGAAGGAAGAAAGGAAGAAAGGAAGGAGGGAGGGAAGGAAGGAGGAAGGAAGGAGGGAGGAAGGAAGAAAGGAAGGAGGGAGGGAAGGAGGGAAGGGAGGAAGGAAGGAAGGAGGGAAGGAAGAAAGGAAGGAAGGAGGGAGGGAGGGAAGGAAGGAAGGAGGGAGGGAGGAAGGAGGGAGGAAGGAAGGACGGAGGGAAGGAAGGAGGGAGGGAGGGAGGAGGAGGAAGGAAGAAAGGAAGGAGGAAGGGAGGGAAGGAGGGAAGGGAGGAAGGAAGGAAGGAAGGAGGGAAGGAAGAAAGGAAGGAAGGAGGGAGGGAGGGAAGGAAGGAAGGAGGGAGGAAGGAAGGAGGGAGGAATGAAGAAAGGAAGAAAGGAAGGAGGGAGGGAGGGAGGAAGGAAGGAAGAAGGGAGGGAGGAAGGAGGGAGGAAGGAAGAAAGTAAGGAGGGAAGGAGGAAGGAAGGAAGGAAAGAAGGAAGGAAGGAAGGAAGGAGGGAAGGAAGGAGGGAAGGAAAGAAGAAGGAAGGAAGGAGGGAAGGAAGAAAGGAAGGGGGAAGGAGGAAGGAGGGAGGAAGGAGGGAAGAAGGAAGAAAGGAAGGAAGGCCGGCCGCCCCCTCCGCCAGCCACCCCCCCCCCGCTTTCGGCCCCCTCCCTCCCTGCCTGCCTGCCTGGGGGGGGCTTACCTTCTCCAGGGCGTGGGTGGCCTCCCCTCCGGGCGGGCGGGCTGGCCAGGAGATGCAGCGGCGGCTGGGTGCTGCTGGCGGCGCTGCTGGCGGGGCTGGCGGCGGCTGAGGAGGAGGCAGCCGAGCCCACCGACCCGGGGCCTCCCGCTATGCCTCCGCCACTGGCGCCGCCGGCCCACCTCCCGCTCCGTCCACGGCCTCTGCCGCCGCCTCCGCCTCCTCCTCTGCCGCCGCCGGGGCCCTACGCCAGCGAGAGGAGCCGGGGGGCCGCGCGCTGCGGGCGGGGAAGGCGGCGAGTGAGGGAGCCAGCGTCCCTGCGCGTGCGCACGTGCTCCCCGCCGGCACCCCGCTGGCTAAACCGGGACCTCTAATGGTCCTGGTATAGCCAGCCCGGGAGGCGGGAATTGGGGGCCAGAACCGGGACTTTCCTGGGTGACCGGGACGGTCTGGCCACAGGGTTCCTGTTGTGGTGTTACAAAGTGAAAGGAGACTGTAAACTGCTCTGAGACTCAGAGTGAAGGGTGAGGTATAAATCCAATATCTTCTTCATCATGTTACCAAATTATGCTTCAAGAACATGATAGTTCCTTTACAGATCAACCCCCGAAATGTCCAGTTTCTACCAGTCTTTGCTGCTTGCTGGACTCTGTGCATTGGCCCATTGCCATATTATTCCTGAGATCCAGGAACACCCTGACAACCACTCTCCTGATGAAGTTGCTGGTGGAAGCAAACCTTTGATCAGTTGGAAATTGTTTTTAAATACTACAACCATCTTGCTTCAAAGGCCACCTGTGAGTGTCTCCATTACCTTTTTATTACTATCCCTGGGGGCTGAATCACCCACTCTGAGTCACCATTGTTCAGAATTTGGATTCAATCAGTGAGCAGAAGAAGGAGGAAGGTATTCACAATCTCCCTCACATGCTAAACTGCCCTGAGGCTAAGCTCCATATGAACACTGGGAATGCCATTTTTACAGATGACAAAGTGCAAGAGCTTCCGAAGGTGTTGGATAATGCTGAAAGTCTCTATCAAAATTTCTCTATATCTGTAGAAACTGAGCACCTAATCAACACCACAAACAATGCCTATGGCAAGTTAGTTGGCCTCATCAAGAATCTTGATCCTGAGTTTGTAATGGTTTTGTATTTTCCTGAATGCCAAGACAGATTTTGTTTTCATTTCATTTAGTCCTTTCTTTAGTCAGCATTAGATGTCTATATTCTAAACATTGTCCTTTGCAGCAGATTTCTTGTCAGGGTTATTGTTACCTGTCTCCAGTAAAGCCATGCATGAGTTCAAGAGTCTCAAATTCCCTTTGGAGTTCAGCTTTCAGAATAGTTTTCCTTGGTTTTGTCTTCTGCTGTTTCTAAAAGGATTAGATTCACTTCTTTTGGCTTGCTTCAGAATTTTAAGCTGCTTTTTAAATTTTCTCTGTTTCCAAAATGTTTTGATTGAATTTTGAAAGCTTTATGCTTTGGGGGTGGGGGGTGGGAATCAAAGTTTCTGCTTTTAATTGTCTCCATTGTAATCTTCTGCTCTTTTTATTGCTGTTTTTCTATGGTGGTTCTGACAATCCTTCTGTGTTGTGTTTTGGGGAGAGTGGTTCCATGGAATTGTGGCTCTTCTTGTTTGTTTGGCTTTCTAAAAAATAAATTAATTGTTGTAGCACATTTTGAAGAAAAAATTTGGTTAGGTTTTAGTAACAGTTTTGTGTAAGTGAAGTTTTAATTGTTTATAAAAATAAGGTTGGTTTACCTCAGATTCTCTGGTTTGATGTTGGTTCTGTTGGGCTTGCTGGTTCTGTTTGCATAAGGAGGCCAGATTGCCCAGTGGTTGTCTTTTTGTGTTTGGCTACTGGCTTCTTTGAGTTCTCCCCCAATACAGGAAACAATGGAGACAAGCAGGATGGGTGGGGGCACCTGTAGAACTTGTCCCCTTGGTTCATTTCAGTTGCAGTACTTGGCTCCTTGGAAGTTTCATGTCATTTGGCTGAAAAACAGTCACTCCAGCCTCCTCTAGTTCCCCATAAAGAATAATGGAAGAATAACAGTTCTGGGATCCCCCCCCCCCCCCCAAAAAAAAAACCCACACACAAACACAAACCGGCATATGCCAGTTGATGAAGTCTTGGGGGGGCCCCTGGAAACTGTGACTGCTGTGCAACATCTGTTAGAAGGCCCAGGCAGTGGGTGATGATGGGACCTCGAGATCCTGGAGATGCTGCCCATTTGAGCTGATAATACTGACTTGATAGACCAATGATCAGGACAAGGACATGATCCATGTGGCACTGGTAGCTCACTTCACATAAGGAAGGAAGGAAATTGAAATGGGGTTATCAAACAGACTGACAAGGCTGCTAACATCTTTCTTGTCCATACTGCCCCTCCACCTCAGGAACAAAGCTGAACAAAGCTAAAAAGTTTTCATCCAATTTCAGATAGTATGAGAGCTACACAGATTTTCTTGGTCTTAATGCCATGAAAATAGCCAAGTTGGTGTAGTAGTAAATGTGCAGGCTCTAATCTAGGAGAAGTGGGTTTAATTCATCACTCCTCTACATGCACCTGCTGGTATGACCTTGGTCAGTCATAACTCTGTCAAAGTTATTCTCTCAAGAGCAGTTTCTGTCAGAGCTCTCTCATCCCCATCTACCTCACAGGGTGTCTGTTTTGAGGAGGGGAAGGGAAAGATTGCAAACCTGAGACTCCAACTGAAGGATGAGGTATAAATCCAATCTCTTCTCCCTCCTCCTCCTCTTCCCCCTCCTTCTCCTCCTCTTCTTCATTTCAGAACAAGGATGCAGTCTTCAAACATTGAGAGGCATTTTTACGATAGTTGCAAAGTTTTAAACTCCCTCAAGGTGGCTAACAATCAAATATAGTGAAATAATTTAAAATATGTTTTTAAAAAATCCACCACTAATGGCACAATAGCAAACTAAACGTAACACATCAAAATGTAAGAGCAAAACTAGTAAAAAAAAAGGTAGAAAAATTTAAAAAGGTAAAGGTAGTCCCCTGTGCAAGTACCAGTCGTTTCCGACTCTGGGGTGACGTTGCTTTCACAGCATTTTCACAGCAGTAGCATATAGCATATAGGAGAGCTACGTTTTAAAGCATAATAACATTTTGATATAATCCCTGAAGGCTATGGGGAGGTGGGGGGGGGGGGGTAGACTTGCCTCTTTGACAAAGAATTCCAAAGATCAGATACCATTATTGAGAAACCTCTTCCTTTTGTACCCACCCACATGTTGCAGTCTAGAATAATTGCTATGATGGCCATTGTGGCTAGGAATAGGCAGAAACCAAGAAAATGAAGTTTGATTTGGTTCAAGGTTCATGGTCTGCCTGTTTTGCAAACCACGAACCATCACAAACTTTTAGGAGCCAAATGAATTAGTTCAGTTCATTC